>NW_020954562.1:4008177-4038177 GCF_900497805.2 Vombatus ursinus
CTTTCCTTTCCTTTCCTTTCCTTTCCTTTCCTTTCCTTTCCTTTCCTGTCCTGTCCTGTCCTGTCCTGTCCTGTCCTGTCCTGTCCTTCATGCCTCCCCTCAAATACATGTCCCCTTCCTTGTAGCAAAGAAAGAATAGTCAAGCAAAACAAAACAACTGATTGGCCATGTCTAAAAATGTATGCCGCCTTCTGAGACTATAGTCCATACCTCATCTCTGCCAACACACAGGAAGCATGCTTTATCATTGGTGTACTGAAGTCGTAATACTGGCGTCACTGTATTGATCAGTGTTCTGAAGTCTTTCGGTATTGTTTTTCATCATATTATTATCATCATTGTTGGTTCTTTCCATTCTGCTCTGTTTAATATAAGTCTTCCCATGTTCCTCTGAGTTCTAAATATTCGTCACTGATTGCAGCATTATTATATTCCATAAACAGTTGTATACGAGAATTTACCTAGCTATTCCCCCAAGCATTAGGTACCCACTTTTCTTCACCCACTTCCAGTTCTTTGCACCTATAATAAAGTACTGTTATAAATATATTTTGTATATATGGGTCCTTCTTGACCTCCTTGGGGTATATGCCTGATTGTGGTGTCAACCAGGCAATTTCCCTTGCACTCAGCTCAACTTTAGTCCAATAAGGCATCTAATGGCACTAGAACAAAGGGAGTGGTTCATAGCCGAAACCCAGTTATGGGTGATTACTGATTATGAAAGGGGTTAAACCCTAATGGTCACTCCTGGGTTTGTTAAATCTGGAATGAATCTGCTTTTAATTCTCGTGCCACCTGGCTGGTGCAGCTAACTATGTGACCTTTGGCAAGGTAGCTAGAGATCAAACTTGTTCTTTTGGGCCAGTGGGGGCAGAATGAGGAGTAATGAGCAGATGTCGTAAAGAGGCAATTACAGGCTTGCTGTGAAAGGGAAAGAAAAGTAAAACAAACTTCCTGTGAATTTAAACTCTTCTAAGGTGGGTGAGATGGGCTCTTCAGCAGTAAGTTATTTCCTTCTCATTGAAGGGCTTGAAGGAAAAGCTAGATGATGTTGTTGTTATGTAAGCTCAGGAACACATGGAACTAGATGGCCCCTCAGTTCCCTTCCAGCGTTGAGATTCTGTGGTCTCATGCTTCAGCTTTGGGTCCCTCCTCCTCCCTTCTGATGATGGATCTCTGTCGGGACACTCTCCCACACTCTTAACCCACTTCCCCTTGTGGCCAAGCAGGGTGCATTTGCCAGTTGGCTGGCATCCTGCAAAGGCAACGTCAAGAGATTTGAATTTAAATCCTGCCTTCTACCCTTGTTAGGTATGTGACTTGAGGTAGGTCCCTTGAACACTGAGTTAATTTAACTCTAAAAAGGGGATAATGATTCCTGTAGTCATTGGGTTGTTGTGGGGAAAGAATTTTGCAAACTTTAGTTAAGGAAATGTAACTTATTATTATAGCTTTAGGAAAAAAACATTTCCTGTTTATGGTATTGGAATTGCAAACTTGGACTTATTAGCATCATGTGTTAAACCAATAGAGGTAAATTTGAAAATGCACAGGTGTGGTTGGTGCCACGTAGCATGTGATCAAAAAGTAGAGGTACAATGAGCCAGTTGATTGAAAGCTTTGAAAATGCAGTCAGGACTTTACCTTTATTGTACACTAAATTTAGGTCTGGAAAGAATCTTAATGGTCATCTAATGCTTTCTCCTCACTTTACCAATTATAAAACTGGGGCTCAGAGGGGAGAAGTGAATTTCTCGACATCAGTGGGCTAGTAAGTAAATGAGCCAAGACTACATTCCAGGTTTTCTGAGTCCTATGTTACTATCAGTATACCAGGCATTTGAGAAATGAATGAATGAATGAATATAAAGAAATACAAACATGTCTGCATATACACACAGAGGGAGGAGAGGGAGACACACACACACACACACACACACACACAGAAAGAGAGAGAGCACACATTAGAACATGACTTGTTAAGGGAGAACATGATGGCAGCCTTGTCTTGACGTAAAATGAAGGGGCTAGAGATGCAAGTGTCAGTAAGTTATATTTGGATGTACATATCAAATTTGAACTTGGGGTTTAACTACTTTTTGTCATTCACTGTTATAATTTCAGTTGTGCCCATCCTTGTGAGGCTATACCAAGACTCAAGTCTTGCCATTGTTACACACTGGCTATGTGAACTCAGGAAAAAGTCATGTTAACCCTTCAGGGCTCTAGGCAACTCTCTAAAACTAAGCTGCTGCAAAGCATCTGACTTCCCACTAGTAGAAGGAACTTCTGTGCTTGGGAGTTCCCTATACCAATACAATTCCATTCCATATCCCTCTTCCTTCTCAGTTTTTTGTAGTTCTACCTTGAAATATAATTATATTCCATATGCCTAACTTCTTGTCAGTTTTTGAGGTTCTGTCTTGAAAAGGAAGTATACTAGTCATGTAGTGAGAGTAAAGGATTATTGATGGTCAGCTTGGATGGTGCATAGGTGTCCCCAGAATGTTAACAGACCAAGAAGGGAGTCTCCAGCACATGGAATAGATCTTCTATGGCTGCTGTATGAGAGAACCTAGGCAAGAACTATGCACAAAGAGATTTTTTCAAAACCTCCATGGATCCATATCGACATCATGGGTCCATTGAAGTATTGATGCAATCTAAATGGCAAGTGAAGCCCCTGTTATTTGCTTAGTAGATCACACTCTGTGTTTTCATTATTCTACCAGAGCTGTAGGACAGTTATAAGTCTACGAAGAGATAGCATCTCATCACCTGTTAGACACCTCCCCCTGCATGATGCATAGACATTTCAACTTCCACATGTCCAAAACAGAATTCCTCATCCCTTCTCTCAAACTGGCGATCCCTCTAAACCTGTTCTCTTTTCTGGTGAGGGTACTGCTATCCTTCAGTTCACCAAGTTCCATAACCTTGGATCCACCAAATTTAATCAGTTACCAAGACCCATCCACTTTACTTCCACAATGCCTTCCACTTTTGCCCCCTTTTCTTCACTGGCAGTCAGTACCCTGGTTCAGTGCCATCATCTTTCACTTGAACTATAAACAATAGGATTTCTCTTCTTTAAGTCTTCCTCCTCTCCAATCCATCCTCTACACTGCCATCAGATTGGTATTCCTAAAGCACAAGATAGGTTTGACCATGCCACTCCCTTGTTCAAGATGACTCTTGGCGGCCAAGCTCCTCTATTTTGTGTTTAAGGCCCTTCACAGTCTGGCCCTAACCAGTCTTTCTAAACTGATGTTATTTGGCTCTCCTTAATTTACTCTATGTATTAGTTAAAGTTGCCTACTCATTAGTCCCTGGATGTGGTATTGCTGTTTCTCCTTCCTGGAAGGCATTCCTTCTTCCACCTCTATTTCTTCAAATCCTGAGCAACTCAGCCTCAAGGCTCAACTCATGTGCCGCTGTTTCCTGCTTCCTGTAGTTGTTAGTGTGCTTCAAGTTATTACTCATGCCAAGCCCTGAAAACTGCTTTATGTGTTTATGTGCATAATTATACATATACATGTATTATATGATATGTATGATAATACATATTATATCTCTCCACCCAAGACCCCTCCAAATTATAGCATGTTTCTCAAGGGCAGAGATTGTTTTTTTGGGGGGCTTTTTGTTCTGTTTTCTCATGTCCACAGGGCCTGTTACACAGTAAACTCCTAATAAATGCGTATTTATTTGAATCAAATAGTGGACTGGCCGGCCTGGAAGTCAGTAGTTCATGTCCTTCATGCCAAGTCACTTACCCCAGGCAACTCTAAGATTAAGGAAGAGATGAGTTTTCTGTCTATATTAATGGAAGGGGCTTCCGCAATGAGACACCCCCTATACAGATAAAATTCCCAGTCCAGACCCAATAAAGAAAAGCGCCGATATTAGTATTTCATTATTTACAGGGAAAACATAATTGAGTTATGACAAAGAGATGAATAGGCATTTTACATTCTAAACTTGAGTATCATTGCTGTGGAAATGCAGTCAAATAAGAAGTATGTATTGAGTGCCTACTATATACAAGTCACTTTTCTAGTACATCCAGAAAAAAATGAATACATCTCCTAGTTCCTTAGCTTTTCCTACCAGGGACTGAGTTAGGAATCCAAGAAAATAGAGCCCTAGTAGTTGAGAAGAAATTTGATGTCAGATTATACACTTGAAAAAAACAACCTGGATGGATTGGTATCTGGGTTTCAATGTAAGATAATCACTTTTTAAACTTGGTTTCTTGAGAACTGAAGCAGCCCTTTCATGCCTTCAGATATGGGCATCTTGGCCATTTTCTTGAAAGGAGCAAGAATGAACCAAGATGTCATCAAGCCCTTTTACGTAGAAGCTTGAAAAGGAACATGTGAATTGAGCCCACTCAGTGTGAGTAAGGCCTTGGGATTGTGGGTCAGTATTCTTCCTTTCGGGGGAGCCAAGGGTTGGAGCATTTTTCCAAATGATCCTTCTAGAGATTGCAACTTTCCAGCCTGTCTCTGGCGAAGACCCGTTTTTCATCATTTATTATTTGCCCTCACAGCAGAACATGATTCCCACAGATTGATCTTGCCCTAAGCAGGTATCAAAGGTAGCGTGAGCTTTCGGCCTTTTGTTTTAGCTTAAATGGTTTGCTCTAACGAACACCGACCTCCCCCCTACCCTTTTTTAAATCCCTTTATGACCAGCCGTGGAAACAAAAACTGGATCAGATCTGCATAGTAAAATAATTGTTCTATCCTGGCAAAGGACATGTAGTGTTCACTCATCTTCTGTTAATTAAAACCCTGTAAATCTGGCAGTGGTTTTGAAGAGCAGATGGCTAGCCCAGTTTCGTTTTGTGCCCTGTTTATTTTTCTACTCACATCAATTTGCAATGTGTCTCACATCCTAATAAAGAGAGGGTAGGAAAACTGTTTTCTGGATAGACTTGGTAGGGCCAGCAACTATTTAGACTTATGTTCTAAGTCCAGCAAGCTAAATTCAATAAGCCAGCTAACATTTGTATGGCACTTTTAAGGATTACAAAATGCTTCACACCTTTCTCGTTTGTTCCTCACAACAACCATGTTAAGTTGTTAACATGTTAAACATCCTAACTTACGAGAAAGATGCTATTATCATCCCTATTTTATAGATGAGGAAACTGAGGCTGAAAGAGACTTACCCATTATGTCACACAGTTATTAAATCACAGAGGCCAGATTTGAACCTAAGTTTTACTGACTCCTACTTCTGCACTGCACCTGCTGCCAGCTAGTTTTTTTTTTTTTTTTAGACAGTCGGGTGACTTGCCTAGGATCACACAACTTGTGAAATATCTGAGGCCAGATTTGAACTCAGGTCTTCCTGACTCCAGGGCCGGTGCTCTATTCACTGTGCCACCAGCTGCCCTGCTGCGAGCTATTATTAATAAAGCTATTAACCCCTAAGGCATAGGAAGGGTACTAATATAGTCAAGTGTATTGTAGCACTCTCCCCCCTCCCCCAGCCCCTTCTGCCAAGAGGATCTTTTATTGTTGCTCAGTCATTTCAGTTATGATTGATTCTTCGTGACCTTATTTGGGGTTTTCTTTTCAAAGATACTGGAGTGCTTTGGCATTTCTTTTTCCAGCTCATTTGACAGATGAGGAAACTGAAGTGACTTGCCCAGGGTCACACAGTTAGGAAGTGTCTGAAACCAAATTTGAACTCATAGCTTCCTGACTCCAAGTACAGCACTCTATCCACTGTACTACTTTGCCATCCCTAAGAAGTTTAACGTCAGATTTAGAGCTGGAAAGGGACCTTGCAGTCTATAGATGACGGAACTGATGTCCGAGGAGATTAAATGATTTGCCAAAGGTCGCACAGGTAGTGAGCGGCAAGATAGGACGCCCTAGGGAGCTGAGGACTTTTACTCTTGGGAAGAAAAGGTAGCTACCCCTGTGTTCTGAGGATTTGTGAACTTTGTTATTATTTAAATCTGAGAGGCCCCCAAGCTTAAACATCTACTACTGCTGGGGGCTGGGGCGGGGTTTAAATATCACACCATAATCATTACCCCTCCATAATCATTCTCCCTTAACAGGGCCTTCCCCACTGAACCTTTCCATATAACCCCAAAAAACACTATTTAAGAAGAGGCCACCAGCCTAGTGAACCCATCTACTGCAGTCTCCTCCCTCCAAAGTCCACCACCTTTTCTACTGGGGAGGAATGTTTTATCGTCTTAATTCTCCAGGACTGATTTTTCATTACAGCTCCTCTGTTTTCATATTTGTATCTTTGCATTGTGCGTTCCCTTCCTTTGGTCCTTTTTCTTCACTCTTCACTTTCTACAAGCCTTCCCCCATTTCTCTGAATTTCTCATAGTTGCCATTCTCTTGAATTAAAATAACATTTGATGAGAATCATAGTTTACAGCTTGTTCGGCCATTTCCCAAGCGTCCCTTAATTGCTTTTTAAAAGATTTAGTTTGCAATTTAAAAAATATTTCTATTATATGATATTCTCTATTGGCACTTATAGTATCTCTGGTGGTTCTCGATACTGAATTATCACATATTGCCAAAAGAGGCTGTAACGCAATAAAAAGATATCTGAAAAAAAAATAGAGGAAATCAAAAGACAAAAAAAAACTTATTATTCTGTTTCTTTTTCTGCTTCTCTGCAACTGGCCTGTTTCTAATCTTTTAAAAAGTGTGTGTGTGTGTTTGTGCTTGTGCATGTGCATGTGCATGTGTGCTGTCTTGTGTTACTGAAAGGAAACCCCCCTCCAGTATTGTGTAATTGTTGCATAGATTTGTTTCATAGTAAACATATTGTTTGAAACCACTAAAACAAGTTCATTTTGAACTAATTTTTTGTACTGTTTCAATACTATTGTGTTAATGTAGTGCTAAGGTTCAGCAGATCTTGACCTTAAAGGCAGCATGATGGAATGTTGAAAACAGAAGCAAACTTTCACCCAAAAGATTGTTTTTGTCGTTGACTCACCCTGAGGAGTGAGTTTGTGTGTATTTATTTCTTGGGAATTCATTACTCAGATAATAGACCAACAGTGAATCTGGGATCTCTTTTCACTGGTATAGTTTGCAACCCTTCCATGATGCTCATCCTTTGTGATTTTTGTCCACTTCTTTCTGTCAGTCCCAGGTAGAGGAACCTCCAGAGCTAGTAGAGGCCTTCATTTAGATGTTTTGTCATTTCAAGGTTACCAATGAATCCATCCATCCATTCATCCATCCATCCATCCATCCATCCATCCATCATCCCTTGCCCACATTATATGATTTGACCCATTTCTTGTTCCATGGATTGCTATGGCTCAAGAATTCATCACTGTATAGTAGTGGCCTATTGATCTTGCGCCTGTCAATGATTAACTAGGCTGGTCCCCAGACAGAAGACACAGTCTGTGGTAGGAACAGCACTAGAATCCTTTCCAGCATGGTAAACCTTCCAGAATTCATATGTTATCAACATAGCCTTCAAGAACCCAGGGTCATCTCTGCCACAGTGAGGCAAACTGACAGTAATAAACATAACTTAAAATACCAGTTCAGATAATGTAGAACATCTCTCATTTTTTGATTCATGACCAGCTCACCTTTCCAGCTTTATATGGTTTTCATGATATATTTCATGCTTTTCTTTGCATGCAAGTCATAGTAATATACCCACCTACCTCCAATAAACATCCTTCCTTTGTCTTCTGGGACCTCAACAAGTTTCATTCTGCTGAAATGATGGTGTGTAATGATATGCAGCTATATAAGGAGATTATTACTTTTTAAAGGGCTTTTGCAGCACTTACCAGTTTGGTTTCATTAATTTCCCAAATGCAACATATCTCATCTCTTCCTGTTTAAATTTGGGTCTAACTTGTCCATCTACAGGCCTGCTCTAGGATCAGTCGAACTAAGTAGGTTCCTCATTGAAGTGTAGGACAGTCTCTGAGCAGTATGCACTTAAAAAAACAACAATTTATTATTATCACTATGTATTCATTGGTGAACTGATAATAGTAAGCTAATGATAGAACCAAATATAGGGTGAATCAACCAAAGTTACATCTAAATCCCCACTTTTCAACCACTTATCGTTTAATGTGATTAAAAAAAAAGGAAACAATATTTGTACATTTTAGCCAAATAAATTAACAACAAACACACAATGCATTTGCATTGTCCCCTTCTGAATCTGTCTGAAATGATATCATCTATTTTCTTTCCTTTATATGTGTATATATATATGTTTTGTATCACTTTATATGTTTCCATATTTATAATAATAATAATAATAATAATAATAATAATAATAACACTTACTATGTGCAAGTACTGTGCTAAGAACTTTACAAATATTACCTTATTTGATCCTCACAACCACCATGGGAGGTTGGTACTATTATTATCCCCATTTTGCAGTTGAGGAAACTGAGGCAAACAGAGATTAAGTGACTTGCCCAGGGTTACACAGTTAGTAAGAGGCCAGATTTGGACTCAGGTCTTCCTGACTTTAGGCCCAGGACTCTATTCACTGTGCTACCAGCTGCCCAATAATAACGTTATATCATTAAGATTTACTTATTTTATAGTGTCATGATTACTGCATTACAATAAATATAACATACTTTTTCTAGCCATTCTCTGGATGTTGCTTACATGTCCAGTCTTTATATTTTTATATAGGTAGTTCCTTTTTTCTCTTTCATGATAATTTTATAATAGGATTGCAAATTTTATGATCAGCTTTTTTACTTTTATTATATATTATCAGATTGTTTTCTGAAGAGTTTGAATCACTTTACAGCCCCATGAACAATGTAATGAATGGAGTGCCTTTTTCCATTGTTACACTGAATCTTACTTATATATGTGTGTTTATGTATGGATTTTTTCTAATTTGTTGCTTTTTTAGATGTAAAGTAGTAACATAAGGTTGTCTTGATCTGTATTTCTTTAATTATTAGAACCTTTGAATATCTTTTAAAGTAGTTACTAGCGGTTTATTTTTCTTCCTCCAAATGTCATCTTTTCATATCCTTTGAACATTTCTCCATTGTCAAAGGTGATACTACTTTTAGAGAGTATTGAGTGAGAGTGGGCCAGTGAGCCATACTGGCCTGGCATTCACTTAACCCTTTAGTGCCCCCCCCAGGTGATTTTCAAGGAATAGAAGTTGAGGAATTCATCGGGAGTTTCCCTGTATAATAAAATCAGAGATTTGAACAACAAAAAATTATTGTTGTATGTCATTTCCTTGCCAAATTCTAGGTGTCAAACCTTTACCTTATACAGTCCCCCCCCCTCCAAAATCCCCTCAGTATGGTCATTTTCTTTTAATTTTAAAGATTTTTTTTAATGGTACAAAACAGGATGAATCTGTTCTCCACTTTGCTTTTTCTTAATGGATGACTAGACCAACCTCTTTGTACTGATACCTGTTGCATTTGTGAAAATAGACTGATACATAATTATATCATTTAATCTTTGAGTTCATGACACCTTTCTCAGAGAGAGACAGCAACGTGGCAAATGAAGTGATTTGCAGAAAGAGTGGAAGGTTGTGTTTTTCTCTACCAGAAGTTCTTTTTCAAGGTTGGGGCTTAAATGCTGTGAAGGGTGGTGGTGGTATGGGGTGGGGAGAAGGACCAGGATGCTAGCATGCACAGTTAATGACTCTCTAGGACATTGTAAGTTGTAGTCAGGGTTCTGCCATCTTCACAACCCCAAACCCAAAGGGAAAAAGTAGGAGATAGGATGATGAAAGGTAAGAAGAAAGAGAATGAATGGCTTTGCAAATTTAACCCCATGTCTGACCTGGCAAATGCAGTCAGCTTCGAGAAGTCTCTACTGGGAGGATAATAGCTGTTTCAGAGCCAAAAAACAAACAAACAAACAAACAAAAAACCAAACCAGCAAAAATAAGTGAAAAGGAAAGGGGACATCAGGTAGGAAAAACATTTTCCTTTATTTTCCTTCCCCAAAATATATGTAGGAACATGTGAGAGGACAAAACACATAAATAAATATATTAGTTAATATCTCACACCTTTTCAAAAGAACAGTCAAAAGAGAAGTAAATTCATTTCTGCATCGAAGAGAAACCTCCTTGTGTTCGTTATTTTAAAGCAACTTTAAAAGTTTAGCCAGACATCTAACTGGGAAATTATTCAGGAAATAAAAGTAAAAAATAATTCTTTTTTTTTTTTTTTAAAGACCCTTCCAAGCTGTTGACTTCTTTCTTTTCGAAAATCCGTTAGTATGGCTCTTTACCTGATACCTGAATTTTTGCACGGAAATAACACAAGCATTCCTTAGTACTCTCAGGCTTGGCAAGGAAAGTCTGTTGTTGTTTTGATAGTGGGTATTTTCATGTGTTTGGTAATGAGGTGGTCTTCAACAGCGGGCATCTGTTTTTGTTTTTACAAGTTACCCCGGCTTCATTCCTGAAAATAGCAGTGGTTATCTTTAACAGATGGCTCTGAATGACTAGGGAAGGGCCATGGTGGTGCAGTTCCTCGTGTGTTTATGACATCTTCTTTCCCAAGAGCACAAATAAAGCATTATTTGTGGTTGTTATCAGGTCCCAGCTGCATCCTTACCTGACTTGTGGGCTACACTTTCCCCAGTGACCAGATGTATCAGATAGGGTCTCCTGTGTGGGTCCAGTTGAGTTGAGAGCCACCAGCAGCTGTGTGAGTTGGCCCTGTGCTGTTAAAGTTATTTCAAAACAAGCTGCCATGATTGTTGTCAATGTTTTTTTTTTGTTGTTGTTTTGTTTTGTTTTTTTGTCATCTTGGGGTTAATGTTGAAAGTTTGTTCAAAGATTTGGAAGCTTGAACTTGTTCAGAAGTTCTCAAGTCTTCTGAGGGAGTGACAAGTGGTAATGGGTCAGATAAATGTTTCATTTCTATGATAATTGCCATAGGGACCATAACTCAACCTGATTGTTAAATTTTCATTGTGAGCATGTACCTTTTGGAAATAGGCAAGCTCTATATATCAGCCATTTTGTGGATTTGTTTAGACTTTAAAAAGTGATGAGGAAAATGTTAATTATGCAGATTAAACTCTAATGTGTTATGCTTACATTAAAAAAAATCTAGAGGGCTGGTTGTTAAATATTTATAGACACACCAATGCATAAGACTAAAGGATAGTTGCTATATTAGAACTGCATTATCTAATCCAAATCAATATACATTTGTTGGGATAGAATGTATATATATATGTATATGTATATGTATGTATACATAAATAGTTTCTGACCTCATAGAGCTTGCCTCAGGCTGGACGTTAAATTTTCTTATACTATTTATTCCATCTCTCTACCTTAGTTTAATAATTTTCTCTGACATTGAAAATAATGGATCGATAGGTAATATGGGCATAAGGATTTAAGTCCTTGTAGATTTCAGATGGAGTCTTTCAACTTATATGGGACAAACATTATATATTTTCAATAACTGAAGTTTAGCATTTTCTTCAATTATTTAAAAAAACATCCTTCAAAGAAGGTTTTACCAGACTACCAAAGGGGTTAAAGAAATGGAATTAAGGTTAGAATTTAGGGTTAAGAACCCCTCATTTAAGTGGAAGAAGAATTATTTTTGTTAAGTATATGAAAGATGTTTGAGGGGATCATGTCTACCTGGTGCTCTACTTAGAGCTAGAAGGGACATTAAGAGGAATCTAGTCTTTGCCATAGATTATACGTGTGCAGTCATGCAAAACATTTTCATATTAGCCATGTTGCAAAAGAAAATAGACAAAAAAAAACCCCAAGAAAAATAAAGTTTAAAAAAAAAAAGTTTGCTTTGATCTGCATTCAGACTCCGTCAGTTCTTTTTCTGGAAGCGAGTAGCATTTTTCATCATGCGTCCTTCGGTATTGTCTTGGATCATTACATTGCTGAGAATAGTTAAGTCATTCACAGTTAATCATTGAACAATATTGCTGTTACTGTGTCCAGTATTCTCCTGGTTCTACTCACTTCACTTTGCATCAGTTCATGTAAGTCTTCCCAGGTTTTTCTGAAAGCATCCTGCTCATCATTTCTTATAATAGCACAATAGTATTCTGTGACAATTATATACCATAATTTAGTCAGCCATTCCCTAATTGATAGACATCCCTTCAATTTCCAATTCTTTGCCACCACAAAAAGAGCTGCTGTGAATATGTTTTCATAAATAAGTCCTTTCCCCTTTTTTTTTTTTTCTTTCCAATCTCTTTGGAATACACACTTAGTAGTGGTATTGCTGGGTCAAGGGATATGCATAGTCCTTGGGCATATTTCCAAATTGCTCTCCAGGATGGTTGGATCAGTTCACAACTCCACCAGTAGTGCATTAGTGTCTCAATTTTCCCACTTCTCTTCCAACGTTTGTCATTTTCCTTTTCTGTCATATTAGCCAATGACACTTCTTTTTAATTTGCATTTCTCTAAGTCACATTTTTTTTTAATAGTCACACTTTCTATAGTAACTTGAACGGCATGCAAATCTAAATCCTCTGACTTCAAATCCACTTCTTTTTTTACCAGAGTGCTCTGTTCTCTTTTGCTTAAAAATCTTTGTAGCTTTAATTTTATGCTGTTTTTATTCATCTCCATGTATGACATAAACTTAACTAAGGTCATCCCATTTTGTCTTTCTCTTCTTTAATTTAAACCATCTCAATTCCTTCTGATCTTTTTCATCCTTCATACTAATCAGTGGACATTTCCTTTAAGTACATAATTATCTTTATCACTCTTCTGTGAGCCTTCTCTCCAGTTCTACCTCCCTGCCCCCCTTTCTTAAAGCAGTATAACACAGTTTTGCAGACAATGTGAGGAAGCTTTGGAAACATTTTTCTCCCCCTAAATGGAATGTAATCAATTAGCTACTGTGCCTTCACATCTTTGCACTTGAATGGTTTGTTCCTTTTATGGGTATTAGAGTGTTTGGATCAGTGCTCAAGATGGGTACTTTGGGGGTGTCAGGGGACCAAAGGAATGATGGGCTGCCATTGAAATTACACTGTGAAACCACACATTGATTACCTCATCTCATTAGCTGATTGAAAGAGGACAAGGTTCTATTCCAGAGCTTTCAAAGAGATAGGACATAGGCAGTCATTGGGATCCTTGGTTAAACGCTGGATAGAGGAGCTCTTTGTCTAGTGGGATAGATGGGGGTAAAGAATAATGATGGCTCTAGTGTCCAATATGTTTTGTGTGACAGTGGAGTGACCATTGCCAGGCTTCAGTTTCCTTTGAAATTTTAGGCAAGGTCATCATTGCTGATCGGTTTAGGCCTCAAAACTGTGACTGATTTTTCTTTCCTCTAAATCTTTCTCTGAATATTATCAGTTTGTATGCCTTTAAACATAGTGTACTGCAGAAGGTATTTCTTTTTAAAAAACATATGCCTTTTGTTTCTTACATCACAATTATTTCCAGATATGTCCCTTCCCCAATGAACCTTGTCGTATGACAGATGAAAACAGTTAAGGAAAACAAAACAGAAGTCATGTATACAGTACTTCACACCCACCATGACCTTCCTTTCAAACAAAAGGAGGGAGGCACATTTTGAGCAGAGTGTTTTAAGAGTACAGATAGATATTTCTTAAAAATTATTCCTGTTTGGGTAAAAATAGACTAAAATTAAAATGAACCTGTGAATGCTTTCCAGATTTTCATATGTTGGTATTTTTTAAGATTCTTCAACTTTTAAATTAATATTTACTACAAAAGACCTTAAAATCAGGTTTTAAAAAAGAAGATAAGGAACTTTGGGGAGTAATAATATAAATTAAATATCCATTCAAAAATTGGTCAGTTCTAGTGTGAAGTTTTGTTTTGGTTTTACTCCCTTTTCTGGGAGGTATTATTAGGTTGATTTATCAAGGGTGTTCAATAGAGACAATTGCAATGCTTAGCAGTATTTTTCCTCTAAAATGTTAAAATATGACATTATGTAGTCAAAATAATTCATCGGTCCAGTCCAAAAAGAAGTATTAAAAATACTAAGGCACCATTTGAGGGATATTAAATTAGACTTAATTACCTGTTTTGTACTGAAATTTCCCCAATTTGTCCCTGTGGTATTTCATACTATTCCAAGAAGTATGGCTTAGTGGATAGTGGGCCAATTTTGAAGGTGAGAAGGTCTAGTTTAATGTCCTGCATCTGACCCATATTGACTGTATGACCGTGGGCAATTTGCCTCTCAGGCAACCTGCAAAGCAGAGGTGTCATGGGACAGATGGGCCCCAGAGTCTCCTGAGTGAGCCTGAACCAGATTAAAATGTAATTGGGAAATATTTAACAAAATAAATAAAAATACAATAGAACATAGATAATGTTGATATGTGGTTTTTAACATTTTTTAACATTCTTTTTAAATTTTGAGGTCCAAATTCTTTTCTTCCCTCTAGTCCCTCCCCAGTCACTGAGACGGCAAGCAATATGTTTACAATTATACGTATAAAATCATGCAAACATATTCCCATATTAGCCATATTGCAAAAAAAAAAAGGCAAGAAAAAGAAAGTGAGAAAATTGTAGTTCAGTTTGTACTCAGAGTTCATCATCATTTCTCTCTGGAGGTGGATAGCACTTTTCATCATGGGTTCTTTGGAGTTGTCTTGGATTATTGTCTAGCTCACAGTTGCCATGTTGATCATCATTACGATATTGTGGTCACCATATACAGTGATCTGGTCTGTTTACTTCACTAGTAGGTGGTTTTCTAAGTCAGCATATGGGCAGAGTCGTTCTCTATGGTTTGGTCATCCCTGTTTCTATTTGAGTTTGACACCATTGCTGTAAGAGTGATTAAGTTACAGAGGAGTTGCCTGTCTGTATAGGTGAAGAGAGTTTCTACCTGTTAGTTCCCTAAATGATTAAATTTCAAGGCTGGACCACCCCTCAGTACCACTCCCCTCCTCCTTCAAAAATTCAATTCAATGAACATTTATTAAGTGCTTACTATCAATCAGCCAATAAACATTTATTAAGTACTATGTGCCAGGCATTGTGCTAAGGGGGATACGGATAAGAAAAAGAAAGACAATCCTTGCCCTTAAGGAGCTTACAGTTGAATGGAGGAAGCCAACCCGAGAAAATCCTGCCCCTTACTTTTCAGTCATTTCTAACTCTTCATGACCTCATGGACCATATTGTTCATGGGATTTTCTTGGCAAAGATCCTGGAGTGGTTTGCCATTTCCTTCTTCCATAGATTAAGGCAGACAGAAGTTAAGTGACTTGTCCAGGGTCACACAAGTGTCTGAAGTCACATTTGAATTGAGGTCTTCCTGACTCCAGGCCCAGCACTCTATCCACTGAACCATCTAGCATGCCCCTAGACCAGTGTTAATGTTTTCCAGCATACCCCTAAAGTGTTTAGAGGCTGAGATATACTGCTGTTACCCATTAATGGTTTTACTGGGGACTTTACCCAAGTTCCTGGAAGCCCCAGGCTTGGATGCTCTGCCTAGTGGCATCATTCATGGAGACTTACCTTGCGTAGACATGGTCCAGCCCTGAAGATGTGGACACTTACAGAGAGGGAGATAAGGAGGAACAAAATCCAGGATGAAGATGCATTTTGCCGGGTAGTTGGGTGAAAATGCAGTTTGTTCCCAGTGCTGGAACCATTCAGGAGGTTGCCTAAACCAGTTTATGTCTTTTTACCCTAGAGAACTACAGAGATGGTACATTACAAGTTGAGTCATACTGCATTTTTTTCCCAAGCATCCACAATGAGATTGACAGAGAATGATATAAAAAATAAATGCACAGGAGAAAGTCCAATCGTTATTATTCTAAGTGACAGCACTAGTGGATTTGGGGAAAATATATCTCCTAGGATTTTGGAGTCAGAAGAGATTTTGGACATTTGTCTCCAACCCCTTCATTTTACAGATGAGAAAACTGAGGCCAAATATGGCAGAACCTCTTTTGATTTTAAATTCAGCAATCTGAATGGTATATAGTATTTGTACCATAATAATATTTCAACATAGGATCATAGATTCAGAGGTCAGCTTTTGAGTTATCTTGTCTGGTCTGCAGATTTATATTTACGTGTTTCATATATGTGTGTCTTGTCTCCTCAAAGCTTTGTCCTTTTTATGATGTGTGCACGTGCTATATCTGGTGTCTCTTCAACAGTTTATAATCTTCCTGTGTGGAGGAATATATTTTTTAATCTGTGCTTTCTTCTTTTTTTGTGATCAGATAGTTCGAGGACTACTTTATTTTTTTCAATCATTGATTTTTGAAGTTTTGGATTGCATATGGATATGGAGTAAGAAGACCCAAGTTTGAATCTAATTACCTCTATGACCTCTGGCAAAGTCTCTGGACTTCCCTATCGTCATTTGTACAGTGAGATGATTGGATTAGATAATCTCTAGGACTTCTTACAGCTCTGAATCTGTGATGCTATAAATGAAAATATGGGAATCATGCAAAGTTAAGGATGCATTGCTCATTGGGCCCTGTGTTTATTTTGTCACTTGTTTGCTCCTAAACCTAAAACTTACATTTTCATTTTTACATTAAACTCTGTATTCATGCATTTTAGGATTTTACACGGACAAGACTGATTTGATTCAATTCCACAAAGATTAGTCTAAGCCCTAATTCCCCTGACAACTTCTAAGCCAGCACAAGAAAAGCTTTTTAAAAACAAGCTTGTTTTTGCTTCCCTAATACTAAGAGTCCAGCCCACTAAATACTTATTTTTATAGAACCAGATTCTTTCAGAAAGAAACTAGTTGTAAACTAGTCTTGAAAGCACAATTCTGTTGGGCAGGACATCTATTTTTACCCAGTGTATTTCACATGTATTATTTCCTTTCTTCCACTATTTTGTTTTGTTTGTCTTAATTTTATGCTGATAAGTCTTCAGCATCTTCCTCCTTTCATACTTACTTTTATAGGATGTTTTCCCCAGAAGTGCCTGACTAGACTCAGATGGCCTAGGCAGCTTCCTTTTGCATTTCTCTGTACAAGTACTCGAACTTGCCCCGAACTCATTTTTCTGCTCAAGGTCATAAAATTTAAGTCTTTAAAGACCCCCCCCCCTTTTTTGTCTTGTAATTATTTTAAATGCTATGTAATATTAAGTCTTCATTTCATTGATGACTTTTTAAAAAAGAAAGTAAAGCCTTACTTCTTATATAAATGGTATTCCTCAAATAGAACACTGTACTGATTTGATTTTGGTTTAGATTGAATTTTTAAAAATACCAATTTTAGCATCTAAGAAACAGCCAATAGGACTTCTGCTGGGCTCTCAAAGGCTTTGCCAGAATAGCACAAGCCCCAGCAGGTTTTAGCAATCTGTCCAAATTACTTAATGAGTTACAAAGAAACAAACAATTAAAAGAAAAAATGTTCAACTTCTACTTGTGTGCAAATCAGTTATTATAAACATAAGTCCTATATTTAGAGAGTAAGAAACCCTAACAAGCCAGAAGAGTTTTGGGAAGTGGGCCCAATGGCAGTGTGTTTGGAGGACCAGCCTGGCTAGGTTCAAGGAAGATCATCCCTCACCAGCAGACTGGCCACCAAATGATTCATTTTTTCCACCATGGCTACTCACCGGTACTATCTGTTAAGCCATGGAGGGATTTTGATCTGCTCAAGTACAGGGAATATTCACACGTGGGTATTGGCTTCTTAATTAGGTAGCCTCCACATATGGGAGTTTTCATTTCTGTCTGTATATCTCTGTGGGTATTTATATGTGTGTGTATATATGTATATATTCTATCTATATATTGTACTTAAATCATATATAGAAGTTGCATATCTTCTTTTTATTTCTTTGTAACTCATCCAGTGATGTTTATTTAGCTAGATAAAATGTTCTTTAATAGTAAATTTTATTTTGATGATAATTATATGAACAATTAAGCTTCAGATTCTTTCAGGATCCCTGGATTCTTTGGCATGGGGCCTACCTTCACTGATACGGTTGGCAACCCGTCTGACGTAGGTAGAAAGTGTTGGAGAGTGCTTCCAGACTAAGCTTGTCCTCAGATGCCAGGCCATGACCTTTGCTTGAAGCTTTCTTAGCTCAATAGAACTGCCAGTACTTGTGTGGTGCTGGCGTAGCCTTCAGGTACCCAGGGTCGCCTCCATCCCAAGATGCAGAGAGACTTTAAATGGAGAATGATCTAAATGCTTGTAAGTTTGAAGAAAATGGACTCCTTCAGCTGGCCTAGGAGCAGTAGATTAAGTGCCAAAGGACTATGGTTAAGATCCTGGGGCCCTGTTTATTGGTTTTGCCATTTAGGGCAATTCACTCCCCACTAGTTTCCTCATTAGTCAAATGAATGAAGAGGCTGGATTAAATGATCTCTAAAATTCCTCCCAACTTTAAATCTATGATCCTTTGATCTCTGTAGGGGGTGTGTGTGTGTGTGTGTGTGTGTGTGTGTGTGTGTGTGTGTGTGTGTGTGTGTGTGTGTGTAATGTAACAGGCTGTGCAACAAAGTAGACATCTTTAAGTAAAATCCACATTCACTTATATGGAAACTGGAAAATTCAACCTGTGTATTCTAATTGTGTGTAAAATATTGTGATTAAAAACAACATACACAGTCCCTGCCTTATAGGAGCCTAGTATTATTATATGTATTATATGCATCAGCTTTAAACGGGGCCTTTTCCTGTTAGACTTATGTGTGGGTTTTAAAATTTTTTATTTTTAACTATGCTGTTCCTTTTATTTTTAATTTTTTTTTCTTTCAGCCAAAGACAAGGTTTATTAGAACATTCATCATATTGGGCAGACTCTTAAGGAGTCTGAACATTAGTGAACTATTGGCTAGATTGTAAGAATCTGAGCTGTGGCTAGATTATAAGAATCTGAGGCTGCTGTTCCTTTTAAATAGATAGTAAAGTTATCATGTAAATTTCTTTTTTTTCTTCTACCTCCCCCCCCCCAGTTTTATTGAGCTGGGCCCATAGGGGGTAGTAATGAGTTTAGGAGAAGATCAGAAACTGGGCTAGAAACTAAAATTAGCAGGCAATGTGGTGTTATGGAATAAACTTTGAATGTGGAATCAAAGGATGTGGATTCCCATCCCAGCTCTGTTTCTTGCTAATTGTATAACCTTGGTTAGGTGCCTGCAGTTCTCTGGGTCTTAGTTCTTTATCAGTAAAATGACTACGGGAAGGAGGATGCTGATGGACTAATGACCTCTGTTGTCCCCCAGTTTTGGTTTTGTAACAGCCTTTAAATGAAATCTGCTTCTCTTTGAACTCCAAGTAGAAAGTTTAGGGATGTGTAACACCCCAGGCAGCAGTCACATGGCAAGTTCAAGTGTTTCCCTGCTTGTTAAAGTTCCTAATTGTCCTTTCCCGGCGTCCCTACCCTCTCTCCCAATCTCACTGCCGGATAGTGATGCATGAAGAGGTCTCACATAGAGACCAGAATTCTGAGGGGGATCAATAGAAAGCTTTATTCTAAAAGGTTACTATGGTATGCTTATAAAAAGATGCTTTAAATAAATACATTTTTTTCCCATATGATTTCAGCCATTGTATTGCTTCCTCCTTGAAAGGGCTTTTGGTGAGCCATATGCTGACATAGCAGTGTTCTCCATGTTGCAATGCATACACGCATAAGATGTAGTCATAAACCATAGACTCCAGGCTGCTTTTTAGATTATGCCAGAGTTCTGGTGGTAATGCAGTTTTACATGCAAACAAGGTGTCTCCTACACGTACATTAAAATTATATAAGACTATGACGGATTCAGCTGTGGAGATAACTTTGTTCAACCATCTGCTTGCATATTGATGCTGCATGAAGTCATCACAGAACCTGAGGAACTTGCCAACGTCTATGGAATATGACTTGCAGAGTCCAAATAAAAAATAAGATTCCGTATTGATTGTATGTCTTCTGCCCCATGACCTTACTGATATGCCATGGTCAAGAAGGGGTCACAGTTGGTTGGGGACACACACACACTCACACTCACACACACATACACACACACCATAAAAAGGACAAAGCTTTGAGGAGGCAAGACAAATAGTTATCTGATGTCCCTATTTTTATACTGACCTTTCTATTCTTGTCAACTTCATTGATTTCAACTGTACATAGAAAACCCAGGTTCCTGACTTGGCCTAGCTTTTGGTTTATATTCATTAGGTCTCCGTACAAAACTGTTACCTCCATCATCACCATACTTGTTTAACCTTTGACTATTGGCTCATTGGGGGTGATGAAACAATAGGGTTCTTCAAATGCTCCTATTTATAGATATTGTACTAGTTAGAATGCCACAAAACTACCTTAGTAAAAATAACAGTAGTATGCAAGAGGGGTATAACTATCTACTTTGGAAAAACAAAATGGATGAAAAATTTCTATTGCCAAAATTGACACACACACATTGGATGGACAGCCTGTCTCATCAGTATATATATATGTGTGTGCATCTGTGTATATATGTATATGTTTCTTGTGAACATCAAAGCTCTACAAAAGGTGGTAAAATGACAATTTGGCAAGCCTTTTGAATAAATCACATCAAAATGAAAGGTCCAGTTTGAAGTGCCTTAATATCATAGAATGGCACAGTATAGGTATTAATAAGTGTTTATTGATTGGCTGATTGATTATATAATCATCTTACTGGATATTCATGCAGTTCCTTGAATTCTCACTGTTTTCACAGTAGTTTCAGACTTGTAAGTATTTTGGAATTGAGTTGTAAAATTTGGGAAAATATCCAGTGTGTTCTACTGGAAATAATTTTGTTTCTAGTAACTAAGGGATACTCTGACTCCAGAGATTAAGAAACAAAACAACCAGACCACTTGAGCCTAGAAACCAGGGTCAAATAAATAGAGTTCTTTTTTTTTTTTTTTTTAAGGTAGTTCTCCTCTGTTTATTGGCCACAAGTTATGTGCTTAATTGTGGCCAGCTTTCTTACCTGTGTGTGTCATGGGTCAGAAGGAGGGGAGAACTGGGTAGAGGAAGAAAAGATGGATATTAGTTCAGCGCTGCTCTGGAGCAGTTGCAAATTTGTGTTAGAAGGAAATTGTTATTATTTTGGCAAAGTAGCAGTGTGTTTTAAAATGTACGTAGTTCTGGCTGTGTGTTCGCCTCGGTGTTCTCCAGAGAAGACATTATATCTTTTGCCACCCTTCCTTTGCATAAGTCGTCCTCCATGTTTGGAATGCACTGCCTTCTTCTCCTCCACCTCATAGACCCTTCCTTCAGAACACAGCCCTGAGTGGGTAGAGCACTGACCTTGAAGTCAGGAGGACCTGAGTTCAATTCTAGCCTCAGACACTTACTAGCTGTGTGACCTTGGGCAAGTCACTTAATCCCAGTAGCTTCCAGAAATGCTGAAACAAAACAACAACAGCAACAGAACCAGCCCTAGTGTCACCCACTGAAGGCCTCTCTTGATTCCCCCAACTCTTTGTGTATATACTTTGTGAGTATGCTTTTTTTTTTGCATATATGACATAGCTCCCATCATCCTCCTGCTTCCTGCTCCCCTGTCCTCCTTTAATGTAAACTCCTCTTTCAGGAGGGATTGTTTTATTTACATTTTATCCATCTCCATAGTGGCCTCATACAGGGTCTGGTTTGTAGTAGGCATTTAATGTTAAATTTAACAGTTCTTTTTTCCTCTCAAACTTCATATTTGCTGAGATTAAGTTAACAATGCATTTAAAAGAATAATAAATTGGCCATGTCCAAAAGTATTTATCATTCTGCATTTTAAAATCCATCACCTCTCAGGTCACCTCTCGGTCCTCTGGAATTGTCATTTATCATTGAATTGATCAGTGTTTTTTAAAGTTAGATTTTAACAGAAGAGAGAGTGTATAGTATTTTTTTTAACCATACCTGACATCATTAAGCAGTTTCATAGTTCCCCACCTGCCCTCTGATTCTGTCAACTTCCCTTCTAGTAATGGGAAAGATCAGCTTATTATTTCTCTTGAGGCAATATAGAAGCGGTTTCCTTAGAATGTCAGTGACAAAATAGCCATTGGTACATATGGAAATAAAGTTGGTATTACTGAATTGGGAACAAAGTTTTGTCTTTGGGTCAGGATAGTCAGTGGCGATTACTGTTTTCCAATGGAATCTGTCTCTTCTCAATTTCTTTGGGGCTCTGTTCCCCTCTGGCTTTGTGCAGGGTAGTTCCTTACTCATTAACACTTCCTCTAGGGGGTGCTTGGGAGACAAAACAAAATGAAATCCAAGGTTTTACAATTGCAGGTATTGACGACTGTTCTTGTATCTTTCCTGCTGCCCACTGTCTATTTGAAAGCCTTTCTGGACTTTTTGAAGAACATACTCTTGCAGATTCTCACAGTGCTTTATCCTGCTGTGCTGTACAAATTTTGAAATAATTAACATTGATCTCTGCATTTTAACTGAAAGCAGCTTTACAAAACTTGAACAGTCATTTAGGTTTTTGTTTTGTGGTTAAAAACAGGCATAGTGGGAAGGGCCTTGATCTGGACTGTCAGGACTTGATTTAAAAATCTCAGCCCTTTTGTTTACTGATCTGTACAACATCGAGCAAGTAATTTGACCTTTTTTGGACTCGGCTATAAAGTGAGAGAATTGGGTGAGATGATCTGCACAGGCCCTTTTAGCACCCACTCTCATGTTATCTTCAACACATTTCTTACTGAGATACTTACTAGTCTCTAGCACTGTCTTGCCACTTCCTAAAACAGTGGAAACATGGGGCTTGGCTACTTGTAATTCAGTTTCAATGCAACAAATATCAAATGCCTACCATTTGCAAAGCACTATGCTAGGTGATGGGTCTGCAAAGACTGAAAAACAAAACATATTGATCACATGTTCAGTAAACATTTCCAGATAATGGCAATGATTCCTATAAGATGGATCTTAATATTCAAGGGCCTTAGAATAGGATGGAGCAGGGAGTAAGCCAAGGATATCCCTTGTGGTCAGACCAGGTAGCCTGAACACCAGGCTTAGAGAAAAGACACAAAGGTTTCTTTGTTATTATTTCATTTTTGTTACTAGTCATTGTTCAAGTCCAAATTGGGATAGAGTAGGGTACCCTCTCCCCTCAAGTCTAATGATGTATTTTGGTGTGTAAATGATTATCTTAAAAGGTTTTTGGCATCTGATGGCATAGATAGAGTTCTGGGCCTGGAGTCAAGAAGACCTGAGTTCAGATTTGATCTCAGGAACTTACTAGCTGTTTGACTCTGAGCAAAATCAAAGTTAAGAGAACAAGTCACTTCACTTCTGTTTGTCTCAGTTTCCTCAACTGTAAAATGGAGATAATAATAGCCAGGTTATTGTGAGGATCAAATGAGCTAATTTTTTTAAGCACTTAGCACAGTGCCTGACATATAAGTAGATACTATATACTTATTCTCCCGGACTCTCCCTTTTGTGGTCCTTTCTCAGCCTCCTAAATAAAGTAAATTAAATCTAAGAGGTATTAAATCTCCTTCTAGTGTTACAGTTGCCCATTTTGCACATAATATAGCCATGCCAATTTAAAAAGAAGAAAAACAAACAAAAAAGGGTAAAGATAATTAGTATAATTGTGGCTAAAGCATTTTGCTTTCTCTCCCACCTCCGGTTTGCTTTTTTTTTCAAGTTGCTTACTTATGAGATAGCTATGGAATGATAGAAAGAATGCTGGATTCTGTATCAAAGAGGGGTATGGTCTGAATGCTTTATGACCTCAGGCAAATACCTTTCCTCCTCTAGGCTCAGTTTTCCTCATCTGCAAAATGAGCAGCTTTGAACTTAATGATCTTCAACATCCCTTCTAACTCTACCTCCTCTCAAAGTAGATGAAGCATTTTTCTTTTCTTTCTTTTTTTAAAAATTCTTTAAAATATAAAGGATTTCACTGGCTAAGCATTAAGAATGTAAGTTGTGAGCATTTCCTCAAGTTTCCTGCCAGACTTTGAATTGAAAGTGCCAGGAAAAAATTTTCTGGAATGAATTCCTCATCTGTTAGTCAGATTTAAGGAACCTTTCCTTTCAATATGGAAGTTTGGTGGGTGAATGGCAAGCCGGGTTAGGATGCTTTGAGAGAGGCCTAAAAGCTTCTATTTTATTTATTTATTTTTTTGTGTTCTACATTGCCCGAAATCAGACATGACATAATGGGACCAGCTTTGAAATAAATTTAATTAAGCTGGACCATTGTGATAGGCTAGCATTACTATAACGAGACATATCTTGCATTATTCATCATCAGAAAATATGTTTCATTTATGGGGATCAGCATTACTGAATATATTCCACTGTGGAAATCAATTTGATGAGTAATAGTTAGGAGAAGTCACAGCCAGGGCAGCGAGGTGGCACAGTGGATAGAGGCTTGGGCCTGGAGTGACCCCAGGCAAGTCACTTAACTCTGTTTGCCTCAGTTTCTTCATTTGTCACATGATCTGGAAAAGGAAATGGCCAACCATTCCAGTATCTTTGCCAAGAAAACCCCAGATGGGTCACAGAGAGTCAGACATGAATGAAAAATGACGGAACAACAAAGTCATAACAAATCTAGACCAGGTCTGACCCTGCCACTCGTCTTCTCAACAGTCTTCAGTGGCTTCTTACTGCTTCCAGGATAAAATCCAAAAATAAATACATATAAATAAAATAAAATAAAATAAATATAAATGCTTCAACTTAGCCCTTAGAGCCCCATGCAGTCTGGCTCCCACCAGACCTGTTTTCATACTAATTCCCTTCCTACAGTCTCTGTTTCTAGCCCAGCTATTCCGTTCCCTGTCCCCAGAACCCTACCCCACTCCCACCCTCATGCCATTGCAAGGGCTATGTCTGCCATGTCTGGAATATCCTCCTGACTCACCTCTGCCTCTTAAAATCCTTAGCTTCTTCAAAGCTCAGCTCTGGAAGGCTCCAGGAAGCCTTCTCTGATCCTTTTGGTTTTTTGTATTCATTCTTCCTCGAATTACGTTGTGTATATTTATCTGTTTATATATATCCCCCAGTAGAATGGCAACTCCTTGAGGGCAAGGACTGTTATCTATGTACTCTCAATTGAATTTGAAAATAGACCTTTTCTTTATTTAGAAAACACCAAGAAGTTTTTTCTCCCATTTTATTAAGGATAAAATGTCCTTTTTTATTCTTTTCATTCCTATCAACATCTTTATCTGTTTCACAGATCTCCAAGGTTAAAAAAGAAGACAATATCACCCAGTGTTTACTGTCGAGTTATTTCAACCCTGCCTGACTTTTTGTGACCCCATTTGGGGCTTTCTTGCCAAAGATACTGGAGTAGTTTGCAGTTTCTTTCTCCAGTTCATTTTACAGATGAGGAACTGAGGCAAGCAAGGTTAAGTGACTTGCCCAGGGTCACACATCTGTAAGTGTCTGAGACCAGATTTGAATTCAGGAAGATGACTTCCTGATTGTAGGCCCAGTGCACTATCCACTGTGCCATTTAGCTGTCTCACCTGGTGACTGCCCTATTATTGATAATAGATCTGTATTGACTGGTCCTTGGATAGCATTTGATCACGAGATTGAGACATCAAAGACTTTCCAGCATGTTGGAGTCTTCCCCAGCTTGGGTTCTTCAGGAGAAGCATTCAGGAGCTTGAGTCAGTAATCTTCATGACGCAAGAAGACACAAGTAGGACTTTGAGGCTTATGGTGGATCTAAGTTGGCCAAAGCCTATTACCAGTGGTGATTGACCAGCAGCTTGGTCCAGTGGAAGATGCATCAGACCTGGAGTCAGAATTCTAAATTGGGTTCTAAAATTGTAAAATGAGATTAGACTAGATGAACTCTCTGATTCCTTTGAGCCTTAAATCAAGAGTCTTACATGACATAAGTACAAAATAACATGGATCATCAGAACGTGCAGTAGGCCTGTCATATATTGACAGAGATAACTAACAAGCACCATATATTAAATGACCTAGATGTTAGGCCTCCGGTATATTGGGCTGATCTTTTCTGGAGGATTTGTGAAAGGTCCTCAATAAGAATTCGATAGGATGAGAAGGTGCCAGTAGATTCATGTCTTCACTAAGGGGCGGGGGGGGGGGGGGGGAGTAGTCACATTGGTGACCCAGATTCATCTAAGTGTTACTCTCAATTCAACAAGTGTTTATTTACCAAGTGCCTACCATATGTAAAGTGCTGGATATGAAAACAAACATGAAAAACAGACTTTTTCCACAGAGGGCTTACTTTCTCCTGGAGGCGTGGGGGGAGGTATAACTTGTATGTGTTATAAATGTGGGGAACAAAAGAGTGTGTGCAAAGTAATTTCATTCACTTCACACTTGGAATTTCTCTACCTTCTCATCAGTCTCTTTCCTATCCTGGAGAAACCTTCACTCTGAGGTTCTGGTCTCTTGATTGGTGATTCTCTAGCCTGAATCACCATTTCATAAGGAGCCCCCACCATTAGATTCATTCTCTCTCTCTCTCTCTTTCTTTTTTTTTTTTTGCATTTTGCTTTTTGGTGAGGCAATCGGGGTTAAGTGACTTGCCCAGGGTCACACAGCTTGTAAGTGTCAAGTGTCTGAGGCCAAATTTGAGCTCAAGTCCTCCTGACTCTGTGGCTGAAGCTTTGTCCACTGAGCCACCTAGTGGCCCTTACTAGACTCATTCTTCTCCACCTCTTTAGTGGCTTCCTTGCCTCTGAATGGGTTCTCTTCTCCGCCCCCAACTCCATTTTCCAGATCCCCCCTCCCTCCACTACCTTCAGCTCCCCATATGTTTTCCCTCATTAAAAAGTAAAGTCCTTGAGGATAGGGACTGTCTTCCTTATTTTTGTTTATATATCTAGCATTTAGCACAGTTCCTGGCACATGGTAAAGTGCTTAATAAATACTTCATCTGTCTGTCTGTCTGTACATCCATCTACTTATCTATCCATCTAGCTCTGTCATCTGTCTGTCCGTCCATCATCTCTCTTGTCTCTCTCTCTAGCTATCTGTCTGTGTGTCTATCCAACCATGTACTTGTCTGTCTATGCATCCCATCTGTCACCTATCTATCTCACTAGCGCTCTGTTTCTATTTCCATTTATCTCTGTCTGTCTGTCTATCTAGGACTCATGGAAGGCCTGACCTACTTTAAAGGAAACCACGGAGTCTATAGTCATTGTCATTGTTCATTCTTCTTCTCGAAGAGGACCGATGACATCATGGGGGGGGCTGTCTTGACTTGCCCATGAATTGGATTTAAGTGAGGCAGAGCTAGAGCTGAAGGAGAATTGTCAGCCTCACTCTCTCCTCCAGAGTCATTGAAGTCCAATGGCAAGACAGAAGTCCACATGACTAGCGATAGCCCGTGATCTTAAAGGAGTTTTTGAATCATCCTGGATCAGATTCTGCTGGAGATTGTTTTAACGGGAGCACAATTTGTACACCAGATGACCAGGACCTCTTGTAAACTTCTTGATGTTAGTATGATCCCCCCCCCCCCCGCCCCCATTGTTTGGGATAACTCTATATCTTAAGTTAGATTCTAAATATAAATGAAAACACTTGCCATAAAAAATCCACCAATTAAAATTGTTCAGTGTCAGGGCCACCTTTTGGAAAAGAAAATATTGTGCTCAGAGAGGAGCACACTGGCTTCCTTTTTTGTGTTTATCTATTGCAGAAGCATCATCTGCTCTGTGTACGAGGAAGGGACCCTCTGGAGTGCATCCGTTGAATGGAAACTTTCAGACAGGATATCCCCCTTCCGTTATTTTGTGGTATCATCAGTGTGAAAGTCTGCCACAAGGGACTGGTGGGCTTTGTGCTTTCTGGAGGCTCCCAAATTAAGTGGGATAAGCGACACCTCCCACCCCACCCCCCATCGCCCAAACCCCCTATCCCACTTCCCTTTGGTTAAATATCAGCAATTATATGTTTAAAATACAGCGCTGCTATTTGACATGAAAACCCATCTGTGGTAAAGTGTGGGAGTAGCGGTTGTTGCTGACGTCCCTGAAAATCCCAGGTCAGTCCCTGAGCTGTATACAAGGATTATATTTAGAAGACACTGTGGATTCTGTTTTTTAAAATGCCATAAACATGTTTGTATGGTTATTTTTAGTATTTGCAGACTTTACTGAACTCTCAGGCTGGCTAGCGAGTCAAATGCTGTCTGTTGTCAGCCTCTGACCACCGATAGCAGGAAGGAAAACTGGAGTGGGAGTCGGGGGGGCCTGGTTTCGAATCCCAGATTGCCACTTACTAGCTGGATGTTCTTGGGCAAATCATTTTAAATTCCCCAGACTTTAATTTTCTCATCTGTAACAAGAGGGACTTGACCTGGAATCATCTTTAAGGACCCTTTCAGTTTGAAATGGAGAATTCTGTGGCAGTTCCCAGGCTAATTGAATCACAGAATGGTTCAGGTGTAAGAACCTTAGTGGTGATCTTCTTTGGCCACCTTCATTTTATGTCTGAGGTCATTGAAGGCCGGAAAGGGGTCAAGTGACTTTCCCAGAGTCACACTGTTACTGAGTAGTTGAACTGGGACCCCATCCCAACTATTACAACTTCAGTGGCGATCTGGGCCATACTTGAGAGTTTAATATTTTTGAAATATTTACTCTAAAATACATTTTTTCCTTCTAAATTTTTATTCCTTCTAAAATATAGATTAGAACATACCTTAATACATGTCTTTTATGAGCTATGATAGAAAAAATAATCACCTTATACTTAGAATAATGGCTAGTATTTATCTAGGGCTTTATAAATATTACCTCATTTTGGGGGGGGGGGGCTAGGCAATGGGGTTAAGTGACTTGCCCAGGGTCACACAGCTAGTATGTGTTATGTGTCTAAGGCCGGATTTGAACCCAGGTCCTCCTGAATCCAGGGCTGGTGCTCTATCCACTGCGCCACCTAACTGCCTTGAATACTGTCTCATTTTATTGTGACAACTCTGGGAAGAGGTACTAGTATTATCTCCTGTTTATAAATGGGGAAACCGAAGCACAGAGAGGTTGATTGACTTCCCCAGGGTCACATAGGTATTAAATATTAGAGAACAAATTTGAACTGAGGACTTTATAACTCCAAGTCAAATGTTATCTATCCATTGCAGCCCTCAGGTGTCTACTTATGATGGTGAACCTCTGTGGATTTAGCTTAGCTAAGCCTTTGCCAATCTTATGATTAAGACTACAAAATCAGTTTGATAGGACCTTACTGTCTTTGTACTCTGCTGGCAGAGTCTTTGAGAAGCCAGACTACAGAAGGCTACATCAGAGTAGGGCTTTAATGGAGGAATGCTTTAAAAAACATCTGTAAAAATTGAAAACGAATATTGCAGAATTTTGTAGAATAATCTGGAGCCTGAAGAAGAAATATGAGAATATCTCTTTTCCCCACCCCTACTTCTTTGCAGACATGTGTGGAGAGGGAGGAGGATCACGAGTGTGGAATACTGAATGTATTGTCAGATTCTGTGTTGATCAGTTTTGCTGATATTTTTTCTCTTCCTCTTTTTTTTCTTAAAAATAATCTTTGTTAAGGGGTGGGTCTGAGGAGGAAGGAGGAGAAATACAGCATGTGGAGGATTTAGGCAATGTAACACCAAAAATGTTTGATCAAAATTTATTTTTATGTACTTTTTTATTAATTTATTTTAATTTATCAGCAATCACTTCCATAAGCTTTTGAGTTTTAAATTTTTCTTCCCCTCCTTCCCCACCTCCCTCCCCAAGACAGCATGAAATCTGATATAGGCTATACATATACATTACTATTAAACATATTTTCACACTAGTGATGTTGTAAGTAAGAATTAGAACCAATAGAAGGAACCACAAGAAAGAGAAAACAAAACAAAACAAAACAGAAGAAAAAAATAGCAAATAGTATGCTTTGATCTGCATTCAAACTCCATAGTTCTTTCTTTGGATGTGGATAGCATTTTCCATCATGAGACCTTTAGAGATGTCTTTGATCCTTCCAATGCCAAGAAAAGCTAAGTCTGTGGAAGTTAGTCAT
>NW_020954562.1:4040677-4141089 GCF_900497805.2 Vombatus ursinus
CCATTTTCCATATGTTGTCAGGTCTTCGTGTTCAGTACGTCCCCCTCACTTCACTCATACTGCCATGATCCTAGTTCGTCACCTCTCACTTGCATTATTGTAATAACCTTCTAATTGGTCTCCCTGAATCACGTCCCTGCCTCAGTCATCTTCAGTGGTGTTGGTCTCAAATGGGAAGGGATCCCCCGTGGACCACCATATTGACTTAGAGTACCACAAATTCACATTGTCTGCGTTGGATTGTGTTTTATTAATTTTATCAAACATTTTCCAATTACATTTTAATCTGGCTGCTCGTGGCCTCTGGTCCATAGGTTTGATACCTCTGCTCTCTAGTTCATCCTCTATTTGGCTGCCAAAGTGATTTCCCTAAGGCAGAGGTCTGGCCATCTCCTGCCCAGTAAACTCCAGTGACTTCCCATTAGGGCAGGATAAAAATAATAAAATCCTGTTTGTCATTCAGAGCTCTTTGTCACCTGGCCCCTCCCTGTTTTACCAGTCTTTTCTTCCCTAACTGCCCTCCCTATACTCCATATCTTTTTTCCATCCTGGTGAAGAATCTTCCTGTGTCCCCTATCCTCGGGTGGCAATTATACAATCTCTCACAGCACCACGCTTGAAGCCTTTCCATATGGTCAGGCTTTGCCATACCTTGCCTTCTGTTGGCGTAGCTTTTGAGGAGGGTTTTGGAGGAGGAATATGTATATGTGCTATAATTATTTGAGTTTTTGAAAATTATTTTCAGTAAGAGTTTTGCTTTAAGTTCATGACCATTTATTACCATTGAGGATTTGATGAAACTTGGTGGCACAGTAGTCCTGGAGGCAGGAAGACCTGAGTTCAAATCTAGCCTCAGACACTTAATAGTTGTGTGACCTTGGACAAATCACTTACCCTCTGTCTGCCTCAGCTTCCTTAGATGTAAAATAGGGATAACTAACTTCCCTCCCAGGTTTTGGGAAGATTAAATGAAATAATAAATGAAATAATACTTAGTACTTGGCACATAGTAGGTAGCTAATAAATGTTTATTCCCTCCAAGTGCAATCCTACAAATCCTGTTCATTGCTCTTTTGGTGACCAGAAGCAAGAAACTGACCTCTCTTCTCCCTCCACTCCCCCAATCCTTTATACCCACTACTCATGTATTAAATCACACTTTACTGTTATAATTGATGTTATTTTCAGTCCATTGTGTCTACTTCCTGTTGGTCAAAGGTTAGTAGGATTGGGTGGTGTAGAGTGGGATAGAAAGCTAACAGGAAAAAGAAAGCCTGGATTATTTTCATACAAGACATATCCATAGAGATGGGCAGGATTGCACTTGGATTTGTTGAAAACAGAGAAAGGTAAATGGTCACCAACCTTTTCTTCAGTGCTGGAGCTGTTCTGTGCATGTTGTGTAAGGAAGAGAGTTTTTCCTGAAAGAAAGTGATGTTTTGAGAGGAAACTGGTTTCCCAGTTCCACCCTACTAGTTGGGGAGAGGGAAGTTGGTTATTTTCTAAAAACTGTTTAGTATTTTGACCCAGGAGTTATATACAAGGTTTTATTTTATGTGTTTAAAGGCTATTCGTTTCATTATTTGGAGCGAGTACATTTTTTTTTTTTTGCCTTGCCCAGAATTTAGTATTCAGTTTAGATGAGATTCCTTTTCCCTTTTTTAAATTTAGCATGCTTTAAATTAGATGCATCCTAAATGAATGATTTGTCATTTTGGAAGACTGCCTCAAGGAGAGTTTTAGAGGGCTTTTTGTTTGTTTGTTTTGTCTTGCAGTTTTTGTCCTTGTAATGTTAGGGGAATATAGTTTTTACTTTCAGAAAAATCACCAGTCATTGTTTTGACTAATCCCAAATAAATTTAAATGTGGTATCTCAAAAATGGTGTTCTTATGTTCCATGTCTCATTAATCTTTCCACTTGTTTGGTGTTGAGTATTTTTGTGTTTCCGTTTATATTAAGCCATGAGAGATTTATTTTGAAATTCCGTAAGAAAGTGTGAGAGTATGTGTGTTAGGGCGGGGGAATTGTTTGCCTTTGTAAGGAACTCTATCTGTAACCCAGAATTTGATTGTCATACACCCAGAAAGTCTGTTATAAAATAATTAAAATGTGTACAATTTAGAAAGGTTGCTATAAAAATTTGATGACTTTATGCAAGACATGTCTTTATTTCTATATAATCATGTGCAAAAATGTCTTAAATTGATAAACTGTATTTGAACTATTAAAATCAATTTTGTTTTAAATCGACTTACAATACCTAGCATTTATAGAGTGCTTTAAGATTTACAAGCACTTTACAAATATAACAATAATAATAGCCAACGTTTATATTGCACCTACTATGTGCCAGACACTGATAAGCATTTTACCGTTATTATGGTCTCATTCCTACTATGTGCCAGACAGTATGATATACACTTCACAATTATTATTATTATTATCATCTTATTTGATTCTTATTGATCCCTGTGAGGTAGGTGTTGTTATCCTCATTTTTACAGATGAGGAAATTGAAGCAAACAGAAGTCAAGTGGTTTACTCAGGGGCACACATCTAAGTTAAGTGTCTGAGGTCAAATTTGAACTGAGGTTCTGGACGCAGCGCACGATAAGAGCTCCTTGAGGGCAGACATTGAATCTAGCCTAAGTGTCCCACAGTCACCCTGGGAGTGAAATGCAATTTTTATCCCCATTTTTAGTTCCTAAGTGTGTTGCAGGGCAGAATAAGGGAGAACAGTCTTTTCACACACTCCTTAAAAACAAAGATTGGAAGCTGGCTCGTTTAGAGATAAGGATCCTGGATTGCAAGCAGGTTCCCTGCCCCTGGCTCTAGCCTTATTCTGCAGACGCTCTTTGATCTATTCCAGATTGCTCCTGGGTCATGCAAGCAGTAAGGAGTACAGTTATGACTGAAACCAGGTCCTCTGATTGTAGGCTTCCTGAGCTCCTTACTCAAGCCATCTTGCCTTTTCCACAGTGTGCGATAATCTTCTGACTCACTTTTCCTTGCCGTTGCTCCTTGGCAGGATGATTTGTGTTAGCTCCAGCTTTCATTGACCAGAGCTCCTAGGGTTTCAGATCATTCCTGACTCATTAATTTTTAGATGAGTGAGACAGATGTTACAGGTTTCCTGAGCCTATGAAAATACCTGAATTGTGAGTTGATGAAGAACAGAGATTAACGATGCCTAGCCTAGAATCACTGAGGTGTAAAATTTTATGGAGATTTGGAAGGGACCTAAAAAGCCATCCAGGTCAGTCTAGTGCTAAGGATCGTGGACTTTGTATAGTCTAAGGAATTATTCTTTTCTTCCCCCTCTTTCTCTAAGACTGTAAGAGATAATGGCCGTGAGTTTCTCTCTCACATCATCCCCTTCCCAAATTAGATTTCACAGTTGTGTTCATTGCCTCTTGGATGCGTGTTGCCTCTCCTCCATACCTGCAATGCCCTCCCTCTGCCCTTCTTCCTCCACCCCATGCTGCCCTGGGTTCCCTCATGTCTCAGCTAAAAGCCCACCTTCTGCTAGAAAACTTTCCCAGTTCCCCTTAATGCTAGTGCCTTCCCCCCTGAGACTACCTCCAGTTTACCCTAGTATGAATACACCTTGTATGTACATAGCTGTTTGCATGTTGTCTCCTTAATTAGCTCAGGAGCTCCTTGAGGGCAGACACTGGTTTGGCTTCTCTCTTAAAAAAAGAGACAATTGGGGTTAAGTGACTTGCCCAGGGTCACACTGCTAGTAAGTGTCTGAGGCTGGATTTGAACTCGGGTCCTTCTAACTCCAGGGGCAGTGCTCTATCCACCAAGCCACCTAGCCGCCTCTTTAGTCTTTCTTTATATCTCTACTGCATGGTATATAGTAAACACTTAATAAATGCTTATTGATTGTTTAGTCAAACCTACAGACTTTATGTAGAATAATGAGGCCCACCATGTGGATCTAGTAGTGGTCAATTATTTCCACTCTTAATAAACACATTCAGAAACTAGGTGTACAGCTTGTGGATCACACTCGAGGCATCTTCATTTTTTCTCTCTCTCTGTTCCAAGTATATGCAGCATAATGAAAGGGTGGTTGTTTTGTTCATTTGTTTTGTCAATTGTGTCTGACTCTTTGCGACCTCATTTGAGGTTTTCCTCGAAGAGATATTGGGGTATCTTTTTCTCCAGCTTATTTTACAGATGAAGAAACTGAGGCAAACAGGATTGAGTGACTTGCCCAGGGGTCACAGAGCTAGTAAGTATCTGAGGGCAGATTTGAACTCAGGGAGATGAGTCTTTCGGATGGCACTCTATCCACTGTGCCATCATGGGAGAGGATGGTGGTGGTGGTGGTATAAAAATGGAAGGGGATAATTAGAAAAGGTCTTTAGCTTTGCTTTGAAAGGGTTCCTAGTGGTGGAAGTGATGATTGGCATTCCTTACATGGGAGACAGCTTGTGGAAAGGCCAAGATACAGGCGATGAACTGTTCTTTTCTGGGAACAAGTTAGACCAGTTTGGCTCAAGCTGGAGTTGTGAAAGAAGTTTGGAAAGATAAGTCGAAGCCTGGTTGGGAAGGTCTTTAAATACTTCATGGAGAAGTTTGCATATTACCCTACATAAATAGGGAAACACTGAAGGATCCTGAGACAGGGAATTTAAATTCCAGGGCAGGGGCTAGTCATTCCTGTCTCTGTATCCCCAGTGACTAGGCCTAGGGTCTTGCTCAAAGTAGGTGCTTAATAAATGATTGTTGAATGGAAGAGTTAATCAATTAAGCCCTTCTACCCCTTCCCCCAAACTCTGGTCACTAACAAAATCGTGTGTTAGCAAAGTTCCAGTAGACTAGAGTACTGATTATGACAGTTTGTTCTTTTTTAATGTGGTACTGATTCCAGGACTCGCAATTAGCAATGTTTTCAAAGAGTGAGTTGCCAGCATCATCCGTTGGTAATTTTAAACCCACTTCCTCTAAACTACTTTGAGACTTTGAATTAGGCTTGACTTTTTCCATGAAAGTGTAATGATTTTTTTTTCCTCAGTGCTGGCTGATTTGTTTTATTTCAAGCAGAGTGTACAAAACTAACATTTACTGGAGCTGTGAAATACCAAGTGGGTGTTTTTGGGGGGTAGGAGGGATTGGGGTGAACTTGTATCTGAGCATTGTTCTACATTATTTTCAGTATTTTCTTTTGTTTATGTAACTAAGCTAAAGTTAGAACCTACAGTGCAAGACTAGAAAATGGTGACAATAGTTGGAAAACAGGAAATTTTAGACTTGTGTGTGTATTTGGAACAGATGACCATGATGATAGAGCCAGAGGAGTGGAAACTTCCACTGGGCCTGTTTTTTCCTTATTTTGCTTAGTGAGAAAAGATGGAGCTTCCTGGAAAACAAGTCAAGTAGGTTAAAGCAAATACTTTTGTTGTTTTTCCTTACTTCAGAGTGGACGTCTGGTTTTTTGTCAATTCCCTACCACTGGTCACAAGATTATGAAAAAATAGTATTGTAGATGAATAAACAGAACTTTAAAGAAATACAGCTTGGCCAGATCCAGGAGAATGTAAGCTACTTGAAGGCAAAGTCTGTTTTTCGTTGTTGTTCTTTCTGCCTTTGTTTTTCTCAGTGCTAAGCATGGTGTCCTTGGCACACAGTAGGTTGGTTGGATTGGATTAAATTGGTGGTCTTAACAGCAAAATATGAGTTGTTTTGTTCATTGAGTGGTTTTGAAAGAAATATAACCAGGGGTGATTACTATAGTTATAGAGCTGTAAGAGAAGAACCCAAAGGAAAATGTCTATCCCTCAGTTGAAGAGATTTCGTATTTTCCTTGGTATTTTGCCTCTTCTCTGCCCAAGCCCCTCATTAAAACAAAATGGGACATTATTGATTTGAGCCACTTCCTTGGTGAGACCTCTCCTATAGAAAATCCTATATTTTTGTACTTCAGACAAAAAGTACAGTTAATTCCTTAGCTGTCAAGACCTTTAAGAGGAAAATTTATCAGTGAATTACAGCTTTTAAAAATACTCCCCCCCCCCCCTTTTCTCTTTCTTTGATTTTCAAACAAAGGTATGATTGGATCATTTGAACAAGAGATGAGGGACCAGTTTGATCTCCACCAGGCTTCACTGCCACCCCTACCCCTTCAACACATCTTTTCCATCTAAAGTTGTCAACCCTCCAATTAGCTGATTGGCTTTTAAATCAAGCAGAACTTGGATTTTAGATCTTTTTGTTGCGGGGGAGTGAATAAGGGGACTGGTGAAATTTCTTTTTCTCTGCTTTACAAAATCCAATAACAGGAGTGGAAGGCACCTTAGAAGTAATTTCATCCAAACCTCCCCCCCCCCCATATTTTACTGATGAGGAAACTGAAGCCCAAGTCAGTTAAAGACTTTGAATAATGTCAGAAGGAGTTAGTGGGAGAGGAGTGATTTTCAAATGTTTAATTCTACCAAAGAAACCAATGGGTAGTTTAGTCTGCATTTAGAAGGCTGGTCTTGAAATCAGGAAGACCTGTATTCAAGTCCTATCTGTATCTAGGACAACTGTTGGCTGTGTGACAGTGGAATCCTTGGTGCTCCCAGGTAGTTCTCTAAGATCATAAATCATTGATGAGTTGTCCCATCAGCATTGGTGGAGGGATCTTCCACACTTGGAATTCCTCACTCCAATGAAATTACCAGTCCTCCCCCCAAAAAAACCCACAAACATCACAACAAAAGAATCATTAAATTTATTTGTTGTCTAATCAATATCTCAAAAACCTCATCATCAAGACTCATCATCATTTCTAATTTAGTCAAATTACCATGGTACCAGTCCAGTGTGGTAGAAAGAGTAGCTCTCCAAAATACAGGAAATGCTTCAGGCTTATCAGGTCCAAATTAAACTTTGGTTCTGACTCAGTAACTTTCATCAAGGAAAAAGTTTTTGTGGTCCCCCTGATGTTTTCTTGTTTTCTGTCCATCTCTGTTGGTTAACTCAGAGTGGTGATGTTTAGTTAACCATTGAGATGGTTAGTTAACCGTTTAGACTTATTCCAACTGAATTACCCAGTTTGTCTTTTTACTCTCCAGTGGACTCTGTATTTAGCTAGTTTGCTCCTGATGAAGAATTGACTCTATCTACATGAAATGGTATCCTTATAGGAATTCCTATCGGCCATAGTTCCTTACTGTGTGTGAAGTGGTGTCCTGAGCTTTTATACTCTGAAACCTGAAGTCTAAAAAGTGTGAATATCTTCTGTTTCTTCCAAAAGGTCCCATGAGCTTCTTTTGCAAATTGTTATGATGGTTTTTCAAAAAAGAAGAGAAAAATCATTAATTTATGTAGCTTGTTTACAATACTGCTAAATAAAGAATCACCTAATTTTAAAGGGTTAACTTGACTTAAAGACAAAATCAGTTGCCACATTTATAATGGAAATAAGTATTTTTTCTGTAGAAATAAGTATTCTTTATTTATTGCAAGGACATTCGTCACTACTCTAAATCCAGTAATTTTACTAAAGAAAGTAAGAATATAATTTAATGTTATATCTGGTAGAGGTTATTTCCTCTGGTGCTGGGCGTTTTTTGAGGAAAGTGCTTTGTAACCTTACTCTAGTGCTATTTAAGGTGAGTTGTTGTGAATATGTGACTACATAGAGAACTCTCTGTGTGGGAACCCCCATACTAACGTAGATAGCATCCCACCTTTGCCTTAGTAGATAAAAATCTGGAGTTGCTTAAGATGCATAAAGGTTAAGTGACTTGCCCAGGATCACACAGCTAATGTCAGAGATGAGATTTGAAATCCACGTCATCCTGATTTCAAACCCAGCAATCTACCATGCTTCATTTTCATTATTATTTTTTTATCACCATCATATTTTTCAGTGGGGTTCAAATAGAAATTGTAATGGAGCAAGTCACTATCTTACTGTTATTTAATATTCTGTGCATAGGTAGGTTGCTATTTTATAGCCTACTGCTTTATAATACTTTATTACTTACTATTTCTATTACTTTCTAATAATTGCTGTTTGGTAGCCTATTACTTTATAAAAAGTCATTCAATTTTGAGGCCCTGGGCACCCTTTTCTGCCCCTCTCTTCATCTCAAAAAAACCTGATCACCTTCCCACTTCCTTCTTCTCTTTGCTAAGACCAGCTTCTCTATGTCCCTAATTCCATCATTTCCTATTTTCTCCAGCAGATTTCAACCTCAGTCATTTCCCCCACCCTGAATCTTCAATTTCTCCTTATTTTCTCATTCCTTCCCTACTTCCTTCAATATGCCCAAAGTTCTCCCATCCTTAGAAAATCCTCACTAAATCCTAACATCTCCTCAAAATGTTGTCCTGAACCTTTCCTAGTTTTTTTCTATTGGATGCCCATAAAAACTTCTCTAATACTCACAGCTTCCACATCTCTCATTCCCTCCGGCTATACAGTCTAGCTTCTGATCTCATCATTCAACTGAAACTATTCTAAGTTACCAATGATCCCTTAATTACCAAATCCAATGATCTTTTCTCAGGCCTCATCCTTCTTCACCCGTCTCCTACATTTCCTACTGTTAACTGCCCTCTCTTTGATACTGTCCTCCTCTCTGGGCTTCTCCTCCTACCTGTCTGACTGATTCTTCTCAGTCTCTTTTGTTGATTCGTCTTCCTGGTCCTGTCCCCTAACTGTGGGATGTTTCCCAAGATTCCTTCCTGGACCCCCTACCCTGTGTTCTCTCTCTGTCTCTGTCTCTTTCTCTGTCTCTGTCTCTTTTTTCTCTCCCTCTCCTCCCCTGTCTGTCTCTCTTTTTTTCTCTCCCTCTCCTCCCCCCCCCTCCCTCTCTGTCTCTCTGTCTGTCTGTCTGTCTCTCTCTCTCCCTCTCCCTCTCTCTCAGCCTATCTCTCTCTGTAAGCTCATCAGCTCCTGTGGGTTTAATTACCATCTCTATGCCAACAACTCCCACATTCATATATATGACTTGTCTCTCCTGATCTTCAATCTTGCATCACTAATTGTCTATTGGACATTTCAAACTGAATGTTCTAGAGACAACTCAAACACAAGGTATCCAAAATAGAACTCATTATTTCCCCCACCCTACCTCCCAAATACTTCTTTTCCAAACTTTATTATTTGTATCACCATTCTTTTAGTTTCCTACAGTCAGGCAATTGCCAAATCTTACCATTCATCTTTCACATCTGACCTTTTCTACCAGCACAACTGCCATCTTAATAAAATAAGATAGGGAATGATCTCTGTAGTTCTTTCCCATTATTAAAGCTGATGATTCAGTTTTCTCTAAGGTCCCTCCTATGATCCTAAGGTACTGGTCTTTCTTTCAGCAAAGACCATAGAAGTTTAGACTTGAACCTAAATGATATCAAGTTGAAGTCTAATAAGATGTTTTTAAAAAAATTAAAAGATCTGTACTTTTGTTCTTCCTTTAACTGTTGATACTTCCTAGCCCCATAATATGGACAGAGTAAGGGGAGTAAATATTTAGCATTGGGAATATCAAAGAGGGTAATATAGGGATCATGTCATCCCTCTCAATTATTGTGCAAATTAGGCAATTTAGCTTCAGAGAGGGGAGATGTCTCCCTGACCGCTGCAGAGCACATTAGGAGCAGACCTCAGTCTTCTGACACAGTGTGCTTTCCATTTCATTATTTTGCCCTAGCATGCTTGGGGGAAGGTGAAAGGGTTTAGAACATGATGTCCAACGCCTTCGTCTTAGAGAGGTTAAGTGTGCATTCTTTTTAAGTCTAGGACCCTGTGAAGATTTACACTGGCATGTTTCCTCCTGTCAGATGAGGAGATTGACATGATCACTGAGGGCTGACCTTCCATTCTTTTCTTTTTAATTAATTAATTTATTTTAGTTTTCAACATTCACTTCCATAAGCTTTTGAGTTTGAAATTTTCTCTTCCTCCTCTCTTCCCTCTCCAAGACAGCACGCAATCTGATATAAGCTCTACATATACATACTTATTAAACATATTTTCATATTAGTCATGTTGTAAAGAAGAATTAGAACCAATAGGAGGAGCCACAAGAAAGAAGAAACAAAACAGAAGAAAAAAAAAGGAGCAAATAGTAAGCTTCGATCTGCAGACTCCCATAGTTCTTTCTCTAGATGTAGATTGACCTTCCATTCTGTAATGGGGGGGGAGGGGGCGGAAGTGGGGGGAAGGAAGAGAAGGTAAGGAAAGAAAAAGGGAAAGGACATAGATAGATGAAAAGTTAATAGCAAAGGGGGGAGACATGAGTAACAGTCAGGACCAGTAACAAGACACATCCCAAGTTGACACAGGAAATGAATGGGATAGGGCGGGTAGACATTAAATCCCAATGGAAGTTCAGTGTCCTGGCTGCTGTGCTCCAGGAAAGCTGTTCAGAGGAATACTTTTATTCGTCTTAAAGATTTTATAGGATTTGTATAGTCAGGAAGAAGAAGGAAATGTGTAGTCCTAATAGGGGAGGGGAGACAGCCTAACCAAAAGTGGGGGGATGTGTTTTTCAAATCATAAAGAACACCATCTTCCCGTAAGTATATAGTTAAAGAAACAGAATTGTGTGCTTTCCCTTTTATACTGTCAGTTTAATTCAATTCAACTAGCATTTATTAAACACCTACTATGTGCAAGGTGGGGCAGCTAGGTGGTGCAATGGATAGAGCACTGGGCCTTAAGTCAGGAAGACTCATCTTCATGAATTCAAATCTGGCCTCAGACACTTCCTTTGCCATGTGACCCTGGGGAAGTCACTTAACCCTGTTTGCCTCAATTTCCTCATTTTGCCAAATGAGCTGGAGAAGAAAATGGCAAACTGCTCTAGTATTTCTGCCCAGAAAACCTCAAATGGGGTCACAGAGAGTCGGGCATGACTGAAAACAACTCAGCAACAACATACGCTAGGCACTGTTTGAGGATATAAAGACAAAAAAAAGGTTGGCCTCAAGACGCTTCCATTCTATTGGATTCCCAATTCAGCTGAAACATTTATTAAGTAGCTATACATGCAATATGCTGTACTTACCTCTGGGAGCATGAAATTGGGGGAGTAGGGGAAGAAACCAGTCCTTACCCTGAAGTTGTTTACAGTCTCCTGTGGGGAGGGAGGGAGAACACGCACATGACTAGTACATGAGACACAGGATAGAATATGGAGAGATCCAGGCAAAATTCTCTTGCAAGAAATAATCGCTTTTCCTTTCTTTTGGTCATCTGCTTGCTACAGGCATAAGGAAAGAGGAGAATTAAAACATCTGATCCCTGCATTTTCATCAGTTACACCACAGAGGACATACATAATAGAAGGCTGTGTTGAATGGTGGTTTATGTAACAAGCTGCTATCTCTACAAAGCTTATGAGTTCATGCCTCATTTTCTGTCACTTGCTTATGATTTAGGGGACCCTGAGCATCCATACTGTTAAATAAATGATAAACTCTTTGAAGAGGTCCACCCAGCAAATCTGTCTGGCCTGTGTACAGTTTGCCGAAGTCCTAAGGAAGTCTGAAGGAGATTCAGAAACAAGGACCTTTTTTTTTTTTTTTTTTTTTTTAAAGTCACAGAATCTCCTAAATTAGGAAGGACCTTGGAGGTCACATTGGTACCTTAACAGGTGGTCAGCTAGCCTTCTGCTTGGAGACAGCCTGGAATGGGAGACAGCCCACTCCCTATGGGGCCAGCTCTAGATAAGTTTTTCCTTATACACTTTCCTCACACTGAGCCTGAATTTGACACTGCAACTTCCACCTAATACATCTAATTCTGTCCTCTATGGCTAGTTGGGAAGCTAAGACCAAGGGAAATTTTATGACTCGCCCAGGAGTTACACATATAGTAAATGTCTTTAGGTGAAATTTGAACCCAGGTCCTTTTTATTCTAGTCCTGGAGGGGATCTCCAGGATCCCTTCTGAACTATGAAGAGGCACTACAAATGTACTTAGATACATGAAAAGTCAGCTTTTTGTCCCCATTTGTCCCACGCGTGTCTCTTTTCCCAATGAAAGTGAACAATTAGAATGGACTTTTGCATGCAAAGTTTTGTCCCAAATTTATTCAGGGTTTTTGGTTTTGAAAGGCATTTTCTACCCTGCTACTGTAGACTTGGTGGGGCAACCTACGGCTTTCATTGGGGCGACAAGTGCAACAAGGTTAAAAATAGAACACGCTTTAAGAATCCCAGATATTTTCAGATAACAAAGAGTGATTTATGTGGGCTCATTTTGTGCTTTGAAAACATAGAGACGCCTTTGTACTGTGATTAGCCAGGGTGCTGAGGTCAGTTCTCTTGTCTGGGATCCAGCTTTATTCGGTTGATAAATTGTGCTTTGTACTGTGATCCAGAGAATCTTTGTATCTGCCTTATTAAAGTGTGTAGTTTATGTAATTGCTTTTGTTTTCTAGTTTCATTGGTGCCAGATTCAATGAGAATGACTCATTATGTGACTGAAACAAACATTCTCATGTACGTTGTGGACCTTCCCCCCATCCCCCCCCAAAAAGTAGCAGGTGCTGGTTGGCTAAATTCAATATTTTGGGACTGTAATTTCCTGTGTAGAAAGCTCATCTCACATGTGATGCTCACTCACTGAACCAGCCTGTGAAATCACTGCCTCCACCTCTCTGTATATATTTGTGTGTATGTGTGTGCGTGCGCGCGCGCATGCGCGCGAGCCTGCACTAGTGTGCACACACATTCCCTTTCTTTTATTCCCTTTCCTTTTGTCCATAACCATTTAGATGAGTTCTCAAATGCCCTTTAAAATTGAACACTATGGAAGAGGAAGGGAAACGGGCAGGAACCAAACCTCTGCTGTAGCCCAGGACGGATCCCATTCTTTCCTGCTTTTGTCGTCTTCACTCTTACGTGCATGCCTGTGAACGCACAATCGCTGAATACTAGAGATGACAACACGTGGTTGGCTGCACTCGGGCTCTCAGCCATTTCAGCCTGCTACTCTTTGGGCCCTGGGTTAATGGAAGGAGTTTTATAAACGCTGGGTAGGATCCTGGATGTAGAGCGAAAGGGCTCTCAGAGGCCATGATGTCCACACCTCCATTTTATATACACACTTTACATATGCTTTGTATAGCTTTGTTTCCATGCTGGCCTCCGTGTTAGATTGTAAGCTCCTTGAGGGCAGGGGCTGTCTTTTACCTCTTTTGGTATCCCTAGTGCTTAGCACAGTGCCTACTACGTAGTAGGTGCTTAATAAATTGAATAAGTGAAATGACTTGCCCAAGATCAGAGTTGGGATTAGAACCCAAGTCCTCTGATTCCAGGTCCAAAGCTCATTCCACCGTATCAGCTGCTTCTTTATCTACTTAATTTTGCTTGTGACTGCGTTTGTGTGCACTGTGAATTTGCTTCCTCAATGGGAAAGCAGTACCCGTATGGTAAAACAAGAATTTATATGATACAACATGAAGTGACCACCAAGAAGAGGGGCATTTTGTTTGTCGAGAAACTACCAGGAGGCAGAAACCTCTTAGGAAAAGACAGTAAATTCACATTTCTATAACTCTTTAAGCTTTATAAAGTTCTTTCCCCATACCAATCCCAGGAAGCAGCTAATGCAATTATTATTTTGTCCATTTTACAGTTTTTTAGGGGAATGATGTTTGGGGAAGTTAACTTGTCCATGGTCACAGAGCTGTTGAGTGCTGAGTTAACTTTCAAACCCAAGACACTTGGGCCTGAATGGGGGGAGGGCAGGTCCTATCACGTGCAAAAATTTACTCTTGGTTTATTTTGTTTGAAAAACAAAAATATTGCAGCAATCTTCCCCCCCCCCCCCCCAAGTTACTTAAAAATCAGACTTCTGGCAACCACAACTGTCTGAAACTTGGTTGAGCATTTTTCAAAAGTAAATGGAAAAGATCTCTGAGGCCTCAAAATGACTTGTCACAAAGCCAAAGGGCTTGACTTTGTAGGAAAGGTCCTGGGGGCCACATTCAGAGACTGTTAACTAGATACTTCTAAACAATTTGATTGTTTGATTATCAGGTTAGAAGTGGAGAGGGGCTGCTGGAGATTCACAATTTTAAAGCTACATTTGTTTTTTTTCTTCCTGTAGTGGTTTTTCTAGAGAACATCTTGATTGGGCTTTGAAAAGTTTTTTCAACAACAACAAAAAAATTAACATGTCTTTGTATAGATACGAATTCTTGGTCTTAATCCATGTCCTCTCCTTATATGGCAGATTTGTCTTTCTAAGGCAGCTAAGTGGTGCACCCCCGTAGAGTCAGGAAGACCTGAATTCAAATCCAGCCTCAGATACTTAGTAGCTGTGTAAACCATGGCATGTCACTTAACCTCTGTTTGCCTCAATTTCCTTCTCTGTAAAATGGGGGTAATAACAGTACCTACCTCCCAGGATTGTTATGAGGATTAAATGAGATAAAAATTGCAAAGCGCTTAGCGCAGAGCCTGGCACATAACAAGTGCTATATAAATGTTATCTATCATTAGCTAAAGGGCCATTGCTTAGACTTGTCCATCTTCTGGGTAGTAGGCCAGTTTGATTCAATAGATCATTGTTGAGCACTCTTGGTCCCTTGGGGAGATGCAGTATTTCTGTCTTTTTGGAATTTTTAGGCACCAACAAAGGGATGTGTGTGTGTGTGTGTGTGTGTGTGTGTGTGTGTGTATATATATATATATATATATATATATATATATATATATATATATAATTCAGGAGTCAGTGATAGATGGAGGGAGGATTTTCCAGGCACAGAGCAAAAGCCCAGAGACAATATAAACTGGGTTGTATTTGGGGGGTGGAAAGCAATCCCATTTGGATAGAATGTTGAGGGTATGGCAGACTGTCACAGGAGATAAGTCCAGAAAGGGCTTTCCATGACAGAAGAGTTTGAACTTAACTAGGTAGGACCCTAGGTTCATAGCTTTAACCCTGGAAGGGACTTTGGAGGTCCTCTACAATCTTGTTTATGTACAAGATGAGGAAACAAAGGCCTAGGAAGATGAAGCAGATTCCCTCAATGTCACACAAGAAGCCACTGAAGAGTTTTGAGCTGAGAAGGGGCTCCTCTGCAATAGCTCCTTGAGAAATACTCTCTCTGTCTCTCTGTCTCTCTCTGTCTCTCTCTCTCTCTTTTTCTCTGTGTGTTTTCTAATCCTGCTGCTTGCCTGTTTTCTGGAATACTTGCCCGTTCAAAATTCTACTGTGTGGCAAAACTTCCAAGAAGTCTTTACCTTAGTTTACCAACTCTCAATGATTCAGGGGGTGATTATCTGGTTTATAAATTACTCAGCTACCTTCTTTTCCTCTTTCAGCTTTGCTGCTGCCTTCCTATCGACTATCTCATAATTTATTAGTTAGTATTTCCACTGGAAGATTATAAGGAGTACAAGATGAAATTATAAATTTTTCTTTCCCCCTAATATGATTAACATTTGGAATAAGATTTAGGGAAGATGGAGGTTGAAACTAAAAGATACAATTTACCTTAGTGAACAGGGGCTTTCTCCATGCCTCGGTTATACCCTACCAGGTATTTCATTTCAAGTCAAAGAGAAATACTTTTTGGTTGCCACTGCTACTGTCCATTGTTGTGATGGCTTCTGAAAGAACTTAGGTATGCTATCTAGCAGTACGTTTTGTGTTGGGAGCGAAAAAATGGAAGTCAAATAAAATCCCTCCTTTGATTGGGGAATGGCTTAAACAATTGTAGGATATAAATGGAATGCAACACTCAGGAAGATGTGTCTTTCTGACTCCAAGCCCCATACTTTATCCACTCTGTCACCTAGCTTACCCAAATCTTGTCCATGGCTTCCCATAAATCTTCCCCTGGGGCACCCCCCATTCTCCCAAAGGCCTACTGTGGAAAGTGGGATTTGTGCTCTGTCCTGAAGAAAGCCAGGGAGTCTAAGAAGCAGAGGTGAGAAGGCAGAATATTTAGTTAGTGGCATCTGTCTAAACATGGAGCAGCTAAGTGTAGCAGCGGATAAAGTGCTGGCCTGGAATCAGCAAGACTTATCTTCTTGAGTGCAAATCTAGCCTCAGACATTTCTTAATTGTATAACCTTGGGCAAGTCACATAACCCTGTTTGCCTCAGTTTCCTCATCTGTAAAATAAGCTGGAGAAGGAAATGGCAAACCACTCCAGTATCTCTGCGAAGAAAACCTCAAATAGGGTCACAGTCAGACACAACTGAAAAAACAAAACAAAACAAAAACAAAACCAAACCAGCTGAAACAACACAAATCAGTCTGAACAATGTGGACTGACGGATGAGATGAGCTCTATGTGTCGACCATTCTACTGCATGACCTATCAACACATCATAGTAATAGATCCCCAATATAATGACTGTATTTATATTTTCAGGAAACGTTGCCTTTCATAATGGCAAATAATCTTATAGGAAAAGGATAACTATTTGTTTTGCTACGTGTCTTGTTTTCACATTTTTTATTTTTTCGTGTCTTATTTTTAAAATCATTCTTAATTCTTGAATATTAAATAGATGTTTTGGTTTCTTTCACAGGCATGGAAGAGGAGGTGGTTTGTGCTCCGAAGTGGGCGTTTAACGGGAGATCCGGACGTATTGGAATACTACAAGAACGATCACGCCAAAAAGCCCATCCGCATCATTGACTTAAACTTATGTCAACAAGTAGACGCCGGATTGACATTTAACAAAAAGGAGTTTGAAAACAGCTACATTTTTGATATCAACACTATTGATCGCATCTTCTACTTGGTAGCGGACAGTGAGGAGGAGATGAATAAGTGGGTTCGTTGTATTTGTGACATCTGTGGGTTTAACCCTACAGAGGAAGGTAAGTGCCGGGTTCCATGAACTGAACTAAAACTAAGCTATTGGGGCATCTTTCCTTCTGTGTTTTGTAGAATTATCACAAAGTGATTTCTCGGCTTAAATAGATTGTTTCCCTTCCGTAACACATTAAGAAAGGTACCTGTCTCTTTAATGAGAGAAATATTTGGGCCAGGCCTGTGATTTAATCTATGCAGGAGAATCACACAGCTGTATAAATACACAACTCATCTGCTTTGTCTTAGTTGCCTGGGACCATGGAAGACCATAGAGTCAGTATTCAAGCGTAGGTCTTCCCTCACTGAGCTAGGCTCCTTATACGAGGCATCGTAGTACATAGGAAGGAACGTTGGCTTTGGATGCTTACTAAGCTCCTTGAGGTCAGGGGGCTGTTTTTTGCCTCTTTTTGTATCCCCAGTGCTTAACACAGTGCCTGGCACAGGGTAGGCAATTTTGTTCTTGCTCAGTTGTTTCAGTTGTATCCAATTCTTCATGACCCCATTTGGGGTTTTCTTGGTAAAGATACCAGAGTATTTGCCATTTCCTTCTCCTGCTCATTTTACAGATGAGGAAACTGAGGCAAACAGTGTTAAGTGACTTGCCCAGGATCACATAGCTAGTAAGTGTCTGAGGCTAGATTTGAACTCAGGAAGATGTGGAGGTTTTGAGTAGGCATTTAATAAATCTTTACTGACCTTGGACAAATCTTTTGACTTCCTTTCATCTCATTTGCCTCATCTGTAAAATGTAGAGGTTGAACGCAGTGTCCTCTGGGTTCTCTCCTAGTCCTGTATCTGTGATCTGTGGTTATAGAGATGGATAAGTTTCTAGGTTTCAGAAGCTCAGAAGAATTCTTTTTTAATGTAAGTAGCTTTTAAAAATGCACATCAGTAGAAAAGCTGTTGACCTGAAGATAGAAGAAAAAAATATTCATTCAGTAGCATTTAATGGAACACAGCCTCCTCCCACCTCACTGTGCACATGTGAAAATCATACATGAATCCTTGAAAAATATAATAACAGATAACTTGTTCAACCCTCTGATTACTAGTATTAAATGAAGTATAAAATAGGAAGATGTATACTATGTATCTTGGCTTTCTTCATTTTTAATTTGTTAATTGTGTGTGTGTAACACTAACTGCTTTGGAAGGAATAGAAAAGAAATAACACATAAAATGTTCAGATATACTTGATGGGACCAAATATACTCATGGGAAACAAACCATTACAAAGCCGTCTAAGAAAGAGAGGCAACATGGTACAGTAGATAGAGTAATTCAGGAGGACTTGGGTTCAGATCTTTGACTTCTGACACATACTAGCTTCGTCACCATGGGCAAATCACTTTCTTTCTCTTCAGTCACCCAGACATCTTGCCAAGAGTATTTGTTGTTGTTCTATATCAGTAGGGGAATTTTGCACACTGAGCATTTCCCACTCCAGTGAAATCACAGGTCTAAACAGAAGGGAAAAACAGAGGAAACTATAGCAAATATTATACATGGATCCTGTGGGAATCCCCTGAAATAATGGCATCAGGATTGATTGGACCATAGTCAGGGAAGACTTCTAGGGAGAAGTTACTTTTGAGAAGGGTTTAGAAAGAAGTTGATTAATGGAGAGGAGAGTATTCCAAGTGAAAAAGAGCAACCTTAGCATAGGCTTCCAGGCAAAGGTGAGCAAAAGAGTAATTTATATTTATGTGCTCCAAAGAAAGAACTATGGAGTGTGAATGCAGATGGAAGCATACTATTTGCTATTTTTTTTTTCTTCTGGTTTGTTTTGTTTCCTCTTTCTTGTGGTTCCTCCTATTGGTTCTAATTCTTCCTTATAACATGACTAATGTGAAAATGTTTAATAGGAATGTATATGTAGAGCCTTTATCAGATTGCACATCATCTTGTGGGGGGGGAGGGAAGGGGAGAAAAATTTAAAACTCAAAAGCTTATGGAAGTGATTGTTGATAAATCAAAATAAATTAATAAGATTTTTTTAAAAATTTGATGTGGCTAGAATAGAGATGACATGTTGGGGAACAATAAAGTTAAGAAGATGAGTTGTTTAAGAGCCTGAAATAAGGATTTAGGATTTGATCGCTCTCTTGATGTTCTTAAATAGATTGATAAAGATTTGATGCAATTCAGCAAACATTTATTGAGAGCCTTCTATTATGTGAAAGGAGGACTTCTCAGCCTGAGTTCTCACAGAGCCCAGAGAGAATCTCTCCTACCAGTAGATCAGATACTCAAACTATCCTGTGGCAGAAAAATAACCAATGAGTTATTAAGTTCCCATAATTGGAAGCATTATTTCTGGAGCCTGTCAGGTTTGATGGTCACAAAGATTATTTTGAAAACAGCAGAAAAAGGTGCAGCTAGGTGGCACAGTAAACAGAGCACTAGCTCAGTCCAGCCTCAGACACTTGGCACTTACTAGCTATGTGACCCTGGGCAAGTCACTTAACCCCATTGCTTAGCAAAAAAAAAGGAAAGAAAGAAAAGAGCAGAAAAAGCTTCATGTTGCACTCATGGATTATATTTGAGTCAGGGTTAGGGCCTCATTAGTGCATCACAGTCAAAATGGAGATTCTTTTTTTTTTTTTTTTTTTTTTTGGCAACTGGGGTTAAGTGACTTGCCCAGGGTCACACAGCTAGTAAGTGTCAAGTGTTTGGTCTGAGGCCGGATTTGGACTCAGGTCGTCCTGACTTCAGGGCCGGTCCTCTATCCACTGTGCCACCTAGCTGCCCCCCAAAATGGAGATCCTTAATCACATACAACAGTTCTAAAATGTCTTTTTTTCACTCTCCACAAAAACTAGACTCTGAGAATACCAACATAGATAAGACAGACCTGCTGTCAGTGAACTTACTAATTAGGAGAAAACGTGGCAACAAATAACTTATCACACAGAAGGGAGAGAGATGAGGGCAAAAGAGAGGAACAGGCAAAGTACTTGGGAAATTTGTCTGCCAGCCTTATGTGGGTTGAACTGGAATAGAGGAGAGACTGGAAAGAGGGAAACCAGCCAGGAAACTCTTGAATAACTCCAGGTGTGAAGGAATCAGGGGACAAATCAGAGAAACCACAAACTATAGGGAGAACACGTTTAGTGTTTGGATACAAGAAGAAAAAGAGAACAGAATGGTTCCAGGATTACGGTCCTTGGAGTCAATATTGGAGACACCTCAACCCTCCATGGGGCTGTTACAGTCACATAGGATCAGAGTTTTAGAACTGGAAGAGACTTTAGAATTCTAGTCCAACTCCTCTCCTTTTACAGGTGAGGCCAAAAGAGCACAAACAACCTGCCCAAGGTCACCCAGGTAGCAAGACAGTATTTGAACCTAGCTCCAAATTCAGAGATGTTTCTGTGCACCAGGGGGGGCGTTCCCTAGTGAGGCATGATATCGACTTTTTAGTAAATATGGATCTCATTTATGTGACGCTACAGTGTTCTGGGGTTGGTGCAATGAGTGCATTATCATGACCAGCCCACAAGCCTGCCTACTGGCCCATGTCTACATATTTTTATAAGACTAATCAGCCCAAGGCATCTTTGATGAAGGTCTGAAAAAAGAACAGGCAAGCCTTTTTCAGACTAGATTAGGGCAGAATAGATGAAGCATTAATTGCTTGGGGGCAGCTAGGTGGCACAGTGGATAGAGCACCGTCCCTGGAGTCGGGAGGACCTACATTCAAATCCAGCCTCAGGCACTTGACATCTACTAGGTGTGTGACCCTGGGCAAGTCACTCAACCTCATTGCCTAGCTTCCCCCCCCCCCCCCAGAAAAAAGCATTAATTGTTTGGCTCTTTGCTAAATTCTGGGAATACAAACATGGAATTGTGTTCCATTCCAGTGGGGGAAGACTGAGTGCATTAGAAAGAGTTAGATAGGGGAGTGAGGGAGGGAACCTGGTTTGGAAATGGTTGGGAAAGCATAGGGATGTGTATGTGTGTGTGTGTGTGGGGGGTAAACAAGTACAGTGGGATCTTGTATTGGGTGTGTATAATATGTATGTGTATATATGTACACATAGTATTGTTCACTATATTTTTTAAAAAAAACCATTACACTTGGTAGAACAAAATACCAAAAAACATTAGACTTGGTAGAACAAAATACCTTTAAGGTCTGGCTTTCTTCTGACAAAATTGTCACCCATGCATATGTCAAAATCATATCGAATCTTTGGAAAATGAATTAAAGGGCAACTTATACCCCCTGATTATTATCAGGTGAGGCACAAAATAGGAAGATGTACAACATCTTTCTTGGCTCTATTCTTTTTGAATTTGTTAATTTGGGGACCAAGACTGAGTTGGTTTACTTTTTGCTGTAAAAAAAGGGGGGGTGTTAAAAAGAAAATTAATAATAATAATAAACAAGGTTTTAAGAGAGTTTTTTTTTTAACTTAGTAAGACTAGGAACTGTTTTTGAGTGCTTTAAAATCAATTATGTTGCTATTGATACTCCATTTTCAAATCTGCTAGTCCATGTCTAGCTAGACCTGGTCTCAGACTTGGGTTCAAGTTCTAACTGTGAAGAATGCTGGGTGTATGACTCTAGGCATGTCATTTAAACTCTCAGTTCTCTGGACAACTCTTCCAGATGATACATTGCAGAGAAGGTACTAACCCTCTTAATTAGTAAAGAGTTTCCTCATCCTGGGAGTTTCCTACATCTCCCTATCTTATCTCTTCATTAAAAACCAGTCCTAAAGGAACACAGTTTGCCAGTCCTTGGCTGGCTCAGCATGCATACTGCCCTTGAAAAGAATAAATTGCCTTTCTTTGAATGTTTGTTTATTTGTGGGTTTTTTTTTTTAAAGTAAATTATGACCTTTGCGAATTAGTCTAAAATGATAACATTTTATTATATTCATAGACCTGGATTTTCTGGAATGTAACAGTTAAATATGAAATATTCCTCGCCATTTGATGGTTTTTAACTACAAGATGTATAGCTGTAATATGCTTTTATGGGATTTGGATACATAGTATCCAAATGGCAATTCTGGTTTTAAAACCATCTGCAGTCTCTGCTTCCTTGCTGTGACTTTGCAAGATGTTTTGTTTTGTTTTTTAAACCCCAGGTTAAGCCAGGAGTTCTTAGCCTTTTTTTTGTGCCATAGACTCCCCCATCCCAGGACAGCCTGGTGAGGCCTAGAGACCCCTTCTCAGAATAATGTTTTTAAATGCATAAAATAAAACACATAGGATTACAAAGGGAACCAATTATACAGAAAGTGTCATCTAAACATTTTTTAAAAGAAAGTTCACAGACCCCAGATTAAAACCCCCTGGATTAAATGATGTTACACTCTGTATGATATAGTCATTTATGTGCTTTATGATTATGCTGATCATGCTTTTTAATCATGACTGCCTCAACATATTATTCTCTTTTCCGTCGGTGGGCCATCTGCCTGTCATCTGGTTGCTTCAGAGGAGCTGGAGCCAATGCTAAATACTTTTATGTCTATGTGAAGCTGCCCCCTCAGCCCCAAAAGAGTGCCATCTTTTTTGGGAGAGTCCCCAACTGTTAGCTTAGAAAATCTCCTAAAATAATTTAATCTCCTGTAGTCTAATGCTAGAGGTTTGTATGGGATTTTGGGAGGAAGGGGAGAGGGATGGACAAAGAGTGGATTGAGCTGTGGTCCTAAGGTCTAAGAAGATAATTAATCTTACTGCCTTTGAGAATAACTGATTTCTTCTTTGAAACAAAAGGAAAGAGGCCAGGAGGTGTTGGTGGATTTGACCTGTATCTTGGTTCCAGGAACTTCTTAGAATATCATGACCCTGCTATTTTCACATATTATTGAATGCCTGGAAAGTTGGCCGGTGTTCTCTGTTTGTCAGTTACAGTTAATTGAGATTATGTAAAGTTTCTAAGAAGTCTTATATTTAGTAGAGTTGAGGGTAAAGGGAATGAGTGAGTGTGTGTGTGTGTGTATGTTTTCTGGGAAGTCTGCAGATGGATTGTTTCTGAATCATCAAAGTCATAAGTTGCCAAATTGATTCACTAATGTGTGAGCAGAATTCTTTGAGCAAGGGAAGCCTAGACCAAGGAGATCTTAGAACTATCAAATACTTGTGTGACCCAGTGCTCTATTTGATATCCTGATACTAGCTTCTCTAGATAGGACTATAGGGATAGTAATTTTTGTTCTTCAGGAGTTTCAGTCTTGTCTGACCCTTTGTGACCCCATTTGGGGTTTACTTGGCAAAGATACTGCAGTGGTTTGCCATTTCCTTCTCCAGCTCATTTTACAGATGAGGAAATTGAGGCAAACCAGACCAAGTGACTTGCCCAGGGTCTCACAGCTAATAATTATCTGAGGCCAGATTTGAACTCAGGAAGATGAATCTTCCTGACTCCAGTCCTTGTCACTCTATCCACTGAGCCACCAAGTTTGCTGCAAAGGCTTTGGAGTTTATAGATTCTTTTCCTCATAATAATGCTTTGAAATAATAATCATAATAGCTAGTAATAATGGCTCGTTCACATAGCACTTCAAAGGTCTGCAAATTGTTTTGTATGTGTTATTTCACATGACCTTCACAAATACCTTGTGAGGTAGGTGCTATTATTATTCCCATTTTACAGATTGGGGTCCTGAAGTTGAGAGGCTAAATAACTTGTCTAGAGTCATCTAGCTAGTGAGTGTCAAGCAGGATTTGAATTCAGGTCTTCCTGACTGTAAGTCCAAAGCTCTGTCCACTCCACTACCTACCTGCTTGTAGGTCATGTATTATCTGCTTCGAACCTGAGTCTTTTTATTCCTGAGGTTTCTCTGGAGAACAGGCCCAGGAAGATTGGTTCCAGGACACAGACCTCAAGAGAGTCCCACATCTAGTGTGAGGAATGAGTCTCCAGACTGATAACTCTTTCCCTTGTACCTTGTAATGTAGGGCTGCAAAACCTGAGGATGGAGCTTCCTTGGTCAGGACTGGAAGCAAAAGCTTAGCTACCTGCTCCATTCCCAAGGCCTGAAGCTCTCTAATCATCTGAGGTTCTAAGTCTTTGGGGCCAAGGGGGTGGGAGTTAGTAGTAGGACCCACCAATTTATATGACATTGACATCATCAGAGTCACTAAATTCCAGATGTACTTCTTTGTACAATGAGCTCCTGAAGAATTCTTGTGTTAATTCAGTGTTACAAAGGTAATCATATTTAAGGTGTTCTTTTAATAAAAATAACAGTTTTCATTCATAGGAGCTTCATAGTTACAAAATAGGCGATCAAGAACTAGAGGTGACCTTGGAGATGTCTTGTCAAGTCTCATTTTTACAGCTGAGGAAACTGAGGGTCAAGAAGGTTAACACATGGGTAGTAAATAACAAAAAGAGGATTTGAACCCAGGCTCTCTGTCTTCAAATCAGGGTTCTCTCTACTGTTATCACACTGCTCATTTTATCTTCCTAGCAACCCCATGAAATAGGCAGTATTACTATTATTATGCTGATTTATTATGGATTATTCATGTCCCATCTAACTCTCTCTCTCTCTCTCTCTCTCTCTCTCTGTCTCTCTCTATCTCTCCCTTCCACTCTCTCTCCCTTCTCCTTTCTCCCTCTTCTGTGTGTGTGTGTGTGTGTGTGTGTGTGTGTGTGTATGTGGGTGTATGTCTCTCTCCCTCTCCCTTCCCTCTCCATCTTCCCTTCTCTCCCTCTCTTCCTCTCTCTGCCTGTGTCTGTCTGTCTCTGTCTCTCTCTCTCTGTCTCTCTCTGTCTCTCTCTCTCTGTCTCTCTCTCTCTCTCCCTTTCCTCCTCTTTCCCTTCTCCTCTCTCCCTCTTCTCTCTGTCTCTCTCTATGTGTGTGTCTCTCTGTCCCTCTCCCTTCCCTCGCCATCATCCCTTCCCTCTTCATCTTCCCTTCTCTCCCCCTTTTCCTCTCTCTATCTCCTCTTTCTGTGTGTGTCTGTCTGTCTCTGTCTTTGTTGCTCTCTCTTTCTCTCTCTCTCTCTTTCCCTTCCCTCCTCTCTCCCTCTTGTCTTTGTGTGTGTGTGTGTGTGTGTGTGTCTCTCCCTCTCCCTTCCCTCTCCATCTTCCTTTCTCTCCCTCTCTTCCTCTATCTTCTCTTTCTGTGTGTGTGTCTGTCTCTGTCTCTCTCTCTTTCTCTCTCTCCCTCCTTCCTTCCTTTCCTCCACACATACAGCGTGCATCAATGGTTGGACTTGACTCAGGTCTTCTGGCTCCAGGGCCACCACTCTAACCACGAAGCCATGTTGCCTCTCTCCTCAGTCAACTCAGGATTTATTTGCACACATTATCTGTGCAGACTGCACATGTTGTATTCCTTCCTTTCAGTAGGCTGATCTTGAGGGTGAGGATTTTTTTTTTTGTTTCCCCAGCACCTCGATTTTCTTGTTCATAGGAGGTGCTTGTTTAATAAATTCTTGATTGATCATGCAGCTCCTAGCCTTCAGTGTAAACAGACTTGGGATTGGGTCTTATTCCTCTTCGGGGCAGCTCCTGCTCCGCTGGCCCAGCAAGGACCCATCAGGGTCATGATGCTGGACTTCTGCTAGCTCCCTCTTGGACAATGTCATACTGGTCCCTCTGTGACGGTCCCTTCTGTTGGTCCTCATATTTCTGTTAAACAATCACTTCAGGGTTTCCTGCACTTGAAACTACGTGGAGTGTTTTTCACTTCTTGACAGAGGCATTTACTGGCAAGAGGAAAGAGAGAAATTTTCTACTTGAAAGCTTTAATTAGATTGCATTAAAGCAGGGGTCCCTGGAATGGGGTGGAATCAGTTGAGTCAAGAACTTTTGGGTTACTCTGGATTGGCTCCTTTGAAATGAATGTGCAGATACTTTGTTTAGACTCCATTGACTGCCTTTTTGTTCACCAGTTTTAAGTAGTACTTTTCTTTTTTTTTTCCAAGATTGTCCTCACAGGTAAGATATGACCCCACTTCAGATCTCTTCCCTTTGCAGTCCATCCTTTACATGGATAACAAAATGGTTCCCGGAGGATGGGTCAGACCAGGTCACTCTTCGGCTTTACAGCTGCAGAGAGTCCCTCATACCTTTAGAAACAAACACCAACTCACTGTGTTGCATTTAAAGCCCTTCCTAACCTCATTATACATTATTCTCCTGTAAATACTCTTTGTTCAGCCAAACTGGCCTTCTTGGTGAAAATATCTAATTGAGCTGCTCTCACACACTCACCCTTACTCAGTTTTCTCAAAATAGAAGCTACATTAATTACTCAGTTTAAGTGATTCAGTAGATAGCACACTGAACCAGGATTTATTAGGAAGATATGAGTTCATAGCTGTGTAACCTTGGGCAAATCACTTAACCTCTTCTGCTTCCATTTCCTTATCTGCAAAATGGAGATGATGATACTACTACCTGCCTTCCAGGGTTCCAGAGTGATATTTGGGACAATTTTTCTAAAGCACTTTGCAAACCTTAAAGTGCTACATAAATGCTAGTCATTATTATTAAAAACAGGTTGAGTGTGGTAGTGATAAAGATGTAAGACACTTGCTTTTTAATTGAATTTTTTGAAGCAAGGACATTTTTGGCGGTGGGGGGAGATGGAGGATTCATAGATTCTTCAACCAGTTGAGGGAAGGATCCATAGAGGATGAGGATGGCTGGGGATGTCAGGCATGTTTCTGTCATCTTGAACAGGAACAGGGCTAGTTACAAGGTAGCTTAGTTGATCATGCTTGAATACTTGGTGTAGAATATCTATAGAATCTATAGAATATATTATATTATTACTTATTATAGACGTAATAGAGGATTGCTCTCCATATTGGCCAGCTTCATCATTATGCTTTTTTTTTTTAAAAACCGTACCAACTTAGTATCATTTATTTTAGACAGTTCTCACTCACACACTCCAGCCCAGGCAGACTTCTAGGGCGTAGCAGGTGTAATTGGTTTCTAGCTAATAAAACTGAATAAATAGTGAGGGAATGGGGAGGAGGGAGATATTCCTGTTGCTTGTATGGCTTTTCACTTAGTAATTTACTTCCATCAGAAGAAAAACTCATGAGATTTTCTCCATTAGTCATTATCCACTTCTTAAGTAAATTTCAATTACCATTTTGCCCCAGCAGCCTACAATGCCTTTAATGGGTGTTGATTCCGTTCTCCTAGCCTTCGGATAGGAGGGTGAGAAAAGTTTTAGCATACTGAAGCACACCCAAGCTGAGCATTTAGTTCTCAGAAATTCGATGCCAGCATGGATCCAAAGCAGCAGTAAGCTGGCCAGGCTTAGACCAACCCTGAGTGCGACTTCCAGAAGGTGGGCAGGCCAACCTGATCTCATGACCCTGGAGGCTGAAGCAGGATTTTCCCCTCAAACCTGTTGTTTAACTTTGAACAGAGGTTTTGTCTTGTCTAGGGCTGTAGATGTGTGAAATAAAGCAAGGCAGATTTACACACATCAGCTGTGAAACCAAAAAATGAGCCGAGGGTACGTTCTGTGAGCTGAAACATGGGAAGCTTCTTAAAATCTTTACTGCCCTTTGTGTGTATAAGGTGCTACTATTTTATGAACAAGAAGTAGAGTGTAAAAATTCAGAGAGGATTTAGTTTGAAGGTACTTCATAATATTTTTCAGTATGACATTATTTTGAAATATCTCTTATGGGACATTGTTGATTTTAGAAGGTGGTGCTTTGTTTTCATAGCTACCCTTTCCTCACTTAAAGTAATAATGGAAGATGATTTTGTTTTGTTCTCTTCACAGAATATAAAAAATATGAGACAGTATAGTGGGGATACCATCACACTTGAAATTTAAAGACTAGGGCTCAAAGCTCCTACAGGAGGCCTGTTGTGATACTCCAGTTTTTAGTGCCCTCCCCCAGAATCTACTTTTTACTTACTTATATTTAATTTTCTGTGTAAACTCTTTAAAGACTTAATTGGCATTTGTCTTTTTTTTTCTTGGCCTTATTTCCTAACACATCACCCAGAGCAGTTTAGTGCATGCTGAATGAATTCTGCCACTTATCCTTATGTCTCTGTTGCCTTGTCTCTAAAATAAAATTGGGAACCTTGGCCCCAGAAAAGAAATGAAACATACCAGCCTCTTTTTTATTTTTTTTAAAGCAGTGATGGGGGCCATAGGTACAGAATGTTGCATACGCTGTCAGGTCAGGTCTCTGGGGTGAACCGTGTTTCTTTGTTACCGGGAAAAGCACTGTTTAGGGAGGATAATATCTGTTAGATGCACTTAGGTGGTAGACCTGCAGCCAGTTCACATGTGACTCAGATGCTAGCTGTGAGACTCTGGGCAAATCACTTAACTTGTCTGTTTTTTTCATCTGTAAAATGAGAATAACAGCATCTACTTTCCCAGGGTTGTTGTGAGCCTAAAACAAGATAGTACTTGTAAAGCACTTTGCAGACCTTAAAGTTATAGAAATGGTAACTATTTTTATTATTACGTGATAATAACTTGTGAATGAATAAATAAAAGGCATCAGTAATACTGAAAAATAAGATGAAGGGATCATCTTCCAATTTTAAATCCTCTATGAATTTTTGTACCCCAGCTCTTGTTCATGAAATAGAAACATCTTATGTATACAGAGGGGATAGAAATAACATTTACTCTTTTTTTGGCAGGGGAATTAGAAGGTGAGAAGAGGTTCCCATGAAGCCGCAGCAATTAGGGATTATCCTGTTGTGTGATGATTTCTTCCCTTCTCTCTGCATCTCTACCCCCACTCAATAAATTAATTGTACACACAGCAAATTAGCTGTATGGCTCTTAAATTTAGGTGGGGGGGGCAAAATATTTCTATACAAAGAATAATTTGGAACAGAACTTTTTTTAAAAAATGACTGATAATGTTTAATGTTCATTATTTATATTTCTCTATGAGATATTTACATTTTAATAAAGGAAAATACTTAACCAGAGTAATGTGCATTACACACACACGTGTGTGTGTGTGTGTGTTTGTGTATAAAATATTGCATGGTATACAACACTGTTTATCACATCATTCTTTTTTATGTGTTGGTTGATTTTGTGGAACTTTTTTTTCTTCTTTTCCTTTTTTTATATATAATAGCATTTTATTTTTTTCCAATTACATGTAAAGATAGTTTTCAGTGTTTATCTTTGTAAGATTTTGAGCTCCAATTTTTTCTTCCTCCCGTCCTTTCCTCCCTTCTCCCCAAGACAGCAAGCAATCTGATACAGGTTATACATGTACAATCATGTTAAACATATTTCCACATTAGTCATGTTGCAAAAGAATACTCATAACAAAAGGTAAAAACTACAGGAAAGAAAAGAAACAAAAAAAGTGAAAACAGTATGCTTAATCTGCATTCAGACTCCATAGTTCTTTCTCTGGATGTGGTCAGCACTTTGTATCACAAGTCCCTTGGAATTGTCTTGGATCATTGCATTGCTGAGAAGAGCTAAGTCTATCATAGTTGATCATCGAACAATGTGGATGTTACTGTGTACAATGGTCTCCTGGTTCTGCTCACTTCACTCAGCATCAGTTTGTATATGTCTTTCCAGATTTTTCTGAAATCCATCTGCTTATCATTTCTTATAGCACAATAGTATTCCATTACATTCATATACCACAGCTTCTTCAGCCGTTCCCCAATTGATGGACATCCCCTAGTTTCCAATTCTTTACCACCACAAAAAGAACTGCTATAAATATTTTTGTACATAGGGATACTTTTCTTTTTTTTTATGATCTCTTTGGGATACAGACCTGGAAGTGGTATTGTTAGATCAAAGGATATGCAAAGTTTTGTAGCCCTTTGAACATAGTTCCAGGTTGCTCCCCAGAATGGTTGGATCAGTTCGCTACTCCACCAACAATCATTAGTGAAACAAAATATTTATGCATTACAATGAATCAGAATCTAAAAGGAGAATTATAGTATTTTAAATAGTGAGGTTATTTTTAAAAGAGGCAGCATGGAACCGCCAAATGAACCCTGGCTCTGGAATCAGAGGACCCGAGTTCAGATCTCACCCCTTTTTACTACACATATGACCTTGGTTAAGTCACTTAAATTCCCTGGACCTCAGTTGCCTCATCTATAAAATGAAAGGGATTGAACTTGATGACCTCTGAGGTCCTATGAATTTAAGCTGATATATGCTCTAGGGTTTAAGGAAGGTATTGCATCACAGACAGCATGTTACTCACACAATCCGTGGGACGCATTCACTTTTCCATTATCCTCATTCTCTTTTTCTTTTGTTTCCATTGACATGTATTTTTTTTCTTAAGCCCTCCTTTGATAGCTGGGTAAATACTTGCCTTAGATCAGATTTGTGCTGAGTCACCTGTTAATTCTGGTGTATTCAATCCCTTTAAATAAACTTGTGTGTATCAAGTAAGTACAGGGATGTAAAGTGCTTTATGCTTTATGACTATACAATGGTATGAGAATGTCAGAATAAGAATGGCATCAATGCTGTTCGCTAGAATTAAGCCAGAACAGTAAAACACTTTGCAACCCCCAAGTTGACATGGAAAATGCCCTTCTCTCCTTACCACATGAGATTTTTCTCACAACCTTGTTTCCTTTCACTCTTTGCCAGGTACGACTGAGACCATCCCAGTCTTTCTTTACCACGTCTTCCACTGTTACCCTACCTGGGTGCTGAAAGCGAGGTTTATGGTGGCAGGCTTGGAGAGAATAGAATAGGAGACCCTCTCAGCCACTTACTCCGAATAGCTCCAGTGCTTTTCTCATTAACAGGGTTTCAAGCTCTGCCAGTTCCATCTCCTCACATTACTCCCATCCTTTGTCTTCCTTTCTCCTCCCAATACCTATGCCTTAGGCCATGGGGGCCATGAGTTTAGAGGCAGAATTGATGGGGAGTGCAGTCACAGAGTCATTAATTCAATGTAGAAGGGGGCCTTAGAAGTCTTCTCACCCAGCCCCCTCATCTTACTGAAGAGGAAGCAGATTATGTACCTTGTTAAAGGTATGGTGTGACTTATCAACAAAGTTTTGTTTTTCACTCAGCCTGGAAGATTTAGGAGCACCAGTGGGCCAAGTTAACACGTGGCTAAACTCAGAGACAGTCTTTTCCGAACTCATGTTTCATCTTTTGGATAACCTGGTCTTAGTTCACATTCAAGACCTTTAATAACCTCACATACAAGTTACTACTATCTGAAGAGAAGCTTGCATTTGGCAGGTTCTCATAATTGGCTTAAGGATGATACACAGTCTCAGGATGGGATCTTGATATTAATAATTATCCTGAGAACTAATGAACTTGGAAGAAGCTACTATTATCTTCAAGTGGGGGACAGACGGTTTGGGCAGGAGAAAAGCCCATTCAGTTTCTTGTAAAAGTTGAAAATGAAAGAAAAGCCTTGTTGATATTTTTAGCACGCAAACTAAGTTATTAGTAGCTATCCTTCAAAGAAAACCATTAACATGCAAGCAAAAAGGATCACAATAAAACATGATTAATACATCTCCTGCTTAGGGAAGGACTCTACCAAATTGGGATCTACATTTGCAAACTTCAGTTTACAATAATTACCAAATGTAAGGACATGGGCCATCACTTACTTAACATCACTTCCACAGGTAGAAATTCTTATTGAAATAGCATCTTAAGTCATGGGGTGGGTTTATGAAAGTCAGAATAAATCACTAGCTGATGAAAAAGACAAACTAGGACAAAAGTGCAAAATGTAAAGCACGATACATAAATAGGAACTAATACCCAAAGATGAAGAAATTGACCAAGAGAGATGAAATGATTTGCCCAAAGTCACATAGGAAATGTGACAGAGTAGGGATATATTGTTCAGCATAGCTGGTTCGAAATGTAATGGTGGGAGCCATTGTTATTTTTTTAGACATCGCCCATGCCAATGCAAGATAAAATGAATTACGAGCTTCATCTCCTGAATATAATAATTGACCTTTCAGGGAAATGATTTATTCTTCTATTTATACCCAAGACTATGTATTTTTCCCCATGCATGTATTTTTTAGCTGAGATTATGTTTCTTGTTTGACTAACAAATAGTGCACACCAAGTTCAGTATGAGTCAACAGTATGCTATGGCAGGCAACTAATATGATCATACGTGTGTTGTGTGTGTATACATATATATACATATATATGTATGTGTACACACACACACACACACACACACACACACACATACATATATATTGGTGAGACAGTTGGGGTTAAGTGACTTCCCCAGAGTCACACAGCTAGTAAGTATTGTATCTGAGGTCACATTTGAACTCAGATCCTATTGACTCCAGGGCCAGTGCTCTATCCACTGCGCCACCTAGCTGCCCCAACTAATATGATCTTAAATTCGCTTATGTGAGCGTGAGTTGAAGGGACTAGGGATATTTGGCCTAGAGAAGAAAAAACCCCATGATAATTGTCTTCAAGGATTTGAGTCCCTTCCAAAAGAACTATCCAGAAGTACAATGTGCTGCTTCTGGAGGTAGTGGGTTACCTGTCATTGAAGGTATCCAAACGAAGGTTAGCTGAGGACTTGTTGGGTTTATGATAAGGGAGATTATTTTTTTTTTTTTTGGTTTGTTTTTGCTAGGCAGTTGGGGTTAAGTGACTTGCCCAAGTTCACACAGCTAGTTAGTGTCAAGTAGTCTGAGGCCGGATTTGAACTCAGGTCCTCCTGATTCCAAGGCCAAAGCTTTACCCACTGTACCACCGAGCTGCCCCTGAGATCATTTTTTAATCAAGGGTGGTTCTAAATGGCCTCAAGGTCCCTTTCAGCTCTGAAATTCTGTGATGCCTTGGGAGAAATGAGCATTCTGAACAAATGATTTCACCTGGGATAATGGGAGGGCTTCTGCAAGATATTTTCAGGCAAGTCTAAATGCTGTGAATTTGTTTTGGTTTTTAATAGCTGTGCTATTTGATAGCTGTGATGATGGGGTTTTTTTTTTCATCTAAGGAAAGATTATTACAGTTTGAGCCTATACTGATTTTCCTGCCATCTGAATGTCTCCTTTTCAGGTGTATCTTTGTATAAATGTGACCCAGAATAACCAGAATCTTATCAGTTAAAAAGAATTAAACCCTTCAGTGTCTTGAGTTAAACCATTAGACAATAGAGCCAGAAGAGACTTAACTTTTATAGCTCCCCTTTGGGAGGTGATTTTTCCCAGATTATGATGAGGGGTGAAGAGTCACAGGATTCAGGTTCCCCATGCAGTGTTCTCTGGACTCTAGAATACTGACTTTGGTTAGCTAGGGAGATTTACTGGTTTTCCTGTCAAGGAGATGTGCAATACACACATACATACCAAATAATTTAGAGATCAAACTATACGATATGCACATATATACATAAATGTGTGAGTATGTATGTATATGTGTATATTATTTTTTGGATCTATGATTATATGTGATATATAATATATACACACATACGTGTAAAATAATTTAGAGATCAAACTATACATATACACATATACATATGTGTGTATGTGTGTATTTATATATGTATGTGTATATATGTGGATATTTCTAATGAATCTGATTATCTTATATGTAATATATACACATGCATATACATATAAAATAATTTAGAGATCAAACTAGACATATACATATATACATACATATGTGTGAGTATGTATATATATGGGGGTTATTTTGTGCATCTGTGATTATATATCGTATATGATGCATATGCATACAAAATAGAGACCAAACTATACACATACACATATATAATGCATGTATCTGTATGAATGCATATATGTGGGTATTTGTGGGTCTGTGATTCTGTACTATAGATAATATACACACATGCGTATATACATATGTATATGTGTGTCTGCATATATGTGTGTGTGGTTTCATCTCTAACTTATTACAGAGACAGTATGGTATACAGAAAAGAGTGTTCAACTGGGAGTTGAGCTCTGGGTTGGGTCCTGGCTCTGAGGCTAGCTGTGTGTTCTGAGCACATTACATTCATTTTCTCATCTTTAAAATGAAAGGAAACAGTGGCATAGTGGAAAGAGTGTGTTGCCTTCCCCTATTAGATTGTAAGCTCCTTGAGGTCAGGAACTGTCTTTCCCTTTCTTATTTTATCCTCTGCATTTAGCACAGTCTGGCACATAGTAGAAGCATAATAAATGTTTATTCAGTTGGGCCCTGGGCTTAGGCTAGGCTTTCCTCCTATGGATGCATGACCCTGGGGGGCTCTCAGTGCCCAAAGGAGCTTTCAGAGTCTCTGAGTTACAGTTCAGCTTTCAGTCTGCATCATTGGAGGGAATTTTCAGAGTTCTCTACACCATTAAAATCACGGATCCTGACAAAAAAAAGAAAGGAACTTAAAAGGCCGGAGGGGGAGAGAGGAGAAGGGCAGCTAGGTGGCACAGTGGATAGAGCACCAGGTCTGAAGTCAGGAGGACCTGAGTTCAAATTCAGCCTCAGACCCTTGATACTTACTAGCATTGTGACCCTGGGCAAGTCACTTAACCCCAATTGCCTCGCAAAAAAGAAGAAGGAGGAGGAGGAAGGGGTGTGAGATTAATACTAGTTATCCTTCCTCATTAGGTTGTTGTAAGGAAAAGAACTCTGTAAATCCTAAAACATTGTATATGTGAGTTGTTAGAGGTCACACAGTGGTTACAACATCGAATCTGGAGTCAGAAAGACCAGAATTCAAATATTACTTCAACACCTACTGGCTGTGTGACCCTGGGCAAGTCACTTGACCTCTGCTTGCCTCAGTTTCCTCAGCTGTAAAATGGGATGATAACAGCACCTACCTTGTAGGGTTGTTGTGAGGATCAAATGAGATAATTTATTAAGTGCTTAGCTCAGTGCCTGGCACATAGCAAGGGCTTTACAATGCTTATTCTCTTTCCCTTTTTTCTCTTGCCTTGTTATCTTCCATATGGAAGGCACGGAGGAAGATTATGATAGGGAAAAGAATGAATTAATCTATTTGAGGAGCTTGAAAAAATGGATGATTCCGAAAAAATACAGACTAGATATTTCTTCTGCCTGAATTAATCCCAAGAAAAAGCCTCCTATTGGAGTTCTCTTTGGTTGAGGACTTTAGTGGCATCAGGAGGAGAATTCTCTTAAGGTCCATTTGCTCAGAGAATGAACAGTCCGTGTGCCAAGTACTAAAGGCTCTCCTCTTCAGACATCAGCCAGGTAAATCTTCAACTGAAAAATTCTTGTGGCTTTGCTGTTGATTCATGTTATTATAAAGGAGAGAAAGTTTTATTCAATATCAAGACTTTTAGGAGAAATGTGGATAATGTAGTTTTCAGTCTCCCTTTATTTTTAAAATGTTGTTGTTGTTGGGGGCTTTTCAGAACAGTGCCACAGTTAGTACAGAATTGTAACCTCAGGAAAAGGAGAGAGCCTGCAGAGGAAAGAATACTGAATTTGGAATCTGAGGGCCTAGGCTTGAATTGGGTCCTGGTTCTGCCTCTTACTACCTGTGAGATCAAGGTCAAGGCAGTTAACCTTTCTGGGCTTTATTTCCCTTATCTGTAAAAACAAGGGGTGTGTGTGGGGGGGGGGGGTTTTGAATTCGATGACCTCTATCTGTTTAGGAAGTGTGGGACCAAACTAGAACTCAATTAAAGGATTTATTTCATTAATTAAGACAAATTATTCTGTCAAGGTTTGCAAAGATGACCCTTGAAAGGAAGAAGCAGCTGATTGTAAAAAGGAAATTAATCTTGAAGGCAGATGTTTATAGTATAAATGGGTTTTCTTTCAGTATTAAGGAAGCGTAATGGTATGAAAATTGGACTTTGTCCTTGTCCATTTCTTTGGTCATTATCAGAATAAGAATGAGAGAGAGAGAGAATGAGAGAGAGAGAGAGAGAGAGAGAGAGAGAGAGAGAGAGAGCGCGAGCAAGCACATTGCCTACCCAGAAAAACGACATGAGCATTAACAAATTGCTTCCATGTTTTTGTGGATCTGTTATTTCATCCTTGTGGGTAACCACTCTATAGAAACAACTCACTTTTTTTTCTTTTTCTTGTTTTTGAGGCAGTTGGGGTTAAGTGCCTTGCCCAGGGTCTCCTGACTTCAGGGCCAGTGCTCTATGAGCTCACATTTCTGTACCACTTAAAGGCTCACAAAGTGTCTTTCTCACAACAATCCTGTTACGTGGGCTATGTAGGTGTTGCTAGCCAGCTATTACAAATGAGGAAACTGAGGCCTGAAAAAGAGGAGTGACTTGCTTGTTCAACCGCTAATAAGCACAGAATCCAGGACCTGAATGCATATCTCCTAAGTCCCGTCAAATGGGATTTGCAATTCCTCCATGCCTTTCTAACTTATTCAGGTCCAGGTCTGTCCATAATTTTTTCCAACATGCTAGAATCAATCAGTAAATCAACAATTACTTATTAAGCACCTACTCTGCACCCAGATACTTCTAATCCCTACTTATAAGGCTTCTTCTGTTTTTTTTTAATATCTTGGATTGTTGATTTTTTTTCTCATTCTGCTTCATGATAAACCCAGCTCTTTTTACAGTCATTCACCTTCAGTAATGTCATTTGCAACACTTGTTGCATTCAAATTATTGTTGATGATATGCTACAGTCCGTCGCTGATTTTTAAAAAGCACTTAAAATTTTTTTATTTCATTAAATATTTTTAATTTTTTTTCACCATAAATCTTTCCTATATCCTTTGGGTTACTTGTAATTTTGATTATCCTTAATTATGGTATTCCATGAATTCTAATCATATAGCATCATTGAGAGAATATGATGGGTTTGTTTTGTTTTGTTTTGACAGTGGACAGGTTGAAATCATTGAAAGCATATGGTTTCTCAAATGTTATCCAGCCCAATCTCACCATATTTAATTCTTGGTTACGTTGTTATCTATGCGTGTTATATATATTTTGGTTTTTTAGTGTGCATGGCTATACCATCATTTTCCCTTTACAGCACATTTCACTGAGGAGATTTTGTGGTATCCTAGCAATTTATATAATTACCACGATGACATTTATAAGCATTTGGAGAACCTGACCATCAATAGGGAATCATTTTATTTAGATTCTATACAAGACATCTTCTCTGGCACCGAAAAACATTTAAGGTGAACATATGTCTCCCTGTTATGTCTTATCTGATATCAGTACTTGGTGCATTTTTAGAAGTTATGTCCATAGCTATATACATCTTAGTCTTGATTTTTTTTAACTTATTCATAGGGGACACCTTGTTTGAAGTGAGCCTTCATGGCTGTGTTTTGTTTTACTGAGTTTACTTTTTTGGCTTGTCTTCTCAGATTAAGACAATGATCCAAGAAAATTCCAAAGGACCCATGATAAAAAAAAAAAATTGATATCTGCCTCTAGAAAGAGAACTAATGAACTCTGAGTGCAGATGAAGCATACTTTTCTTACTTTCTCTATTTTCCTTGTTTGTGTGTGTGTGTGTATATGTGTTTATGTTCCCTTTTGCAATGTGGTTAATATGGAAATATGTTTTACATGACTTCACATGGATGATCAATATAATTTTGCCTTGTAAAGGGATGAGGGAGGAGTGGGAAGGAGGGAGAGAATTTGGAATGCAAATTTTGAAAAATGAATATTAAAAATTTTGAAATATGCAATTTAAAAATATTTAATGAAATAAAAAAATTTTAAGTGCTTTTTAAAAATCAACAGGCAATCGACCCAGAAGGCTTTTGTATTTTCTATACCCCTCAGTCAGTTATATGCCTCTAAAGATACGATTTTCTACAGGAATATCATGTGTCCTCTTTTCCTGTTTTCATCATGGACAGCTTTGATATGTACGTGAACTATTCTCATAAAGATTTTATGTGAGATGAGAAGACAAGTATATGAATCAGAATGCTGATGTCTTCTCAGTTTCCTGTTTTGGGTAAAAGTATTATCTTGTATTATCTGCAATCTTTTACATTCTTTTGGAATTTTACCTGCTTTGAGATAGACATCTCCAGTGTGATCACCTGAGTGCCTTTTAAAGGCATAGTTACCTTTTGGTCCAGTTTAACTGCTCTTTTCTGACCCCATCGCTTCAAGTGCCTTTGCCTATTGGAGCTGAAGGGGAACTCTGCTATTAACTGGCAGGTCACTTACGTTTTCTGAACCTCAGTTTCTTTATCTGTAAAATAAATAAGGGACTTCATATAGGTGACCACCAAGATTTCTTCCTGAGGTTGAAGAACAGGGGTTTTTAACCATTTGGGGTGTCATGGATACCTTTGGTAGTCTGGAGAAGCCTATAGATAGATCCCTTCTCAGAATAATGGTTAAAATATGTAGGATTACAAAGTAAAGCAATTCCATCGACATAAAGTTATCAGGTTTGTTTTTTTCTTTTTAAGTTCACAGCCCCCAAGTTAAGAATTCCTTTTGTAGTGTATATATGTACTGATTCTGCTGTCCTCATTGATGAAAATTGGGGGGAGGGGGGCAGTGTTTTTTTGATTTTTGGTCAAGACCAGTTTTTTAATTAGTGTAGGAACCTCCCGGTGTGAAAATTGCATTCATATATGTTCGTATGTATACACACACCCATATATCAGTAACTCATCTGTATGTTGACTTAGTATGTATACTCTGATTAAGTTCTTCATGGGATTTCTCTGCTTGACTTGATGCATCTGATGGGGGGAGGGGCTGTAATCTGTCATGTTCCTAACAGCCTGTTGGATTTTTGCTTACTGTGGGCATTACAGTATCTCATGAAATGATTCTTCTCGTTGCCTTTGGAAGCCCAATAAAGCCCCATTAATTTTATTTTATTTTTTAGATATCACCCCTTCATCTTCAACTCACCCTCTGTATGTATATATACATATAATTTTTTTCATTCCAACTACCCTAATACTGAGAAAGGTGTCATGAGTTACAAATATCATCTTTCCATGTAGGAATGTAAACAGTTCAACTTTAATAAGTCCCTTATGATTTCTCTTTCCTATTTACCTTTTCATGCTTCTCTTGGGTCTTGTATTTGAAAGTCAAATTTTCTATTCAGCTCAGGTCTTTTGATCAAGAATGCTTGAAAGTTCTCTATTTCACTCACTGTCCACTTTTTCCCCTGAAGGATTATACTCAGTTTTTCTGGGTAGGTGATTCTTGGTTGTAATCATATCTCCTTTGACCTCCAGAATATTATATTCCAAGCCCTCCAGCCCCTTAAAGTAGAATTGCTAAATCTTGGGTTATCCTGATTGTGTTTCCACAATACTTGAATTATTTCTTTCTGGCTGCTTGCAATATTTTAAACTCTTTGTGAAAGTAGGGATCTGCTTCCAGTGTGGAGAATGTACTATCCCAAGCTTTGGGGGTTTTGTGCAGCTGTTTTCAGAGATACTATAAATTTTCAGTTCTTCCAAGGTGATATGATCAGAGGTGAGGTGCTTACTCCTTTCCTGGACTGTGCTGTGGTCTATGAGTGACCACAAGCACGCTTTTCTGCCTTGAAACTGTGAGGAGAATTCCCTCTCCACCGCCTCCACAAGCACCACGTCACCAGTGCTCTTCCTCGACCTAGAACTGTGACCCAGATCCAATTAGGCAAACTGTTAGAGGAAATGGACATGGGCAAATCAAGAGAATCCTGCCTTGGCACCAGCAAAGAGATCCCTGCAAAATCCCCCTCTGTTCAGCCACTCCATCCCCCCTCCATGTGTGGGTCGAGAGTTCCGGAAGCAGCCTCTGCCCTGGGGCTGTGCTGGGACTGGGGCCAGACTAAGTTCCTCTTTCACTACGGTCCAACAGACCTCTCCTACTGAACTTCTAAATTATCTTTGGCATTTGTAGGTTGAGAAGTCTGGAAACCGCCACAGCTGCCCTTGATTCAGTCCCCTAAGGACTGCTCCAGGTTCGCTGAGGCCTATTCTTTGCCTGCAGGCCCATGTTGAACTGTGCTCTTCTCCCAGCCCAGTGCAATAGATCTTTCCAATCAACCATCCAGGTCATCTTGGGCTAGAAATTTGTTTCACTCTGTCTTTTTGTGGGTTCTGTTGCTCTAGAATTTGTTTAGAGACATTTTTTATAGGAATTTGGAGGGTTTGGGGGAGAACTCAAGCCAGTCACTACTTTTACTCCACCATCTCGGCTCCACCCCTGGCAGCCCAATAAAACCAACATGACCAACTCTTATATTCATCTCTGCCCAGGAACCTGGGAGTTCTCCTTCCATTTAGCTTCCCTCTCTTTATCTTCTGTTTTCATTTACAGCAAGATTGTCAATATGGATGTGTATCATTTCCTCTAACAGTTTGCCTAATTGTTCATTGGACACATTAAGAGAGTACCAAGAAGTAGTCAGGCAGTCAGCATTTACAAGTGCTTACTATATGCTAATATAGTATATTAGAATATATATATAGTATATTAGTATATATATAATATAGCACTGTGCTAATGTTAAGCATGAGGGATGCCTATACAAGTAAAAAGAAACAGTTCCTGCCGTCAAGGTGCTTAGATTCTAATAAGAGAAGACAGCCTATAAAAGGGACCTGGGGAGAAGGTACCCCTACAGGGACCAGGTAGCCTGGAAGATGAGAAGAAAGCTTTTCATAATACCTTTATCATGGTGGTGAAGTCCAAGAAAATCAAAATGTTGAATGAAGCATAGTGAACCTGGATCTGTCCCCAAAATGAAGGCATCAGAAGGGACTCATCAGTGAAACAAGGGGTCAGGCATGGACGTAGGGTCATAGATGGTAAAGCTGGTAGGGACCTGAAAGGTCTTATCCACTTACGTAAATTTATAACCTGGTGGCCAGTCTTCTCCTTATGAGCCTGTCTTTGCTTAAGCAGCCTAGTCCTGAAGGCAGCTGATACCTAGTCCCTAGCGTGACCCATACTTCACACCTTTCCAGCGTGGTAAAACCTGCCAGGGCTTGTGATGCCCTGGCATAGAACCCGGGGTCACATCCATGCCACAGTGAGGCATCAGCCAAAGGGTTTTTTTTAAAGGTGCCAAGTGACTAATCCTGCAAAATATTATAAAAGTTTTGATATTAGGAACTTTCCACATGGGAGGGAGAGTTGCTGGCCAAAGTGTTAACAAGGAGTACACCCTTACCACCTGCACCTATAACCAGTCTGTCTCCTACTTACGGAAGACAGAACTGACATTAGCATCTGTAAAATAAGGGGGTCAAACTAGATGACCTCTAATGGCCTTTCCAGGGCTAGGTCTTTGGTCTGGTGACATTGTGATCATACAGATGCCATAGATTGTGTAACAAACATGACTCATTTGTGGGGAATCTTCCTGGTGGAAATAGATTTTGTTTTTGCTGTTCCTAGATTTAGAAATTTTTTTTCCTGTGACTGCTGAGAAAAAATGCTGAAATACCGGGAAAAAGAGAGAAAATACATAACAAGATAATCTCAGGGCCAAGTGCTGTACCATTGTACTGCAGGGCTATTTTAAATTATAAGAATGGGGATTTAAGTAAGAAACAGTCCTTTCTAGGAGTTTGATGTTGCCTATCTTGTTGGAAAGAAGCTGGACTGTTCTGCTACACAGAGCAAAGCATGCTCATGAGATTTTTTTTCTTTTAATTATTATGAACTTGACAAATATCAACAAGCATGAACATGTCCTTATAAAACAAACAAAAGAAGACTGCAAATCAAACTCTTGACTCTCAATTATGTGCAGCTGGTGAATTTTTTGTATGTTTCAAATTTAATTTGGTAGTACCAGCACTGCCTTTGTTGTGTGTCCCCTTCTGAACTTCTTTCTGCTCTCTTCTGTGTATTTTTAATTATTCATTGACTATTTTTTCTTTTTTTTCTTTTTTTAGTATTTCCCCCCACCTCTCACCAAAAAAAAACAAAACCAAAAAAACCCTCTCTTGTCCCAGGTAAATATGTTTACTCAAAACAAATCCATAAAAACCATGTCTGAAAAAAAATGCCTCAGAAAGTACCTCTAAGGATCACCTTTCTGCTCATGAGTGGAAGTTAATGATCGACCATTGCATTAATCATAGTTTTGGAGTCTTTCGTGGTTGTTTACCTTTACAGTGTTGTTATCACTGTATAAATTGTTCTCCTGGTTCTTCTCACTTTACTCTGTATCAGTCTACATGATACCTTCCAGATTTCTCTAAAGCCACCCCTCTCATCATCTTTATGACACAGTAAAATTCCATTACATTCATATACCAGAATTTGTTCAGTCATTCCCCAATAGATTAACACTCATTTTGTTTCCAGTTCTTTGTTACTGGAAAAAATGTTACTGTAAATGTTTTTGCATATGTGAACCTTTGCATTCTGTCTTTCACGTCCTTGGGATAGTCAAAGTGTAATGCCCAATTTAGCTACTTTTGGGGGGATGGCTCCACTTTGCTTTCCAGAACATAATTCCCCTAACAATGCATTAGTATGCCTGTCCTCCCAAAGTCCATCCAACAATTGTCATTTCCCTTTCTTGTCATTTTTGCCATTCTGATAGGTGGGAGATGGAACCTCAGAATTGTTTTGATTTGTAATTCTTTTATTTTTATTGCCTTAGAGCTTTTTTACATGGTTGGTGATAGCTTTTATTTCTTTTTTTCATTCTTTTAAAAATGTTTTATTGATGTATTGATTTTACATCACCGGTTTCACTTAGTATCCCTCTCTTTCCCCCTCCCGGAGAGCCATCTCAATATAACAAATTATATTTGAAGACCACCCCTTGCAAAAAAAGAGGAAAAATAAGCATAATTGAGCAATACATTGAAAATGTCCAAAAATAGGTTCATACTTGTGGACCTCTCACCTCTGCAAAGGGGTGGAATGGAGTAGGAGTATCTTCTAATATTTCTTTTTATCAAGACAGTTTGCATTTTTTGTGTTGAGAACTGCCTTTGCCAATTCCTGTGATCATTTATTTATTATGAGTTCATATGACTTAGATCCAAAAGAGACCTTAAGAGCTCATCTCATCCAGCCCCCTTATTTTATAGGAAATTGTGGCCCAGAGAGAGGCAGGCACTTGCTTCAGTACAAACAGGTAGCATCAGAACTGGAATTCAAATGCAGCTCCTTTAACTGCTGATCCACCACTCTTCTTACATTAGTAGGGGGCTGTCAGATCATTTTAGAGGAAGCTGTAGGATAAGGCCTTTTCAAATCATGTAGAATGGAGAATCTTCTTTGTTACATCCCTATTTCAGTTAAGAAAGAATTAATTCTCTTCTATATAAATTGTGTTAAATAAACAATAATTGGTTAAGATGAAGTGGTCTTTTTCGTCTTCCTAAAGCTGTTTGTGTAGAGTAGTGGGGAAATTACAGAGTTCAAAGAAAATGTATAGCCTCATTGGACATAATTTCCCCTCCTGTACTCTGTGACCTGCCCTTATCTTTGCTTCTCCCACTTGAGATTCCATCTCTGGATTCCTTTGCAGTGTCAGTCCCCCAAGACTACATTGCAGACCCTCCTTACCTCCATCTCATAGATTCCCCTGCTTCCTTTGTGATGCAGCTCAGGTACCATCTTCTGAAGAAAACCTTTCCTCATCTCTTCCAACTATTAGTATGCAGATATATGGGGTGTGCAGGGAGGACTAGCATCTTGGTGTGAGGGCTGTCAAGCCCTCTTCAGGACTGCTCATTTACATTTGATGTTCACCTTTCACCCAACTCTCACCTGTGACTCCAAAAAGCTATGGCATGTGCAGCAGCCACACCCCAGTAAAACCATCTCGGCTGACAGGCTGAAGGTAACTAACAGGTCTCAAACCTGTTAGCAAGTTAGGGGAATATCTACCACAAGCATGTGAAGACTTCCCAGTAGGATGGGCAGATGAGAACAATTTGTTCTAGCGGCCATGAAGGCAGCTGAAGCAGGTGCTGTGGAGCACTTAGAGTCTGGTCAGATATCAAAGATGCCTTGGTCATCCATTGCATCCCTGGCCATCACCAGCCATCTTGACTTTTGTCCTGCCACTGGACTTTGATCTCTGGAAGAAAGAGTAAGGGTGATGACTTTGTGCAACTCTACCTCACTTAAGTCCAGTGTATGAGCAAGTAAAGACATCACCTGTGATGTCATTGGTCCTCTTCAAAAACAAAGGACAAACAACAACTAGTATTCCCTCTTAAACTACTTTGCATTTAACATACTCTGTGTATACTTGTATTTATTCATTTTATATTTTTGCTATATGTGTGTGTGTGTATATATATATTTTATATATATATATATGTATGTATGTATGTATGTATTTGTTGGCCCTCCCTATTAAAATGCAGCTCTCTGTGAATAGAGAATGTTTCATTCTTTGTATTTGTATCCCAAATCCTACCACAATTCTGGCACATTATAGATACTTAATAATACTTGTTTATTGATTTGACTTTATAATTGCAATTTTAATTAGGCCATACATTTATTTAATTTATTTAAATGTAATATGTAATAATAACTCAGCATTTATTAAAATATCAAACTTGTAATTTATTTTAAATTATTGTAATAATAAATTTATAATTTATGATCAATTTAATTTCTTTAGAGAAATTTAAGCAATACATTTATTTATAAAGTACGTATTTAGAGGGTGCTTAATGAATACTTGTTGATTGATTTGATTATATTTCTTGTCTGAGAATTTGGATTCAAATCCTGGCTAAGCCACTTACTACCTGTGTGACTATGTATAGGTCACTTCACCTCTTGGGCCTCACTTTCCTCATTAGTCTAATGAAGAAGGTGGACAATATCTGAGGACCTGTCCAACCTAAAATGCTAAGTAAAAATTCCTCCAAATGGGACAAGAGAGACTACCACTTGATATTTCTGTTTTGCTTTCCAGATATTGTGAAACCACCTGGCTCTTTGCAGCCCTCAACTGACTTCCCTTTAGCTGTAAATACGTCCCCACCCTCTATGCAGATGGATCCATCCTCTGGCACTCTACCTCCTCCCTATCAGCTAATCAATTTACCAGCACACCTGGAACCTCTTCCCATTCAGGATGATCCCCAAGACTACCTCTTGCTCATCAACTGTCAAAGCAAGAAGCTTGAACCCACAAGGTAAAATCCTTCACTGTCTGATCTTTTTTAAAATGTGGTGTTTACAGCTTTTGCAACTCAAGCTTAGAGGTCTGCTTTCCCTGCAGGAATTATGTCGTATATTGAGGTTAATTGATATGCAGGGAGGTGGCAGGAGAGATCTTAACTGTGGGTTGCAGGGTGCAGGCTCATTTCACAAGGCTCTGTCAGAAGGCTGTATGCTGCTGCAGGTTGTTAGATGTAGCCTCTGTTGCGGACTTAACTTGCCTACGAGATTTCACTGATGTGTAAATGGTGATCTTACTCCATTTCTTATGTGATTATAAACCAGCCAAGGGTCCTCTTTTGTTTCTGAAGAAGGAGAGGAATATCTACTTCTCGAAGACTTTGAAAGCAAAAAGATCCCATTGCTGTGAGTGTTGGTGTTCTGTGGCTCCTTGGGGGAATGGGGATGTCTGTGTGTGAGGAATTAATTACAACAGGTAAAATCCCTACATAACAAAGGCCGAGGGACATCCAAATTGTTGAATTGGAATGGAATTTAATTTAATTAAAATATACTGCTAGAATTCCTCTTTTTCATCTGAGTGACCAGGGAGAATCAATTTGAATCTAGGAGACAGAATATGATACAAAGGAAAGGTCTGGGGACCTGGAGTCATAAAGAACTGGACCCAAATCCCAACATTGGCAATTACAAATGACCTTGAGAAAGTCTTCTCAGTTTCCTCACCTGTAAAATGACGGGGTTGAACTAGATGATCTTGAAGGTTCTTTCCAGTTCTGAAACAATGATTCTCTAAAGTTGGAAGGATTCAGAACCTTTCTAAATCCCCCCCGCAAAAAAAAATTAAAAAAAATCCTACCTTCCTCTTCCACAGTCCTGGATCTAATCATGTCTAGTTTGACATTTTAGGTGGGTCTGCATAGCTAATTGGTATATTTGAGGGAGATAGGGGTAAGGAGAGTTGGAAGGCAATAGTTATTTGATGCCTCTTTAGTTTAGAAAGAGCTTTGAGTCAAGAGACTTGCATATGATTCACCAATGGGGAAACAGTGTAGGAAGGAGCTCCTTCTCGCCAGATTTCAGAGTCCTTGGCTTAACTCCTGGTGAGTTACCTGGAGTGTGCTAGGGGGTTGTCCAGGGTTTCACAGCTAGTAAGTGGGTAGCCCAGATTTCAGAGTCCTTGATTTAACTCCTGGTGAGTTACCTGGAGTATTAGGGGGCTGTCCAGGGTCTCACAACTAGTAAGTGGGTAGCCCAGATTTCAGAGCCCTTGACTTAACTCTTGGTGAGTTACCTGGGGTATGCTAGGGGGCTGTCCAGGGTCTCACAGCTAGTAAATGGGTAGCCCAGATTTCAGAGCCCTTGACTTAACTCCTGGTGAGTTAGCTGGGGTATGCTAGGGGGTTGTCCAGGGTCTCACAGATAGTAAGTGGGTAGCCCAGATTTCAGAGCCCTTGACTTAACTCCTGGTGAGTTAGCTGGGGTATGCTAGGGGGCTATCCAGGGTCTCACAGCTAGTAAATGGGTAGCCTGGCCCAGAGCCCAGTGTTTCCTGACTTTCCTGATCAGTGCATCACACTGACTTGATGATGGATGTAAAAGCATTTAAAGAACCATAAAAAGGGAAACTTGGGACTGACTCCTTTCTCTGCCCTTAAAGCACATGGTAATTAAGTTGTCAAACAAGTTCTTTCTTTATAGTAGGTTACCATCATGTGAGCCAGGACCTTATTCTTTGGATCTGTTGTATAGTCTTTTGTAGTGAGGTATACTGAGCTTTTGCTTGTGGGCCTTTTATGGGGGTGTGGAAGGCATTTTCTCCTTTGACCAGAGGAAGGTTCTTTGTATTTGTTGTGATGGGATTTTGCCTGTAGAAGAAAGGTTGTTTTTTTTTTAATCTCACTAGTTAATAATATACATTCTAACTTGATTTTGCACTGTTTGCTGTGTGTGTTTTAAGATTTCATATCTCCAGCTTTACTTCCTCCATAACTAACCAAGGTTCCTCTTAAAAGTAGGAGTGTCACTATTCCATTGTTGACTTTTTCAAATGGACTGCCATACTACAGGTTTTTAATACGTTTTCCCTTTTGCCTGGAGTCATCTCTTAACCAATAATAGCTCACATTTACATAGGTCTTTAAGGTTCATAAAACACTTTGTATATATTATTTCATTTGATCGGTGAGGGCACAGCTGTTGCAATGCTGTGCTGCTCTGGTAGGAATAGCCGTATAATCAATCATTCTGCAATCATGTTCGGTATATAAATTATGAATAAGTAGGAATCTCTTAATAAGTACTTCAGGGTACTAGAGAGGCAGTAATAGAATAGAGAGCTCAGGGTCAGGAAGACCTGAATTCAGATCCTAACTCTGACGAGTGCTGTCTGTGTGACTTTGAGACAAATCATCGGATGTTTCCGTGCCTCATTGAGGCACTCTGTGTTGCAGAACCAGTTTTCTCATCAGGAGTTCTCTATACCAGTGAAATTAAATATCTGCTTTAAAAAAAAAAAAAAGTACCTCTTATATGCCCAACACAGTGCTAGGGGACACAATCCTTTTTTTCAATTCACTTCCAACTTAACAGTTATTTATTAAAAAGCTACTAAGTCCCAAGTGTCATGCTCCCTCAAGGAATGTACATTCTATTTAATGCATAAAGCATAGACATGAAGTAATTATAGAACAAGACAGCATAAATTGAAGGATTAAAATATGGGGGACACTAGCATTATAATTCAGGGAAAGGAAAGCTCCCTATGGGCTTGAGTCATTGGAAAGGTGTCACAGAAAGGTGGTTGGGAACTAGGTGTGCCTGTAATCAGGGTAAGGATTTGGATGGGCAGAGACACAGGAGACTGCATTTCAAATCATATGTGAACAACATGAAAGCAGAGGGGAGGACAGACATGAAAAGTAAAGCGATCAGATTGAGCGATGTGTTCTAAACAGAGCGGACCTCGGGGTGGGAATTGTAGGATACACAGTAGCACAGACAACTTCAAGTCAGACTCTCCAGAATCTCGACTAAGGATTTCGGACTCGTCTTCAGCTGATCTCATTATCTTCCCTTGAAACATGCTCCTTCTGCGGACTTCTCTGTTAGTTACTATTGATGCCTCCAGCCTCCATGTCCCCTAAACTTGAAACCTCAGAGTTACTCTGGACTCTTCCTGCTTCTATGACCACTTCCCTCTCTCTCTCTTTCTCCTCACGGCATCTGGGCAGTCCCGCTATTTCTCCCCTCGAAGTCTCTTCGGTCTGCCTCCATCAACCAAGTTCAAGGCTTTATTGCCTCCTGCATAGTCTCAGGGGTTTGCTGGAGCCAATTGTTAAATTTTCAGTGTGAGCATTTATACTTCCAAAGTCAATAAATGTGACAAATCAAGGCTCCATTTAGTGTTTTATTGATTATCTAGGTTTAAGAAATTGATGAAAAAACTGTTAATAACACAGATTAAGCTTAAAAGTAAGTTGTATATACATTTTATTTTTTAAAGGCATTGATGTGAAATAAAAATGTTAAACATTAGGAGCAGCTAGGTGGGGCAGTGGATAGAGCTCCAGCTTTGGAGTCAGGGGGACCTGAGTTCAAATTTGGCCTCAGACGCTCGACACTTACTAGCTGTGTGACCCTGGGCAAGTCACTTAACCCCGATTGCCTCACCAAAAAAAAAAGTTAAATATTTACTAACACATGCTTGACTAGACTGTTGTGATAATTTCCTCCCTGCTGTCTCTGCCTCTAGTCTTTTCTCTTCCCAATCTATTATCCATTTTCTGTTTGCCAAAATAATCTTTGTAACACACAGGTCAGAACTCCTCATTCTGATGCTTAAGATCTTCCACAATGTGTCTGAGGTAGCTTGGTGGCACAGTGGGCCTGGAATCAGAGAGACCTGAATTCAGATCTGGCCTCAGATACTTACTGGTTTTGTTCCATTGGACAAATCACTTCTCCCTTCTTTGCCTCAGTTTCCTCAGCTGTAAAATGGGAATAACAATAGCACCGGGGGTAGCTAGGGAGCTCAGTGGATAGAGCACCGGGCCTACAGTCAGGAAGATCTGAGTTCAGATCTGGCCTCGGACACTTAACTAGCTTTGTGACCCTGGGCAAGTCACTTGACCCTGTTTGCCTCAGTTCCTCATCTGTAAAATGAGCTGGAGAAGGAAGTGGAGAACCACACCAGTATCTTTGCCAAGAAAACCCCACAGACATCATTAGCAAACTGTGATCCGTGGAGTCATGAAGAGTCAGAGAAAACTGAATTACTCAACAACAACAGCAAATAACCCCTATCTCCCATGGTTGTGAGGATCAAATGAGATAATATTTGTAAAAAAAGCACTTAGTATAGTGCCTAGCATATAGTAGGCACTATATAAATCCCTACTCTTTTTCCCCTGTCTCTAGCCTACCTTTCTAGCCTTCTTTAATAGTTTTCTCTTTTACATACACTGTCTTCCAGATAAATTGGACTGCAAACTATCTGCTCCCTGATTTAATTTGCCTTTGATAATTAAATCTTCATTAATTAAATGCATTAATTTAGGTAGATACTAATTAATTAAACCCATTAGTTGAATTATCTGATTAATTTGATCTTCACACCTCTTTGATTTTATATAGGCTATTACCCCTTGCCTGGAATAGTCCTGTTCATTTCTGCCTTTTGAAATCTTCTTCCAGACTCAGCCCAGGGGCTGCTTCTACCATGAAGCTTTCCCTGCCCCCACCCTTCCCCCAGCTTCAAATGTTCCTGGATCACTTTGACACTTGTGCTTTGAGGTAGGGGTGAGAGAGCAAAATGATACAGATGGAAAGAGCTCTTTCTTTTTGCCTGGAGTCAGAGGACCTGGGTTTGTGTCCAGCCTCTGATGCTTACTTATGTGATCCTGGGCAAGTCACTTCAACTCCTAGGCCTCAGTTTCCTTCACTGTAAAATAAGGAGTTGGCACTAAAATAAGGAGTTGGCCTAAGTGCCCTCTGAGGTTCCTTCCGAGCTCCAGATCTGTGATCATAGGATACTCCTGTCACTCGCCATCAAATATTTCTATGTTTATAGATCTCTTACCTCCTGCCAGTTTTTTAGCTTCTTCAGGGGAAGGACTGTGCTGTTTTTCATCGTGGCATATCCAGTCCCTTCAACGGGGCCTTGTTTCATAAAAGTTCATTGAATTGAATTTGTTGAAATAATTGAATTGGGAAGTCTGGGAGGATGGTGGAAAGAACTGGATTAAATCCTGGTTTTGCCCCAAGGCTATCCTATACCTGTATAGCATTGAGCTGGACCTCTGAGATCTTCTAGCTCTAAGCCTGTGATCGTATGAATTCAGCTCTGCCTATTGCCTCCTAGAGAATTGTTAGGGCTTTTCAAGCAGGGGAAATGACATGCTGAAAATGGTGTTTATTCAGGGATGTGCTGGTAAATGTGTAACAACTGGTTGTCCGTGGGGTGGAGGGGTATATACACAGCAGCCTTTTAAGTTTAATTAAATCTTGATAACCAACAAAAGCCCTCATTTATACAGGTTGCTGGCTTCTGAGATGTAAATGCTCATACCGAAAATTTAACAATTAGTTCTTACAAGGAGCGTCAGACTGGCTCCAGCTCCTGTCTATATTTAAACCTCTGCATTTATCTGTTATCAGTATGAAGAATGGGACCAGATTTGGTGACTGGTTAGCTATGGAGTAAAAGAGAGGGACAGGGTCAAAGGTAACTGCAAGGCTTTAAGCCTATAGGATTGAGGAATGATGCTGCTCGGGATCCAAGTAAGGAAGGTGGGATGCTGAGCAATAAATTTACAGGGAAGGTGTTGACTTTAAGATGACAGTAGGGCATCCACACGGAAATACCCTTTGGGCAGTTGAAAGTAATGAGTCAGACTCTGGCAAGAACTGGGGTGGGGATAGGGGATGAAGAATTAGATTAGTGGTTGAATCCATGAGAGTGGATGAGTCCTATATGACCCAGAGCTGGAAGGGACCTTGGAGTTCATTTTGGCCAAGAGTTCTTAACCTGGGCCCTATGAACGTACCTTTTGATAAATTATGGGGCAGCTAGATGGCACAGTGGATATCTAAGGTCAAATCCAGCCTCTAACACTTACTGGCCGTGCAACCCTGAGCAAATCACTTTAGTTCCTCTTTGCCTCAGTTTACTCATCTGTAAAATGGGGATAATAATAGCACCTATTACAACAAGCAGACTTGTGAGGATCAATTAAGATAATAATTGTAAGGTGCTAAGTACAGTGCCTGGCACATAGTAATTGAGAGAGATAGATATAAATATATACACATGTATGTACACACATGTATATGCACATATGTATCTGTACATGTAAAATAAATACATATGAATATATTTATTTATATGTGTATATTAACTACTGATAACTCCATTTCAGTTTAATCTGCTTTCCTTTGTAATCTTATCTATTTGACATTGTACATTTTAAAACATTCTGGAAAAGGATCCTTAGTTTTCACTTAGAGGTTAAGAACTGCTGCCCATTCTGCCAATGTTATGATTTCACAGAGGAGGAAAGAAAGTGATTTGCCTAAAGTCCCCAATCTTTTAAGTAGTACAGCTGGGATTTGAACCCAGATCCTCTTGATTCCTAAGCCAGAGTATTTTCCACTGTATCCTGCTTTCCCCAAGGGAGAAAATGTAACAAGGAGAATAATCAGAATTCAATTTATATAATACTTTCCAATCTACAGAGTGCTGTCCTCAAGGCAAGAGGCAGCTAGATGTATAGAGCGCTGGGCCTAGAGTCAGGAAGACTCATCTTCCTGAATTCAAATCTGGCCTTAAACACTTATTAGCTGTGTGACTCGGGGCAAGTCATTTAACCCTATTTGCCTCAGTTGTTTCATCTGGAAAATGAGCTGGAGAAGGAGGTGGCAAAGCACTCCAGTATCTGTGCCAAGAAAACCCCAAATGGAGTCATGAAGTGTCAAACACGACTGAAAAATGACTGAACAACAAGGCCTCATGTCAACCTTGTGAAGTATATAGTGCAGTTTGTTTTATCCTCATTTTATAGATGAGGAAACAGACTTAGAGGATAGGTGATTTGCTCATGCTGACATGAGTAAGAACTATTGGAGCCTGGTTTCTTCAAACCAAGACTTCTTCTGGCCTGTTAGTGCCATGTAGCTTCTCAAGTAGCAGGGAGAAACTATGAAATCATGGGGAAAAAATTGAACTGGAAATTCTGAAGGTCAGGACTATTGTCTCATTTCTGCCACTAAACTCTTGTATCTAAGGTAACCAATGAGTTTCTGTGGCATAGTGGAAAGTGCACTGTATTAAAATCAGGATCAAAACATGGGATTTCATATTCTAACTTGAACATTAATTTTATGATGATAGATAAGCCACTTCACCTCTGAACTTCAATTTCCACACCTGTAAAATGGGTGGAATTTCATAATCCCATTCTGAATGGTCTGTTGAAAGGTTTAAATGAGATGATGTATATAAAACATGTTGCAAACTTCAGAGTGCTATATAAATCCATTACGATTGTCAGCATCAATAAATATGGAGATAGCTAACTGTCATTCCCCATCTTACAAAACTTTGTGACCTTGACTAATCATTTAAACTTTCTGGGCTTCAGGTTCCCCATCCGTAAATGGAGTGTTGAGATCGTCTCTAGATTCCTTCCAGTTCTAAAATGCTTGTGATTCTATGGCCAAGACACAAGGGACTTAGACAATTGAACCTTGAGAAGGAGGAGAGACCAACTCAGGAAGATAAGCAAGAGAGAGAAGCAGGATAGTGGCAGTGTCACAGAACCAAGGGAGAAAAGTGTTTGTTTTTGTTTTTTTTTTTCAAAACGTATGGTCAGCAGTATCAAATGCTACAGAGAGGTCCAGGAGATGGAGACAGAAAATTTATCCCAAGTTATTTCAGTTATTCCATTGAAATCCACCAGGGGTTCTCATTCAACCTAAGCAGATGGTGAGTGCATCTTGTTCAGCTATCAGCCGAAAGGTATGGGTTTTGCTAATGCCATTAGTTTTGTGTTGGCTTGTGTGTGTGAAAGCTGTTTGAAACCCATCCCCAACCCCCAGCACCTTTAATTCCAATCCTAATTTAGCTGAACCTTTCTCTGCATGTCCAAACAAAAGGTATGGTGTGAAGAAAAGTAATTTCCATTTCTTAAGGTTTGTTATGACTTGGAGGTGGTTAATTAAGTTTCTTAGATTTCTAACTCTCTTCCCATATGGTACTTGCATTATTGGCTGGTTTCCAGTGAGGGGGAGTAACTGAAAAATAGATAAAAATGCAAAATCCATCAAATCCCTGCACTGCAAACCTACATAGCTCACACCAAATTCTAACCAAACTGTATCATCTTTATATTTTTAACTGTACCAGGCAAGAGATGGACATAAGTGGGTAAAAATTACCTAGTAAAGCTTCATTTAAGTGTTCAGGGGAGAATATGTCTGTATGTTAAACATTTACCCTTCCCAGAGTTTAATAACCCTTCTGAGTCTAGTTGTGGGAGAATTTGGGGGAGTGAAGGAAGGCAGAGAAGGTGGAAGACCTAAGGGGAATTGGGGTGCATTTGGAGTTGTTATTTGTAGTGATATTATTGTGTACTAGTTGGAATATTTTCTGTCCTCACAATTTAACTGCTACCTTCCATTCATTTGATGCATAACTATGCTCATTGCCCTGGTTAGACCACATTTGGAATGCAATTTTCCATTTTGGCCTCTGTATCATAGATAATCTAGAAGCTGTCCAAAAGAGGGCCTTGAGCACATGTAAAATGAAGAAACTGGGGATGTTTAGCTTGAGAAAGAGAAGACTCAGGGGGAGTACAATAGTTCAGCTGTCTTCAAATACTTCAAAGACTGTCCTGTAGAAGCATTAGATGGGTTTTTTGGCCCCAGAATACAGATCTAGGAACAATTAGGAGAATTTGCAAAGAAGCAAATTTAGTCTGGTAGAAGAGAAAGCTTCCTGACAATTGAACTTATCCTGTGGTGGAATGGATGCATTGGAGGGGTAGTAGAATTCTCTGTGTTAGACGTCTTCTAGCAAAGACTGGATGATCACTGTCGTGCATGGTATTGAAGGGATTCTTCCTTTTACAGCACAGATTAGATCCAGATTCTAATTGAGTTCCCTTCCATCTCAGAGGTTCTGTGATTTTTGTGACTGAGTGAATAGGACACTCAGCCCCCCCCCCCCCAAAAAAAATCAAATTGTATATTTTAATTGTTAAGCTGTTTGGTTTTGTTTTTTTGGTTAAAACTGAGTAAGTTATCCTGTGCTTTCACCATACTAACAATCTGTTCTGTCCTTAACAATTCTTGTCTAGACCACACGCTGATTCGGCAAAATCCACCTCTTCGGAGACCGACTGCAACGATAATGTCCCTTCTCATAAAAATTCTGCTTCCTCTCAGAGCAAACATGCGGTGAATGGCTTTTTTCAACAGCAAACCATGTATGACCCTCTACCCTCCCGAGCTGCCTCTGTTTCTATAGACTCCGGCCTATATAAACTGCCCCGGAGTTTCTCCCATGACGTCTTACCAAAGACAGCATCTCCACTGAGCACCGATGTGGACGGAGAGCTTTATGTTTTTAATACGCCATCTGGAACATCCTCACTAGAAACGCAAATGAGACATATCTCCATTGGTTATGACATTCCCCCCACACCTGGGAACACGTACCAGATTCCAAGGACTTTTCCAGAAGGAGCTTTGGGTCAGACGTCCAAGTTAGAGACGATCCCAGATATTCCTCCGCCACGGCCCCCGAAACCACACCCAGCTCACGACCGATCACCTGTGGAAACATGTAGCATTACCCGCACTGCCTCAGACACGGACAGTAGTTACTCTATCCCCACTGCTGGGGTCCCACCGTCTCGTAGTAATACCATTTCCACTGTGGATTTGAACAGATTGAGAAAAGGTCAGCCTTTATGGACTTGCAAATTCCACTGTGTTCCTTGTACCAGAATTTGAATAAACGGGTGGTCACTGGGCTTTTCAGGGGATCTGATTTTTCAGAAGCGGTTAAGCAGTTATGATTTCTATCTTGTTTGTCAGCTATAACCACACTAGCCTTCTGTCCTGGCAGCCTGGTGATAGGTTGCTGACCTCCTCTGAAACTTAGCCTTTAAGACTGTTCTTTAGCCTCATCAGGAATTCCTTTCCCCTAATCCCAGGCCTTACCTAGTCCAGGAAAATGAATTGGAATAACCACAGAGCTCCTCTCCTGTGCTTGTGGATACCATTTTTAAAAAACCTTTCACTGGTTCTGCTTCCCCTTTCTGTGAGGTGTCATGGTTCATGACTGCAGGCAGGGGTTTTAAACCATCTTAGTTGCAAAGCCACTTTTAATGGCTCTTTGTAAATATCTATCCAGAAAATGTTTCATGGAGGCATTTTTCTATACCTATGTAAATTGCGTGCTCCACAACCCCACTTTCCACATCCTGTTGTAACAATGCCCTCAAAGTTCATGATGTAGAAGAAAAAATGTTGTAAGTAAAATGGCCATATGATGGGATCTTCCTATAGAAATCTCCTTCATGGAAAATATATACTTTGTCCAAGATAAGACCTGCCTTATACCAGAATCCATGCTATGGATCTTCCATTCTATCCATCTTCAGTGTGTAACATTTTAAAGGATTTTCCTGAAGGTCATACACATACCTGTTTGACGTTAAATGTCTCTCTCCTCCTTGTTCTTTTGGAACTGTGCAAAATTAATTATTTTTTCTAAAGAAATTTGTGTGTGTTGCCATGGAAAAACCACTGAATTTGCAGTTGGAAGACTTAGGTTGGAATCTCAGCTCTCTTATATATTACCTGTGTGAAATTGTGCCAGTAACTTAAAGGCCTCAGCTTCCTGCTCTATGGAACGAGGGGGGTGGATTAGATGATCACCTCAGTTAAGCCCTTTCCAGTCCTAAATCTATAACCCTCTAAGACAGAGGTTTTTAAGCCTTTTATGGGTCATGGATCCCTTTGTTGTCTAGTGAAAACTGTGGACCCTTCCAAGGTTTGTAAATACATAAAATAAAAATCAGCATTACATAAGGAACTATAATATTGAAATACAGTTATCAGAATATTTAAAAAATAATATATATTCTTTGTGAATATTAAATAAAACATTATGTTCAAAATCTAGGCAAGTTAAGGCTATTGTTGTCTATGTATGAAGGAGATACTAAATTTCACTCAGAGGTTAGTGGAAATAGAAATGTTATATTTTTCCCATCCAAGTTCACGGCCCCAGATAGGGCTATGCTATGACAGGTTTTCTAAACAGTTTTAATGTAGAACCAACGTACCATTCTGTTAGGTGAAGATTTCATTTATATTTTTAAAAATAGGGCAGAATTTGAGTGGAGAAAAGTCCAAGTTCCACTTTAAAATAAGGAGATCAGATTGATAAAAGCTTGTGTAAAGTGTGTATGTCTATTGTCCCCCTCTCCCTGCTGCCCACAACTGCCAAGACATCTGTGTCTTGTGAACACAGCTCACAGGCATAGTTAAGTGTAAGATTACAGTCATGAAAATAAACCAATACTAGTCTAGCTTGTTAATGAAACTCTAGCGCAGTACTAGAAATGGGTGACTGAATCAACCCACTAATGAATCAGAGGGTGAAGGTTACTGTTGCCCAGCTTCTGCTGGCCCTCAGCAAAGATGGCCTTAGGGGTAGCAGGAAAACTTCCTTGTAACAAGCAGGAAAACAGAGATACCTACCTGTGTGCTTCTATCTTCACTATTCACTTAAGTTCATGGGTTCTCAGACCTAGACCTGGAAGGGACCTCAGATTTACCTTCTCAGCACATAACCCACACTTGGACTTATAGCAAGGCATTGATCGTCTTAGAAGTTGGCATGACCGCCTTGGGTAGAGATTCCAGGAAAATGGACTTTCAAAACTATACATTATAGGCAAGTGGCTATTTTTAAACTATTTTTCAAGCTCATTATTTTGTCCAGTGTGGAGAAGATATACAAAGTAGCAGAAGTACAAGGAATACACAGACCCCTTTTACAAAAGATCGATGTTTTCATCAACATCGAGTACTCTCAGTGTGGGATCTCCTTACATGAGGGCAAATCACAACCAAACTCAGATTTAGTAGAGAAATCCTAGGAAGTTCATTCAGCAGACGTTTGCAGCCATTATATGTTTTGTTTTTGTCTGTGTCATCCTCCAGGGCCTAAGATAGGGTCTCCTACATGGAGGGCACTTGACAGATGATGGTCAGCTGCTTGGTTCAACAGAAAGAGTAACTGGTTCTAGGATCAAAGGTCCACACCCATTTCTGATCAGTACCACCACCTACTTGACCTTGGCCTCCTAGAGCCTCAGTTTCATCATATAAGATGAGAGAGTTGAACGAGATGGTTTCTGAGGTTCCGTCCACTTCTAGCTCTGTAATCCTATGACCCGTTGAGTAAGGGCCAGATATATGTGTTAGGTACTATGCTAGGTGGTGAGAATACAGAGACAAATGAAATTGCCCCTGCCCTCAAGCCACTTACATTCTTCCAGATAATAACATTAAGAGCTCACAGAAGTAAATACAAGACATACGACTTCTCTTTCCCAGAGACACATGGCTAGTAAGTGTCAGGAGCAGTATTTGAATCCAGGGTTTCCTGACCCCAAGCCCAGGCCACTGTGTCCACTCTACCAGACTGCCTCCTTTGTATAGTGCTTAGAATCAGGAAGAGTGTGTAAGCCAACCAGATTGATGCCATTCTGTTAGAGGGCATTTTAAAATCTTATATTTTTTAAAAAATTTTATTTAGGCTTTTTTAATATAAAGAAAACGAATCATTCCTGATTTTGCTGGAAATGACTTCTAATAGGAAGAATTTGTAATTTATTGTTCTTTCTTTTAGACGCTAGTTCTCAAGACTCCTATGATATTCCACGAACATTTCCAACTGATAGATCTAGCTCACTTGAAGGCTTCCATGGTCACCTTGTAAGTATAACTGACCTCTGGCATCTCACTATGTGCCATCCCAGCAAAAATTTTGTGCCTTTTAGCATCATGGAACTTTAAAAAAAAAAAAAAGATGTTTAAGTGGACAAGTAGCACCTTATTTCCAAGAAGTAGGTGGGATTTATCACACTGACATCACCTCAGATCATCACTTTTGTCTTTATTAAAAGAAACGTGTGTTGTGTGTTTTAGAAAAACAAAAACATGTTGACAATGGGGAGTGTATCAAGTGAAGAATTGGATGAAAACTACGTCCCAATGAACCCCAATTCTCCTCCACGACAGCATTCCAGCAGTTTTACAGAGCCAATTCATGAAGCTAACTATGTGCCGATGACACCTGGGACGTTTGACTTTTCATCGTTTGGAATGCAGGTCCCGCCTCCTGCTCACATGGGCTTCAGGTCAAGCCCAAAGACCCCTCCCAGAAGGCCCGTTCCTGTGGCAGACTGTGAGCCGCCCCCTGTGGATAGGAACCTCAAGCCAGACAGAAAAGGTGAGGACAGCATGCAGTACCCTTTTTTGGTTTTGGTTTTGTTTTTTAATGTGGTTATAAATAGCATTGAACTACTTTAATAATGTCTCAAATGGAGATGGAAAATGCCTCAGGTTGTGTGTGTGTGTGTGTGTGTGTGTGTGTGTGTGTGTGTGCACACGCGCTCAGTGATCTGCTGAAATTAAGTACAGAAATAATTGTTTAAGGATTATTAATTAATCTCTTGGTATAGTATTTCACCCAATTATCTTGAATGGATCATTTTCTGTTCCCCAGAATAGAATCTAATCATGGTGAGAAATATATTTACAACTTGATGTCATTCTTCATAATTTCAGTAACTCTACCAGGTAAAATATCTATCTATTTGTTACTATAGTAATGTTTTTTTTTGCTGTTTGTTTGTGCCTGTGATGGTGTTACAGGTGAAAGAAAGCTTTTTTTTCATTCTGGCTTTTGACCTATACGTGTAAAATACAGTTTAAAAATACATGAGTCATTGCAATAATTTTGGTAAGATTTGCACACAAGTTTAAAACATGTCCCTGTGGAGGAAGCTGTTATTTGTGTGACCATGGGCAAGTCGCTTAATCTCTTGTCTGATTCATTTTCCTCTTTTGTATAATAAGGGGGTTGGTCTAGATAACTTCCAGAGCCCCTTAAAGTTAAAAAACTGTTTTTCTGATGCAGCCAAGTGACATGATACATAGAATTCTAGGCCTGGTGTCAGAGAGACCTGAGTTCAAATCTTGTATCCCCAGCCTCAGTGTCCTCGGCTGTAAAGTGAGCATAATAGTAACACCTCTTTCAGGGGGGTTTTGTGAAGATTAACTGAGAGACTCTATGTAAAGTGCTGTCACTTGAAGTGCTACATGGAGGTTAGCTATTATTATTAGGCTGTGAGCCCCCATTGTTCTGTGTCTGTGTCCCTAAAATCTAGCTAAGGCTCAGGCACTCAGAGGACGGTCATTCATTTCATTGTGTGCTGAATGACTTCATCCTATCTTAATTACTTTATGCATCATAGAATTATCTGTACTGGGGAGAGGTTTTTGTTGTTTGTCAGTCTTTTTCAGTCGTGTCCGACTCTTTGTGTCCCCTTTTGGGGTTTTCTTGGCAGAGATACCAGAGTGGTTTGCCATTTCCTTCTCCAGCTCATTTGACAGATGAAGAAACTGAGGGAAACTGGATTAAGTGACTTGCCCAAGGTCACACAGTCAAGGTAGCATGGAGTAATGGGCAGAGGGATGACCTTAGAATCAGAAAGGCCTGAGCTTAAGTTTTACTTCCAGCTCGTACTAGCTATGGCACCATAGGCAAGATAATGTCTCAGGTATACCAAGCAGCTTTTTAAGACTTGAAGTTACAGATGCCTTATTAATCAGCATTAAGAATGCTGGGAGCTGCTATTTCCCTGTGTCCTTTGTATTTACTTATATGTGTTTGTGTATGTTGAAGTTCCTTCAGGGTAAGGACTGTGGATTTGTGCGTAGAAGACCTTCAAAGCACTATTCGTGTTCTGCTTGCTGTTATTATTACTAAAGAGAATGGGATCCAACTCTCGTACAGTTGATTACCATAGGTCACATGTGTCTTCTGATGTGATCCATTGACCTGCTGGGTAGATTACACTCTTGCTTTATAAAGGACTTTCTCACTTATATTATGGAATGATAGAAATTGATCCCTTTTTTTAAAAAAAATTTTATCTTTTTCAAGTTTATTTAACTTATAAAAAGCGAATTCCTTGCCAGTTTATAGATTTATCTTTTTTTTAAAGACCATCTGCGTAGATTTAAGAAAGTGTATGGTAAGAAAACTAACAGAAAGCTTATTGTATAGTTGGCAGTAGGATATAGAATAGACCTAGTAAAAAGCATTAAACAGGCTTGCTATACAGTGCCCAAAAAAAGAATTGGTTTTGGTGAGGACCTTTATGTCTTCCACATCAGTGTGAGGAACTCCCAATAAAGATCAGCAACTTGCCTGTGGCTTTTCGTCTTATGAGAGATTAAGTAAATTACTGTGGTCACGTAGTCATTATGGATGTGTCAGAGGCCAGACTTGACCCCCAGTCTTCTTGTCTCCAAGGTTGGAGCTCCATCCAATAAACTGTGCCGTCTTTATCCTTACCAGAACCAAAATATTGCTCTGCATTTTAACTGTTTAGAGCCAGAGAATCTGGTGAAAGTAGAAGTTGACATTCAGTGTTTGAATGAAATTTTAAAACTTGGCTTTTACAAAATGTGTTTCAAAACACATTTAAATGGTAGATTAGTAAGCCTTACTGTGTGATCTGTTATCATTAATGAAAAAAAATTTGGGCAAACATATTGGAGTAAGCATTTATTATGCCACAGTGGATAGAGCGCTGGGTCAGGAAGACAGGGAGTTGTCTCTCTGACCTCAGACACTGAATATCTTGGTGACTCTGGGCAAGTCATTTAATGCTGTTTGCCTTAGTTTCCTCATCTGTCAAACAAGCTGGAGAAGGAAATGGTAAACCACTCCAGTATCTTTGCCAAGAAAACCCTCAAAAGGGATTACGAAGAGTCAGGTAGGACTAAAAAAATGATTGAACAAATGTGCCAGGCACTATGCTGGATACCTGAAGAAACAAATAATATGAAGTATGAAATAATGGCTACTCAGAAGCAGCTTACATTTTAATAGGGGAGAGAGTGAGCACATTAACAAATATATACAGCACAAATGTCAAGTGAACAAATACAAAAATATACAAAGTAGCTTTGACAAACCAGAATTTAACGCTGTGGTCTGGAAATGTATGGGCGGTGTCTGTATTCTACTTAGTAGGATCCAAAATATGAAAACAGGTTTGATTCAAGCTAATATTTAATGAAAATCCATTGAAGTAGTCACTGTTGGGCATGATATCATTTTCAGTGGATGAGTCTCCTATCCCCGTATTATGAAGAGCTAACAGAAAGTAACATGCCAGGCTTACTTAGGATGACAGCTATAGAGGTCAGCTGCTATGGTGTAGATGAGTTTGTAGAATACTTTTGAAGTGATTATATCCAGAAGAGTACACAAAAGCTCCAAAACCTCCTAGATTTAAGGCTTAACCCTGGCTTCTCTACCAGTGAGTGTCATATATATATGCCCTCCTTTCCCCCCCAACCACAGTATAGAGCTTATTTTGAATTTTGGCTTTTTGTTGCCTGGCATTGGATTTGGAAAAAACTGTTTTAGAGATGTTACTCCTTGACAGAATAAACTACAAATCGTGAAGGAGACTAAAATTTTTGAGAAACTGATGTAAGATGACATGTGTCAATTCATGGTTTGGTCCCTAAGGTTAGAACATTACTATAAAAAAATATCGAGACCTAGTGATGAGCCCCAGTCCTCCCAGATAACTAACATGAGGTAGCATCTGTCTTGTCATAACTCTGTTTGCCTATATGTGCTGGTGCTTTCTCAAGCATTCTCATTTATGAGAGTGTCGAGATGTCTGTAGAGTTCTTACAGGGTGTATATGACCTTTATTAATCACCCACTATGTGCCAAGCACTTTGTTGAGCACTGGGAATACGATGACAGAAAGAAAATAATCCTTGCCCTCTTATTCCTTCAATAAAAACAACAGGTAGAGAGATAAATAGATGGACAATGTGTGTGAAGAAATCTAGAAAGTTTGATTCCTTTCATCCTTCTGTCATAATATATGGATCAAAAAGAGTAGTCTAGAGAGTTTTTCTAACCTCCAGTTTTTATTTTTTGATAGTATATTAGTCTAAATATTTTATGCATATGCATGTATATGCATATATAGGCATATATATGTATATTACAAATTTTAATTCAACTTAATAAACATTTAGGCCCTCAGGATATAAATATAAGATATGATGTGGCTTTTTTTTAGAACCTGAATTTGTGATGAAATCATATTATAATACTTGCTTAAGCTTATTATAAAAAATCTGTCATAGGACAAATATTGAGGGGCATAGAGATGTAAAACTGTTAAATTCAAATTAACTTTTTTTAAAAAATGAGACTTTTGAGAGTCAGCATAGAGTGATTGCTAGCATTCCTGACTAGAATCAGGAAACTCCAGGTTAAAATTCTGCTCCTGACATTTACTGACTGTGTGACTCTGGGCAAGTCACTTAATCCTGTTTGCCTCAGTTTCCTCATTTGTAAAATGAACCAAAAGGAAATGACAAACCAAATGCCAAGAAAACCCCAGATAGGGTCATGAAGAGTTGAACGGGACTGAAAAAAATGACTGAACAACAAACCCCCTAATTTAACATGTAAGTGGGACTTTTTTGTTTTAATTTTTTAAATCTTCTTTCACTTTACTTAAGATTGACAACTGTTATTCTCCACTCTTGATTTTTGGGATGCCAACCAGAAATAGCTGGTGGTTTAATCAGCTAAATATTTGGCATCACAGATGATACAGAGGGAAAAAGCCTTTTCTGATGGAATTTTCCTGGATTAGTGACATATTTTCACAGTGACCAATCTTGTGGAATTTTGTAAACATCCTAGGGTAAAAAAACCACTAAGGGACAGTTCGCCCCTTTTAAAAGATGTGGGTGTGCTCATTGGAAGCCATGCCTCTCTCTGGTCTTCTTACCCACTCAGGGGACAGCTCACAAAACAACCTGAGCTGGTTCTTCCCAAACAGAAAGAATTTCAAAAACCATGGAATGGTGGCAAGAGTACTGGATTTGGAATCAGAGGGACCTGGATTTGAATCGTGGCTCAAGTTACTTAATACCTTCTTGTCTTGGGCAAGATATATCACCTCTCTAGGCCATTGTTTAAATTAGATACTAAAGTCCCTTCCTTCTAAACCTAAATATGATTATATATGAGTGTGTGTGTGTGTGTGTGTGAGATACACACACACACACACACACACACACACACTTTACTATACATATTCATCTCCTTGATTGGCAGCTAAATGCTTTAGTGGGTAGAACCTGGAGTCAGAAGGATCTAAATTCAAATGTGACCTCAGCCCCTTACTGGCCATGTGATCCTGGATAAGTTAATTCACCTCTGCCTGCCTCTGTTTCTGAATCTTTAAAATGGACGTAATAATAGCACCTTCTTCTCAGGGTTGTTTTGCAGGTAAAAGGAGTTAATATTTGTAAAGCACTTTGCAAACCTTCAAGTGATACACACACACACACACACACACACACACACACACACACACTCACTAGCTAGTATTAGTATTTTGTTGACTCAAATTGTTTTTCTCCATTAAAAATCTTTAGAATCGATTAAGTAAGGTGAAAAAACAGTGCACTTTTGATGTAAAATTATCCGGCATTTTACCATATTCATCACTACCCCTGTAAAAGTTTATTAAATGCACTGACCTATTATTTGCTAAAATACTGGGTTCTGGAAGCCTGGTATCAAGAGGACAATGTAGAATGAGGTTATTGTGCATACCATGTAGCAGTAGTCACTCCCTTACCTGACTCACAGCGCTCCCTCCAGTTGGGGGACTTTCAGTGTTTTCTGGAAGGGATCTCTTAAAGTATACCAGGAGAGCACATGCCACAAGACTGTTCATCCATTCAGGGTTGTTACTTTCAGAGAATCAAAACGGGTAAGTATGTATATAAGTGGGCTTGTTTTTTCTTTTTTTTTTCAGTCCAACATGATGCTTTTGCTTTTAATTTGAAGTGAATATCCAGAGTGTTTCTAAGCCTTTAAGAAAGATATTCTGCTTATTTCTGCTCTAGGCTGTTACAGTTGCAAAATTGGGAGCTATATTGTTGTTTTTGTTCAGTCGTGTCTCACTCTTCATGACCCTGTGGACCGTAGCACACCGGGCCTTTGTGCCCTCTCTCTCGAAGTCTGTCCAAGCTCACAGTCATTGCTTCCGTGACACTATATATCCTTCTCATCCTCAGCTATCCCCTTTTCCTTTTGCCTTCAGTCTTTCCCAGCATCAGGGTCTTTTCTGATGAGTCCTGACTTTTCGTTATGTAGCCAAAGTATTTAAGCTTCAGCTTCAGTATTTGTACTTCCAATGAAGTCAGAGTTAATTTCTTTAAGTATTGATTGATTGGTGTCCAAGGAACTCTCAAAAGCCTTCTACAGCACCACAATTCAAAAACTATATTACATAGGGATTATTTTTGGTGGAAGGTAGTACTTAGATGAATCATAAGACTATATTCTTAGCATATAAGGATTATAATTCTCTGATTGTTTTTAAATAATCACTTTACTTTTTCTGATAATGATCTGAAATCAGCACTTTCAGAGGGTATATCCAAGTTGATGAGATTACAGTTCCAATAAAAGGTCATAAGCATCAATTCTGCTATTGCCTGGGAACTAGATTTCCCAAATGACAGAATAGTGAAATGAATGGGCATGGGACTAGAAGCAGGAGACCCAGGAGCTAAACTTGGCATTACTAATGCAAACTGAACATTGAGCAAATGATCTCCTCTCTCTGAACCTTTTTCTCCCTCTTTATACACAAGGGAGTTTGAGCTAGATGATTCCACAATGTCCTGTCCTGCTCTAAAGGGCTATGATTCTCATCAAGTTGAAAAGAAGCATGACGTGTGGTCAAACCAACTCTTACTCCCACTACATCGCATTTCCCCTTTAAGAGAGCTTGCCTACCACCTAACTCTGTCAGGTAGGCTTTGGGTTTGTGGGATCATCTTTCATCAAAGAAAAATTTCATCTCTTAGTTTCCACCAGGGGATAATTTCCTTATTCACAAAGTCAATGAAGATATCTACGAATAACCTTGTGTGAATGGCATACATCCTTCCCAATGTTGGAGTGTAAAGATTAAGGTGAGAGATAATTAGATATTCTTGTGTCAGCTAATCTTAGGAGAGGCCTTTCAAGTGAAGACTGAATCATAAAGGAGGATCGGTGACATCCCAGGTCATCAATATTTTCAAGGAGATTTTTGGGGGCTTCCAACTTGAGAACCCTTTCTCTTTTTCACTTAGTTTTAAATTTGAAGTCCTAGCTGTTGCTTCCCACTGTGTGACCCTGGGCAAAAAATTTAATCATTCTGAGCCTTATTTTCTTCTGTAAAATGGGAAGGTTATTCATATCATCTCTGCCACAGAGTTACGAGAAAAATATTTCTTCATATGCTAGAAAGTATTTTATAAATGAGAATTGTGTTTTCATTTGTATTATTTTCTTTTCCATATTGAAGTTGTCCTGTAATGATACGCCAAAATTTCAAATATAAAGGGACTCAGTTTCACTCTGGTTCTCTGTTGAAGATACCAGAGCAAGTGGAAGTTTCTTCATCATCTGATATTATATTTGAAAGTCTTTATTCCTGCTCTGTCCCTCCCCCTTGCACACGTCTGTGTCACTATCTCTCTCTGTCTCTGTCTCTTTCTTTTCCTCTCTTTCTCCCCATCTCCTTTCCCTCCATGTTCCTTTTTGTTTTCTAATATTAGACCAGATTTCTGCTTTATTTTTCTTTTCTTAAACTAAAGGCAAACTAGGACTTTCATGGAATAGGAAGTTACTGTGGCAAAGGGTCATGTTTACACTTTGATTGTCAGCTCAAGCCCATTTCCTTTAAACTGAGTCCTAGTTTGTGTACCAAAATAGAGTAGTAGGAAAAACACTAGATTTGGCATCAGAAGAGCAACATGGGTTCAAATCCCTACTCTTGTTATCTGTGTGACCCTGGGCATGCCACTCTGGTAGCTGTTTTCCATGATCAGAAAATGAAGGGTGTGGGTTTAGATGGTCTCAGTCTGTGATGCTGTGATCTTCATTGTTGCCTATTAATGTCTGGGATTTCGTGAGTACTTGTGAATTTTATGCCTCATCCCTTTGGTAGCTTGCCACCACCTACCATCAAACGGAACGTTGTTCTGGGCCAAACTCGAGAATCTGAAAAATAATCATTTTGCACAGTAGGGCTACTAGGAGCTGCCCCTGTTCTTGAACGGTTTTCATTGTAACATATTTCCTTAGTCAAATCCAGTCTGGCAAACATGAATGGACAGAATGCAGAGACAGTCTTCAGCATCGTCATATGTAGGCCAGGCTGCAGCTGGCCGAGGCTTCTTTCTAGGAACTCCCCATAGTTCTTCTGGCATATTGTCCGCATTGGAGTCAGTGACCCACATCTCACCAGAACAGGTTTTTTTCTCTATTCCTTTTGCCTTACTATTCTTTGTTCTGTTGCATTTTTACCTGTATCATAATATTCTAGAACATTTGGGGGAAGGGTTGAATAGGAAGACAAGACATTCCAGATCTCTTAGTAGTGAGAACAGGATACAGACAGACACATAAATACTGCGGAAAAACAATTATGCCATATCCAGATTAGCCTGTGACCAACCCACAGAGGATCTGGTCTATGTAAAGTCTGGAACTCACTTTTTTGTCTTAAATCCTGATGTTACATTATTGAGCTCATGTTTGGTCATGTAATTGACTCCCATCAGAAATATATGTATAAAGTGATGCAGTTTTTCTCAGTATCTTTGACTATTTGCTCTTTGTACTGTTCACCAGTGAAAAAGGAAGAATAATGTATATTTGAGATAGATTACTGCATTGTTACTTAACATCTTAAACTAACCTTGAGTTATGCTTAGCTGAAATACAGTTATATTTTTAAACACCACGTCTAATCATTGTTTTCCTACCTGGAAATCTAAGTTAAGGAAGAAGACAGAAGTATGATTGCACAACAACACAGAAGTATGATTGCACAACAACTGGGATTGCTAAGCTCGATCAGATTTTAAGGGACACTAGGTCTGCATTATTGATTTCACGCTCATCCATCTCTGTCTATTGTCAGGCAGTGTGGTGTACTGGAAACTCACCAGATTTGGGAATTGGGGGAACTGGGCTTAAATCCCATCTTTACTTCTAGGATACCTTCTGTGACTTTGGGCAGATCACCTACATCTTGCACAAATGATAAAACAGGAAGAAACCTCTTTTGTAGGACAGTTTAAGGAATTTTTAGGCAGCAATAAATATTAGTTGTGAGCACACTGGAAAAATATGATATTATAACTCTCTCCTGTCAAATGTACACATTCCCATGCCCCAAAAGGAGGAAAGGAACAAAATTCAGCAAACCTTGCATGTGGAGTCATGGGGTCCCATAAGTTCTTCTGTGTGTGTATGTTAGAGGAGAGGTCTAGCAGTTAGGGACAATGATGCAAAGAAAAGGTACCCTGCTAGGTGGGGATGACATAATTTCATAGCCTTGCATAACATTAATTCAGTGTACAGGGAAGGTTTTTTTTTTAATTTGTTTGTTTGCAGAAATGCATCTTTAATGTATTGGAAATCATTGAGAAATTTGGGGTTGTTTTTTACAGACTTTTTCTTAACTTTGTTAGAACGTATTTTGGTAAGGAAATGATGATCACTAAAAATTAATAGGAAACATTTAGAAGCCATAGGCATAGCAGTCTTGATTTGTGCTGCCCTTGAAGGCATTGGAATGAATTGCCTGTTCAAATTCTTCCTCATTCTTTCTCAGTGTCACAGTTTTCCTTGTTTACCCTGGATGTTCCTCTGGAACGTACAAGCCTGACTGACTTTAGTCACCTACTTTTATGACATCAAGTCACGATGGGGAAATCTTGGTGCCAGTCAGTGCAAGTCCACGTGGTGTTCACTCCAGAGTTCTCGGAAGAGGTTAAATGGGGAAATGGTGGCAGTCACAGCAATATTTTTATATGGCAACCTAAAGTAGCAAAGAGAATTATCAGCAGATCCAGATGTATGAACCAGGGTACAGCGTCCCTGCAGAATATGTTTATGGTATCAGGGGCAAAAATCCTATCTTAAGCTTATCAGGAAAAAGCCAAATAGGAGAATTCAGTTTTCTATCTTAGACCAACAAAAATACGTAATTGATTGGTTGGGGAGATAGGGTCAGAAATGGTCCAAAAATGGCAGCTCAAGGAAAAGAGATATAATCAGATGAGGTTTTCAGAACAGCCACTATTCCTATCCATCTTTTAAAATCTAACTCCAATGCCACCTCCTCCATGAAGCCTTTTTTCTGTTGGTCAGTAATGACCTTCATTCTTCAACCTCACTTGAGCACTTGGTTTTGTCTCTGCCCAACGCACTTTATCTGGGCTTGTGTCTTATGTCCCTAGTAGACTGAAAAGTCCATGAAGAAAACGACTGTCTTAATGAAATTTTCTGTCATATAATATTTGCATGGTGTTCTGTACACAGCAGGTGCTTAATAAGTATTTATTGGATGAATGAGTGAATGAATCGAAATATGGAAAATGGGGATGCATAGGGAAGATTAGGACCTTATTTGTAAAAGAGCTGGTTCTGCCAGAAGGCCTTCGAGGTCTTTTCTAGCTCCAGATATGTGATCCTGTGAAGTGTGTGTGTATGTGTATGTATGTGTGTGTGTGTATGTTTATATAAGATATAAGATATGAAACTTCAGAGGAATGATGACATTGAAATGTGTTTGCATTAGCTCTGAGAATTTTTATTTGGGTGATGGGTCTTTTTATCATGTTAGCAGACAAGCTCCTAACATGGAAGGGGTTGGGTTTTTCCATGAAATGCTTAAAAATTACCTAACCGGTCTGTGAAAAAGCCTCCATCTTTTATAACCCTTTGCTTCTTCCATATATTTTTGCATGCAGCTTACTAGTCCTTTCAGGTGTGGTGTTTCCTCTACCCTAGCATGAGACATGGCTGGATTGCAAGATTCTCTGTGGGCTTATTGATACTTTGGAAATTTAACCTCTCTGCACAGGGTTCTGTTGCTTATTTACAGAATTCCAACTTTCCCATTAAAAAAGAACATTATATTAAGAGAGTCTTCTTTCTACCAATTAGGTCAAAGTCCCAAAATTTTAAGACCAAAACCCCATGGTTTAGAGCGAACTGATTCACAAACCATAGGTGACTTTGCTACAAGACGAAAGGGTATGTACTTCAGCACCGCATGCTGTATGGGATTTTAAATTTGGGATTAAAAAAAAATTTCTTTTTACATTAAAGAAAAAATGGGAGGGTAAGGCCTTTATGACTACTGCTATTGCAAATGAAGCTTATCTATCTACATTTAACTTTGGGAGGGAGAAAAAGAAACCCAACTCCTGGTATATTGGATAAGTTACTTAGAGCTGGAGTTAGGAAGACCTGATTCAGATGCAGCTTCAGACACTTAGTAGATTCATGATCCTGGGCAAGTCACTTAACTTCTCATCTGTAAAATGAGGAGATTGGACTCATTGGCCTCTAGGGTCCATCCCAACCAGCTCTAAATCTATGATCCCTATTGTCTTGCAAACAAAAACAAAAAATAGAGGAAGCTTATGTCTAAAAAAAAAAAAAAAGGAAATATTTGGTATTGTTACTTCTCATTTCCTCAGTCACTTTTTTGACCCCAAGCTTGTGGATGATTTGTGTTGTTGCAAATGGTGTCTCTTGCTGGTATTCACCACACTTTAGAGAATGCCATATATGTAACCAACTTCCATGAGTTAGTGAGGTTCGTATTTGAAAAAATGACCGGATTCCATTTGTCAGCTTAAACTATAACAAAAATCTGGGGTTTAAGAGGGAATCTCAGAAGGCAAGGTCAGCCAAGGCAAGGTCAGACACCATAATTAGTTACTACATATACAGCAATCAGCAAAGTTATTCTGTTATCTCAAAAATTTTAATGAAGCAATTCATAGTTCATTTCTTGTGGCCTTGCCCAGTGCCTTCAGTCATGTGCCTTATGGAGCCTGTTTGAGCATCTGACATAACCACACATTATGTATTATGGCATTATTTATAGTAATAACTGATTGGAATAAACTGAGCTGTTTTTCTGAGCCCATCATTTCGGGGGGGGGGGGACCTTTTTTTTTTTTTAACTTGAAGAAAAGATTTTGGTGATGGTGACCAGTAATTGTTTAGAATTCAAAGAGGAATTCATCATCTAAGGGAGGCAGTGTGCAAATTAAGTCTTTAAGCTGTCACATGGATATGTGTGTCAATTGGCTTTTCAGACTGCCTCGAGATCTGATTTATTGAGCAAATCAGGATCACCCATAAAGCAAACTAATTATCTCCAGTTGTCATTTGTTGGTTTTATTATAATTCAGCAATGGAAACTGGGCAATTTACCTTGTCTCCCATAGAGAAAGCAAACTAGTTTTTAGCCAGAAAATAGATGACTAATTTTTTACATCTTTGGCTTACCTTTATGGAATTACTAATTTTTTTTTTACTAGACATAAATCAAATGTTTTAAGACACAGTTCATAGTGAAATGTTTTATTTCATTATGATATTTTAAGACAGATTCTTAACCTTTTTTGTGTGTTATGAACCTTATTGATACTCTGGTGAAGCCTATGGATCCCTTCTTAGAATGTTTACATATACATAAAATACGTAGAAAACCAATTATATTGAAATACAGTTAAATTTAAAAAAAAAAAACACATTTATGAACTCCAGGTTAAGATCCTCTATTTTAAAGTAATATTTTGAAACCTTAATTATTATTTCTTTTTAAAATACAGTGGAGAGAGCTCTGGCCTTGGAATCAGGAGGACCTCAGACACTTGACACTTAACTAGCTGTGTGACCTTGAGCAAGTCGCCTAACCCTGATTGCCTAGCAAAAACAAAAACAAACAAACAAACAGAAAAGTACAGTGGAGAGAACTGTATAATTACTGTTGGGTTTGGGATGCATTTTTCTATAGTAGAAAGAGCCCTGGGATTTGGAGGTCAGAGTACCTGAGTTCAAATTCTGTCTCTGCCATTTTAACACCTTTCAGCCTTTGGCGATCTCTCACCCTCTCTGAGGCTGTTTCCTCATCTGTAAAAGGAGGATAATAAAGCTTATACTGCCTACCTCACTGGGCTGTTGTGAGAAAAGCCGCTAAAGCACTATAAAAAATGAGCCAGTTTTGTACTTTTTAAGTTTAAGAAGGAATGTACTTTTAAATGCATATTAAAAGAGAAAGGGAAAAAAAACCCCCTCCATAATGCAAGAGTACCATTCAGCATCAATTGATCAAGAAAAGTTTAATTGAGAAACCTAAAACAAAAATGAAATGCTTATTCACAATTTTCTTTTCTTTTTTTTAATGTTCATGAATTAAATAGGCATTTAAATTGAGAAGCAATGTAGTCTAGTAATATAAATCCTGGACCAAGAACTAGGAGACTTGGTTTCTGATTCAGGCCTGCCACTAATTAGCTGTGTGATCTTGGTCACTTATTTCTCCGGGCCTCATTTTCCTCGCCTGTAAAACAAGGCAATTGAACTAGATCTTAAGTATATATGTAGACATATACATATACACACCAGTATTACAGTACCATATGTGTTTTACATTGTCCTGTGCCTTAAGAGTCTGTCTCTCTTTCTCTGTGTTTTTCATACAGTAAAGCCAGCACCACTGGAAATCAAACCATTGCCAGAATGGGAAGAGCTCCAAGCCCCTGTGAGATCTCCTATTACTAGGAGTTTTGCTAGAGAGTAAGTCTTTGGTTTACTTGCATTACTTTGATTTATCATTGCTCATGATTGTGAGTAATTTTGAGAAGCTGTGGAGTACCTAGGAAGCAAGCGGGCATGGAATGAGAAGGAGGGAGGAGAGCTCAGTGTCTCCTCTTCAAAAATGGGAATAATGAAAAGCACTGCACAGAGATTGTGTATGTGGGATATTCATTTCTCTATATATGTGTGCAGACACGCTGGAAGGAATTGCCTGTTGATTGTATACATATGTGTGAGTATTTACAAGTAGGTGAGGATGCATTTTGAAAAGGACTTTCACTATGTTCCACCATTCCAAAACCACCATCGATGTTGGTATTTTCTCCAGAGATGGGGTGCAGTTCAGCCATGTCTGCACAACCTTTGTATCTCCCATAAATCTCCTACTTGGGGAACATCTAACAAATTAAGGGGTCTTCTAGATCAGGAGTTCTTAACCCTTTTTGTGTCCTATGTCCCCTTTGATCATTTGGTGAAGCCTTCAGACCCCTTCTCAGAATAATGTCTTGTTGGCTACATTCATAATGGAAAGAATTGCTAAATCCCAGTTAAAAGATTGACAAAATAAAGATGCCATTTTTTTTTCCATCCAAATTCATGGGTCCCCTGACATCTATTCATGGACTCTGTCCATGGATCCCATGTTAAGAACCCTTGTTCTCGACCATTTGACTTACCATAAATCCCAGTTGAGCATGTAGCCAGTTCTCTGGTTGTCTTTTGCTCCCAGTGCATAGCCAGATCATCTTTTTTTCCAGCCAAACATCCTGTAGGCACACATAACATAACTGGATTATTTAAATGGTATTTTCAAATATCCATTTTTTATTGAAGTTGTTTTTATGTGGTATCAGATGGACAGTCCCTATTAAGAGAAGCAGCATGACACAATGGACAGAGTACTGAACTCAGGCTTGGAGTAAGGAAGGCCTGTGTTCAAGTACTGCCTCAGACACTTAGTAGCTATGTGACCCTGGGCAAGTCACTTAACTCCTCTGTGCCTCAGTTTCCTCATCTGTAAAATGACTTTCTAAGGTCCCTTCCAACTTTACAGCCGCAGTCTGATGATCCTATAATTTTGTTCCCACACAGAATAACTCTGTGCATGAAAAGAAAGATGACCTTTTAAAGATTAAACTCCAGAGAGTCATTATCTATTTCAATGGGCTAAGAATAAAGTACTGTGTGAGATCATAAATAAAACTCTGATGAATACAAACAGGGATCAAAAAAAATTAAAGCTCCCACTTACAATTTTTATTTCACTTTTTTTTTGACAATTTTATTCCAGTTTATATTGCTTATAAAAAATAATTCCTGGTGATTAGCTCCTCCAGGTTTCCTATGTCTCCCAGACCGGATTCAGTTCATAGCACAACTTCTAGCAGCGACTCCCATGACAGTGAAGAGAATTATGTGCCCATGAATCCAAATCTGTCCAGTGAAGATCCCGTAAGTAAAATCTGCATGTAAAGTCAGCTCTCTTCTCACCTAGTTGCTGCTTATAACTCATTCAGATGGAGGCAAGACTGTACTCCTAAACCTACATCTTTTCTTTATGTATGAGGGAAAAGGCAATCTCTTAAAATTCTTTCTCCCCTTCTCTCTATTATCATTGATGATATTTATGATTAATTCAGTGTAACATTCTAGATACAAACTAAGTCAAGAGCAGAATGTTTTCTCAGTGAAGTTAGTGAAAGAAGTGTAAGTGCTTTACCAAGGCAATATCCTTGGGATATATTTGGGGTTCAAAATATATTTGTATATTTTACACATAATGTCTGGGTTTTTTGTTTTGTTTTGTTTTGAATACCAAAGCAGTCATACAATGGTGTGCCCAAACCTCAGATATAAAGGATAAATTTCAAGCCTCATTTTCACTCTAATTCTACATTTAATATACTAACCAAGGTGAAGAAGATGGTTTGAATGGAGATTAAAATATTTTTTTTCTTGCCAATCTGATGTTAAATTTGTAAATTTCTCTGCCTCTTTCCCCCTCCCCAGTCCACTCCTCACCCCAAATTTCATCATTATATAAAGTCTCTGCCCTTGAATTCATTCTTCTTAAACTAAAGACAAATTAGAGCTTTCCTGAAAGGGGGAGTAACAGTTAGCAAACTCATTAATTAAGGTTTTGCTCTAACTTCAGCTGTCCACTCAAATTAATTTACTTTTAATTGAAACCAATTTATGCCTCCAACATGGTGCTGTAGAGAAAATACTGGATTTGAAGTCAGAGGACCTATGTTCAAATCTCATTTCTTACTACCTGTGTGACCCTGAGCAGGTCTTCTAACTTCTCTGTACATCAGTTTCCTCATTTGAAAAATCAGACGTTTGAACGAGGTGACCTCCAAGGTCCCCTCCAGCTCTAAATCTCCCATCCTATGAAGTTATAGAGAAACTGCTGATGTACTTTGTTTGGGGGGAGTTTCTTTACCAAGTCTTCTCTATGATGATGAAATCACAGGTCTGACGCATGCCCCTCAAAAAAGGAAATTAACATGTGACTGGAGTCTTGATATAGTACAAACTTGTACTGTGAGAGTAAGCAATGACCCTGTTTGAACAAAGTATTTCTGATACTTCAGTAATTAACCCCACTCCACTCTCCTCCCCCTCCAAGATGGAGCCTAAAGCAAACTCAGTGGTGGAATACCCTGTCACATTATAGCAGGACATCAGAATAGTAGCAGCAAAAAACATATAAGCTTCCCTCATTAGGAGATTGCACGAAAATAAGTTTTTGCTGATATTTTTAGTTTTTATAGTATGTGTTTCCCACTGCGTTCCTACCTAATCACTTCCCGAAGATCCATCTGGGAGCTGGCCTGGACTAAGGCATCCAGTATAAAATTATGACTTTTTGAAACCTTTGTTATTTGGTTATCCTTCGGTTTTTGATTAGTTGACCATGTGTAACGGATCCTTTTTAGTAACTGTATTTTCTTCCCTAGTAATTCAGTTTGTAGAGCACATAGGATCTGAGTCTGTTAAGACTGGGAACAGGTCTGGAACAAGGAAGACCCAAGTTTAAATCCAGCCTCAGGTGCTTACTAGCTGTGTGACCCTGCTCAAGTCACTTAACCTCTGTTTGCCTCAGTTTCCTCATCTGTAAAATGGGGATGGGCACCTGCCTCCCACGGTTGTGGTGAGGATCAAATGAGATAATAATTGTAAAGTGCTTAGCACACTGCCTGGCATATACTAAGTGCTATATAAATGTTAGGTATCATTAGTATTATTATCAGTGAGGCCAGCATGCTAAAGTAGGCCTATTGGCAAATAAAATATTTGTTGAATTGTTTGGAATGTGATGGAAAATGGGCTGAGCCATCTATCAAAACCAGAGAAAACCTTGAGTTGGGCCTAACAAGAAATAAAACTAATTTTTTAGTGAATAAAAAGAACTCACTGCATTTTAAAACTTCAAGATATAACTTTGAGTTGACTCGGGGAATTAAAACAAGCATATAAAAAGAACAGTAAGACTTTTTACTTATTTTTTCAGCCCTGTAAGAGTATATTAATGTGTTTAAAATCAGCTCCATTTTTTTTTCTAAGCCCTGAAATTATCAAGCCTTTTTTTCCTGTGCGCCTCGCTAATAATCTTTCCCTGCCAGTCCAGAGGGCTCAGCCCACTTACAGATGGGCTATTTGCTCTATATAGACATAAGGCAATAGAGTATTAACTGGAAGAGTTTTAATCTTTGAAGAAGTAAATCAAATCTTACAAGGCCCTTTGGTATCAGGGCACCTTTTGAAACCTGGCAGAAAATGTTTCTTCCATAAAGACAGAAGAGAAAATCGAAAACTATTAATTGAAGTCTGTTTTAAAAAAATGTGTTTTTTAAACATCCGCTATGCACCAGTCACTGTGGCAGAGATAGGCAATATCCAAGACCAAATAATAGTCCCTGCCCTCAATGAACTTATATTCTACTGAAAGGAAATAGCACATACTTAAGATGTGAATGCAGAAATACATGCAAAGTACTTTGGGGGATAAAGAACATCAGGAATTTGAAGGAATTTAGAGGAAGGAATTAGAAGGTGCCTCATGTATGAGGGAGTACTTGAAATGAGCCATGAGTGGATATAAGCATTGCAAAAGATCGAGATGAGAAGGCACGACATTTCAGTCTTTATACAGACTTAGAACAGGAGATAGAATGTCATGTTTGGGGAAGCAAGTGAACCTGTTTGGTGGGACCTAAAAGTATGTGAGGGGGGAAGAATATGAAATCAATCTAGAAAAACTAAATTGGATCCAAATTGTGAAGGGCTGGACATACCAAGCAGCAGTGTTTGTATTCTATTCTAGACCAGTGAAGTTTGCTGAATGGGGCAATGGCATGGCTTTAGGAATGTCAGAATGATAGCTTAATGGAGGACAGACTGGAAAGGTCAAAGACTAGAGTCAGGGAGAACAAATAGGAGGCTATTGCAACAGCCCACGTGAGAAATTGTAGCAGCCTGATCTAGAGAGAAGATTTAGAGGGAGTGTTCAGGAGGAAAGATTGAAAGAGCTACATTGAGGATGGGTATTTGAGTAAAAGGAGAAAGTTGGAAATCAGGGACTTTGGGATCTGTAAACTGAGAGAAATTGGAATGTATGAAATATTTCTGCATAGACACTACTACCTTCTCTGGTATCTAACAAAGGGCTGGGGAGAAAAATGCCTGATGAGTGGACAGCTATATAAAGATACCATGTTTAAGCATTGTTACAAAAGGCCTGGTGCCATTTTGGAAAGCTGGAATGTTTACCATCCTTCATCTAGCTCATCATGCTAGAGCAAGACTGCAATATTATGCAAAGAGAAGAGTCCCTGGAAATGTCCACTCTCTTGCAGAAGAGAAGGAAACAGCAAACAGAGAAAATAACCATTTGCACAAACTCACTACCCAATATTCTACTGATTTTCTTATTTTTGTTATCATAATTTAATCTGCAAGCATCTGTACAAACTAAATACAATAAATGCACATATTTAAATACAAAATACATATATGCAAGCTAAATACCATGTAGCCTGGCAGAGTACTAGAAATGAGAGCATTGGATTGGGAGTTAGCAAGCTATGTTCTAAAGTCAGAGTTTTAGAGCTGGAAGAGGCTTCAGAGGTCATCTTGTGCAACCCCCTCATTTTGCAAGTGAAGAAATTGAGGCCAAAGAGATTAAATGTTCTGTTATGGTCACAAAATAAGTAGTAGCCCCAAGACTTCAGTCCAAGTCCCTTGGGTCAAAGTCTTAATATTCTTCCCACTACGTACTGCTCCTAATCTTCGATTATCCTCCTAAGACCTGCATTCTGTTCTATAAAATCAAGGGCTGGGCTAATTATTCTCAAGTCTCTCAGCTCCAAAATTCTGATGAATCCACAAGAGACAGGAAAGAGCCTAGATTTGGAAGCAGAAGACTTCGGTTCAAATCTGGGCCCTGTTATTATGACTTTAGGCAAGTTGCTTTACTTTTGTACCTCAGTTCCTCACCTATAAAATAAGTAGATTATAATAGATGCCTTCTGAGGTCCTTTTCAGCACTAAACCCATGATCCAAGGAAGTGTGGCCAAATTTTAAAAATAATATTTTATTTTTTCCCCAATTACATGCAAAGGCAATTTTTAACATTTTTTTTTAATTTTGTATTTCAAATCCCCCCCCCCTTTTCCTGAGAAGGCAAGAATTAGATATAGATTATACGTATACAGTCATGCAAAACATATTTCCATTTTAGCCATGTGATGCAAAAGAAAACACAGACCAAAAAAAAAAAAACCATGAAAAAATAAAGAAAGTGAAAAATAGAATGGTTCAATCTGTATTCAGACTACATCACTTATTTCTCTGGATATGGATAGCATTTTTTATCACGAGTCCTTTGGAATTGTCTTGGGTCATTGAATAGCTAAGTCATTCACAGTTGATCATTGTACGATATTGCTGTTACTATGTCCAGTGTTCTGGTTCTGCTCACTTCACTTTGCATCAGTTCTTGTAAGTCTTTCCAGGTTTTTCTGAAATCAGCCTATTCATCATTTCTTATAGCACAACAGTATTCCATTACAGTCATATACAACAACTTGTTCATTCCCCAGTTGATGGGCATGCCCTCATTAAAATCACTTAGTGTAACATTCATGTTGAGGCAACACAGGAAACAGTATAGTATCAAGAAAACCTATATTTGATGTCTTCTTATGACACATACCAACTGTGTGACAATAGGAAAACTATTTAACCCAGATAGCATCAGGACAATAAGTAACAGATAAGTTGGTGATCTTCATCAGCAGGATGATGGGGGTGTGGGAAGGGGTGGTGTTAGAGTTCCACACTGGGAATTTCCCACAATGATGAAATACCCAGATATGGACCAAAAACAAAACCAAAAAAAAGTTGAGGCATCACAGATTGCAGCTTGATACGCCAATGTAAGTGTGACCTGAGATTGAATTTTAAAATTGTCTTTGTTGTTGTCCCAAGCACATATTAATTAAATTGCTGTTATTTTAATTTATTTCTTTTAAGTTTAGCACATCTTACTTCATCTATGAGAAGTTTTTTAAATGTATATTGTTTACTAAATGAAGATGATTGTTTTATCTCTTTCTCTTTAAAACAAATGTTTATTAGAGTTAATTGAGATATCTTGATTATCTCATGATTTTTTTGTTACAATTTCAGAATTTGTTTGGCAGCAATAGCCTGGATGGAGGAAGTAGTCCAATGGTAAAACCTAAAGGAGACAAACAAGTGGAATACCTAGACCTAGATTTAGACTCTGGGAAATCAACACCACCACGGAAGGTAAATGAAACTGATATACTAGGGAAATACAGAAACTAAATGCAGTTTGCAAACCTGAAAAAAAGAGACATTTCACCTGAAGAGGAGATGTTGTCAACGAGCATAAGATAGGCTAAATGTGTATGCTTTTGTTTGTCTATTTTTTTTTTCGTTAGAAATTTCATATTTGATTTTGATGCAGTGTCTGACACATAGTATGTGCTTAATAAATACTTCTTAATCAATTGATAAAGATTATGAATGTTTACTATAGATAGATGGTCAGATTTTCCTGCCACTATTTTCTCCCCTTTCTACCCCTATCCCCCTCCAGTTCCTTGAGGGCAAGGGATATTTATTTTTAGCTTTATATCACCAGAATTTGGTGCTGTACCTTACATGTAGTAAACATGTAATAAATTTTTGTTGGATGGAATTGAATTATTTTTTTATTAATTTATTTTGATTTATCAAAGGTCACTTCCATGAGCTTTTGTGTTTCACATTTTCTCCCCCTTCCTCCCTAAGACAGCACACGGTCTGATATAGGCTATACATATTCATTCCTATTAAACGTGTTTTCACATTAGGGATGTTGTAAGGAAGAATTAGAACCAATAGGAGGAACCACCAGAAAGAGGAAACAAAACACAATAGAAGAGAAAAAAAATAGCAAATAGTATGCTTCGATCTGCATTCAAGCTCCATAGTTCTTTCTTTGGATGTGGATAGCATTTTCTATCATGAGATCTTTGGAGATGTCTTAGATCCTTGCATTGCTGAGAAGGGCCAAGTCTATCAGTGTTAGTCATCGCACAATGTGGCTGTTACTGTGTACAACATTCTCCTGGTTCTGCTCACTTCCCTCAGCATCAGACCCTACGAGTCTTAGAATTGAATTCTTATAATGTACTTAGTAGTAAGGGAATATACAAAAGAGAGAGAGAGAGAAGGTAATTTTGATAAATCTAGGGAAATTCCCAGAACAAATCGTTGAGGATCAGTACCTTTCTAGAATGTATTTAGTTGACCGGTCTTCATATAATAATCTGTCTCTTGTTTCTTAAGCAGACTCTCCAGCGGATGACATTGTTTTTCTTAGTCCCAGTGTATATTTGTTTCGCCCTCTCCTTTCCCCTTCTCATTTTTTTTTCCTTCTTTGCCTTTAAGCAAAAGAACAGTGGCTCTGGTAGCAGCGTGGCCGATGAGAGAGTGGACTATGTTGTAGTTGACCAACAGAAGACATTGGCACTGAAGAGTACCCGAGAAGCTTGGACCGACGGGAGGCAGTCTACAGAATCTGAAACTCCCACCAAGAGTGTCAAATGAAGATTCTGCTCCAGCTGCCTTCCAAGAACAGAAGAAGCTAGAATTCTCAAGATAATTCCTGGTAACCTAGGGTACAGAGCCACATCCACAGCAGTGTTTGACCGAAGAGGACTTGACTGTTCAACTCTGGATAGACCCTTGAAATGAATGGAGTTGAAGTCAGTGGACGTTTCAGACGAAATCAAGCGATTGATTACGCTCAATGGTGCTTTGTGGTATCTGAACAAATTACAAGATGTAAATAACGTAGAAAAATAGTATTGTTTAGCTCCCAGAAAAACATTCGTTCTCCATTTAATACGTTTGTAGTATTACTATATTTATGCACTTTTTCAGTTAAAATATGGGTTCAGGTATTCCCAAATAATGTACCTTAACGCAGTTCTTTTGGGAGTTCTCATTTTTCCTCACACTATTCTAAATAACAAGTCGAGGTTAATTAAGCTACATATAGAGTGGAAATTGGTGTCTAAACTTCACTTGTCCATTTTAAAGTGCATTAGAAGTAGATTCACAACTTAATTGACTACCTGAAACTTTAAGTGGTAAACAGTAGTTTGCTCCATTTTTTTATTTAATGCAAAGCATAATGAGGGGCTTACCATTTGCCCTCCTAACACATATGCTATAAGTTAATAATAATGAACCATTCTGGATTTAGGACTTACTATTCTTCCTTAGACACATTTAGTTCAGCAGCGGAATTTCTATTGTTGTTTTTTGTTTTTGTTAATGACAGTGTTTGGGGTGCATTGGGTGAAGATTCTGCAGGGTAGGATCTTGCACTTTTAAAAACTCAATAATTAAATATCAAGTTAGCCTGCAAACCACTGAGGGCATGCAGTAATGTTATGATTCACATTTATTAACATGTACTGATCTTTACATTATTTACAAAAGGTAGACTATATAAATAATCAGGTACGTACAGAGCACTGCTGTGCTAATCACACTGATCAGGTTTAGACAGTGAGCTTTTAGTCTTACTTAGAAGTCCTGGTATTTGGTTCCCAACTTGAAATTAATGGGACAGTTGACATTCACTGTTAGTACTAGTAACATACTGTGATTTTTTAAGTAGACAGTAATACAGATTTATTATTCTATGAATGGAAATAACTATGTTTTGACACCATAGTGCCCTTTCTATGAACTTTTATTTTACTTAATCTTCTTCTTGGCCTTATATTTAAATCCCTATGCAACTGATATTTTATATATATACATTTTTTTAAAAGAGCAGATGCTGTTATGTAAGTAATTGCCATGTGTGACGCCTGTTGCTTTTCCAGTAGAGGATGTAAAGGTTTTTTGTACTGTGATTTTTATTCACTGCCCCAATTCCAGGTATACTTGGAGCCTCAGTCTAACATGACTTGCTAGAATGGGGAATTCAGCTTTGGGCACCCATAACTAGGTTTGTTCTTGAGAGCACCAGAAGAACTTTGGGATAACGTTATCTCTTATCTTAAACTTGGTCCTATGCCATGAGTACCAAGGTGATGGCATCAAAGTCAGACTACAATGTATTAACCTGCCTTGGTTTAGAAACGTGATTTAGTTATCAGGAGGAAACTACCATTCTTTACCTAATAGACATATATAAGGCCTAGTATATATTGAATGGAATGTACTAACATGGAGGAGGGAGGGAAAAAGAGGAAGGGAGAAGACTAAGTTCCCAGTTGTAAGACATCTCTCTCTTCTTGTATCCAGACCTCTGACTGTTGTCTAATTAAATGATTGTGTCCTGTTTTCTAGCATGTTGGCCTTACTACTGTGCCTAATCATCTTAGTGGATTTTTTTTTCCCTCAATCCACAGTATATAAATTATCCTAATAAGGTGGCTTGTAAAACTAGTAACATTTTGATGCTTTCAATGTTTGCTTCTTTTTGGAAAAAAAAAACCCACAAAAAACTAAACCAACACAAAACTAAACCTGGGACATACTTTATAAGGTGATTTTAAAAAATAAATCAGATTGTTCAAGAGTGATGTGTTAAACTGTTTTGCCATGGAACCATAAAATAAAGGCTAAGTGCTATGAAATGTGCCTAAACTACCCAAACATAGTTAGTTGGTCTGTGAAAATGCTAAATTGTGTTGCCTGGTACATGTGACTTAAATCTTAAAACATTTTCAAGGAGAAGTTAAAGATAACTGAGAAATAGGAACTGTATGGTGTTTTTTTAATTGTCTCTAGGATCTCAAGCTATGGTGAAAAAATGGGATAGTTTCTTTTCTGCATAACTTTGTTAAGTTATTCATTATTTTCCCTAGGAATGCAACACTCCCAGCAGGTCATAGTTGTGAGTATTTTCCCATCATGCAGGGTGAGCACTTGGTACTTGAAATATTTTAGAAAGACAGTTTGCTGTAGGAAATTAACATCCACTAAAAATTTTCTTGCCAATGTTAAATGAAAAACAGATGAAATTCTCCTGGAAAGTGAGTCGGTGCTAAATCAATCAGTGGTATTGTGGAAGTCCAAGAACACTGTGCTGGCTTTGGGTATTTCAGCTGTCTTTTTTCCATGTGATCGGTGTTCATAAAATGTTAAATATGTATTTTAAACATTAAAAATAATTTTGCTAATGTCTTGCTTTCTAAGCAACTACTACATGTCATGCAGGTGTCTAGTGTTTCAAAATTTAATCTTTATTTACATTTTTTAAAAATTCAAATTTTTTACTCTTCTGACTTTCAAAGGATTTAAGCTATTTGAACCCACGGTAGGCATCTCTTAGTACAGTTTTTAAGCTGTCAGTCGTAATGTTTTTGTCTGTACTCCAGCCAGTTCCATGTACACGCAAATATATCAATACCACATGAACAACTGTGAGCAGAATAGAGCACGCAGATACTCTGAGGTACATAGTTATATATAGGCACTTGTGACTTCTAATTAAAAAAAGCAACTACATGCAACAGGAGTAATAACAGACCAAATTTAATTTGATGTGTAAATACTGCAGTGCGCAACCCAATCATAATTTTCCCTGGTCTGATTTTTTTTTCCCCTCATACTAGGACAAATGAAGTTAGAATGATTTTTGAAATATGTTAATTGTGAATGTTAGAAAGCTGAAAATATAAATCAGTTTTATTCTCACCAGTGGGAAGTTACCACGTTTCTCCCATTGTATTCCATTGAATCTTAAAGGTTTATAGCTACATAATATTTCTGGGACATGAAGTAGAACATGCCCAGTTGCTTCCAAACATCCTTAATGCCTCCTTATTTTGCCTCATTGAAAGTGCTGAAATAAGTATTTTATAGTGCTATGCAAAGCCTCTAACATTTAGAAACAGTGAGAGATGGGGTGATGGCTCTAGTTTTATGACTTGACCATGGACAGTGGAAGGGAAGGCGGCAAGTAATGATGGGTAATGTGAGTGTGAATGAACATATCAAACATAAACATATATGTGTGTATGCCTATGTGTTTATATATGTATATAAATATATGTATTTGTATACATATAATTTCCCATAACAGCACAGTTACTATTAATAACACCCTCATTTTTATAAACATTGTGTATGGTATTGTCAGAAAAATTGTATTTCATAGCTATGATAAGATGAGCTTTGACCCAGTTTACTAACTGAATTTGGCATTTTTGCTTTAATCATTTTGTAGATGTATTTACACGGACATATCAACAGTACCCCATAAAAATCTATATAAGAATTGCCATTCTGAGGAAGGCCAGCGGCCTGTTCAGTTCATTATTCTGTCTCTGACAGTATCTCTGGAGTTGTTGGTTTGTAGGGAGGCTGTGGTTGCCCTCTCTGAGGGGAACCTCAAAAAGTTAGGAAGTATGATGTAACCACGATTCAATTCCCAAATTCTCTGTGCTTTTCCATATGTCTGCAGGTAAAGTTAGGCCATGTAATTCATTAATATTCTAGACAGTCAAATGTAAATATGTTTCCTGAGAAGAAATTAATCTTTCCCGGTTGTGATATAGAAACAAAACTTCTGATTGCTGTTTTGTTGAGAAAGGTCTCATGGAGAACTACCCTGTTCACAGAAACTTAGGGGTACTACAACTTCAGAAATGTTATATATTTTAAAAGGTGGTTGAGTGACAGGTTATAGTACCTTACTGTTGAGCTAACCTGGTAACACTTCCCTAAACTTAACCATTTTAACACTAAGTAAAATTATTTTTCTTAAAGGTTATTAAAATAAATGGAAAACTGTAAAAAAAACTCAAAACAAAGTTTCCAAGCTTGTTTCTCTAATCTGTGTTTGGCCAAAGACCAGGTTTTTAAATTTGTTATTTTACTACTCTTGTTTTATTAAATTGCTGCCTCTGACAAATTACATTTGTTTACTATTGGTTTAGAGGGATTCTAAACATCCTATTTTTCCCCCGCACTTCAAAAGCATGAATGTGAGCTTGCTTAGTATCCTGAGGGTTTGTTTGCATAAATTTCACCTGTTTCGGTGAGATGGTTTGACTGTTGGGAAGAGTGATGAATTTTATGCCTTTATACTTCTTACTCTTTATGAGAAGCTGCCTGCCTCATTTGATAGAAGTTAAGAATATAAGTGTGCATAGCATGACCTACCTGCCAGCAAAGGCAAACAAAACGACCTTTCTGTGCCTGATTCTCAGGTCTGTGTGTTACAGGGTATTTGGTGTCACTCAAGTGGTGTGTGTGTGTGTGTGTGTGTGTGTGTCACACACACACACATATATATCAGTCTTGTAGAAAACAAAATGGCCCATTTTTCTCAGATATTTATACAGGTTTCAAAATATGATTTTTTAAAAGTCATATTAGGAATAATAATTCCAAAATTGTGTCATTATTGTTGTTTTCCCAGTATTGAGAACTTGATGCGTTTCCTTTAGTATCCTAGATTGAAAGTTGTCAGGGAGCTTAGAAGCCCTATGATCCAACCCTTAATTCCCACAGAAGGTAAATGAATAACCAAGGGTCATACAGGCACAGGTAGGATTCAAAACCAGGCCTTCTGACTCCAAATCCATCATGCTTTCCACTGGAGCCAACCTCAGACTTTTGCTGTCATACTTTTCTTCCATAAGGTGGGCATTGAGGAGGAAATATCCTATGAGAAAATGATGTGTTCAAGGAGAAACCGATGATTTGATCAGAGGATCTCATTCAGGAGACAGAATATGATCAGTGAAAAAAAAGGCTTGTGTTTCTACTTATAACCCAGAGAGCAGTCAGGAAGAGCAGAAAGGGCACTGGGTTGAATGTCAGAAGACCTCATTCCAAACTCATATTCTGCTACATTCTACCTTTGTGACCTTGAAAAAGGTCACAAAATTTTGGTCCTCGGTGTGTTTACCTGAACTGGATAATGCTTTGATCCTGACTGGGTTTTAGTCTTGAATGTGTCACACTGATCTCAGCAGATCATTTAGTCTCAGTGACTTAGATTTGCCCACTATTTAAAAAATAAAAAAAAAAGTACAATCCTTTCTACTAATAAAGTTGCATTTTTGTGGAAGATAAAATGGACAATTGTGGTTGGATAAAATTGAAAACCTTCTGCCCAAACACAATAAATGGAAGTAAAATTAGAAAGGGAAAAGTTAACTGAGAAAAAAATACTTGCCTCAAATTTCTTTAAGGTAAATTGGGAACTGATTCAAATATACTAAGAATAAGGCTGTTCTCCAATAAATAAATGATCAAAGAATATGAACAGGCAGTTAAGGGAAGAAGCCCTAGCTTCTAGCCACATAAAAAATGCCCCAGATCATTAATCATTAGAGAAATGCACATTAAAACTCCTCTGTTGACCCAGCTCATACCCATCATACTGGTGAAAGTGACAGTTGTACGGGGACCATGGGAGAATGGCTACACTATGGCACTATTTCTAGAGCTGTGAATGGTCCAGCCATTCCATAAAGCAGTTTGGAATTATGTCCCCAAAAGTCACTAAACTGTGCAGTAGTAAATAAGCTTGATTCAGACCTATCCTCTGGTAGTTTGAGTCTTATACTAGAATAAAATGAAACACTTGTAGGTTGTTCAGCAGTTATAAAAAGGAAGTATACTTCACCGTAACACAGAAAGGATGTTCTAGGATACCATAGTTTTCTCTTGGGTAGATGTGGCTCCCCTTGTCTCTCCATAGGGAAACATCTATTCAGCAGGGTGAGGTAGCTCCACAGCCTTGAGACACCTACCAAGTCTGAAGGACCCTGACTATTTGTGAGTGGGCCTTTTTATGTCCTCAGGTGACCAGGAAAGCTCTTGACAACACGACAAGAAGCAATGAGGAAGCTACTTACGTAGAGATGCTTCAAGGGAGATATAGCTTGAGCTTTAGCCTTCTTTGCTGAGCAAATCTTGAAGACAGCTTCCTGGCCTTTTAGGTAAAGAACTAGCTTAACTTAGATGGGGAGGTGGAGAGAAGGGGGAATCCTGGTGGATTTTGATATTATCACGTGTGCATGTACTTTGACCTAGTAACATTACTCTTAGGCTCCAAAGGGCAAGTCACTGGTACCCACAAATTCTGAAAGAAAACATTTGGGTAAAGTCTCTGGACTCCTGTAAAAGATGGGACAAGAATTGTATCAGATGAGAAAGTAGGGATGGGGTGGAAATAATGTCTGCATCAAGGAGATGGCAGATTCTATTAAAGCACGGTAATTATACAGAGACATCAAATTGTGCTCCAGTCATAGCATTCCTTTTTTTTTTTGTGGGGCAATTAGGGTTAAGTGACTTGTCCAGAGTCACACAGTTAGTGAGTGTTATGTGTCTGAGGCAAGATTTGAACTCAGGTCCTCCTGACTCCAGGGCCAGTGCTCTATCCACTGCACCACCTAGGTACCCAGCATTCCTTTCTATAAGGCTTTACAGGTGCAGAGTAGAGACTCTACCTGTTAGTGGAAGTTGAAGTGAGAGGAACCTCAGTGAGGAAAGGAGGCAGAAAGGTACCACAGAGGATACGGGGCTGGATCTCAACTTTGGAGGGTAAGTCAAAACAATAAGTTTAATTGATAAAAGGCTTTATAGTTAACAAAGTAGATCTCATACATGCTATATTAGCTTCTTTCGATCTTCATAACCTGCTCCTTGATGTAGATAACAATTATTACTCTCATCTTCCAGATAATACAATTCAAGACTCAGTGACTTTGCCCTAGGTCATTCAGCTTGCTAGAGGCACAGAAACCTGACCAGAGCAAAGCTAGGGCTCAGACCCTAAGCCCTTCTGATTCCAAGTCCGGTTTTCATTACACCACCCCATTGCCTGGATTAGGGTATGGGGAGGGGAGGGCTTTCCAAGGTAGGGTAACAGTGAAGGAATGGAAGTGGAAATGAACATGGCAAATTCACAGGAGGGGAGAATAGTTTAACTAGAGGGGAGAGAGTACATTTTGAGAAATTGGGGGAAACAGATTTGGATAAGGTGAGGCCAGGTGTTAGAATTCATTGAAAGCTGGGCAGAAGAGCTGCAATTTAGTACATCATCCAGTATGATATAGTGGAAATACTACTGGATTTGGGTGAGAAGACATTCAAGTCCCAGCTCTGTTGCTTACTACCTCTTACTTTGGAAAGTTGCTTCTTTCTGGGCTCCAACTTCTTCTTTCTGTGCTATGAAGGAGTAGGTTTTTAGATTTAAGTTCTATAATCTAAAACCTATGGCACTAATACTTAAAGGATCCAGGATTTTTCTCATGTGGGTAAAAAGCAGATTACAAACACTGCTCTGCCTTAATAGATGGCCTTTGGGAGTTGTGGTAAAAAATAGACCACCCTGTGGCCAACCCAGTCATGAACCTCTGAATTTAGACTGCACCTCAGATGACAGATATAGAATCTATCACTGGAACCAAACTGGGAAAAATTCTGCCTTGGTAGGTACTTGGTAGGTTTATTCTTTACTGGTGTAACCTTTGAAAACCCAGGATGAGCATGCCAGAATGAGACACTAGAAGAGGACTTTTGTGGAATATGATTACTAGATATAAGCATGGGTACAATAAAAAGTAGGAGCAAGAGAATTACTTACAGAAGATACTGACAAATAATGGCTTTATTCTAACAGTGGATTTCCTTACAACCTTCAATTCGCCCTGAATCTTCCCTTACGGTTCTAAGCTTTCCAGAACCAGTTTTCTAGAGTCCTAATGGGTACACATGCAAAAGTCAAGTCAACAAGCATGCAATAAGTACCTCTTATGTGTTAAGCCCCTGGAGATACAAAAAAAGGCAAAATAGTTCCTTGTAATCCAATGCAAACAATTATGTACAGATATTTACAGGATAAACTAGATATGATCTGAGAGGGAAGGAGTAGCTTTAAAGGGTATGGGGAAAGGTTTCTTACAGCAGATGCAGAAGGATTTTAACTGAGACTTGAAGGAAACCAGAGAAACCGAAGACTCAGAGACAAAGAAAGAAAGAATTCTAGCCAACGGGAAGAGCAAAAGCCCTACTAAAGTTGCCCAACTCTGGCTTCACTGGGGGTGTACTGAATGAATAGACTATTGGGCTGAAGAATCAGGAAGACCTAAGTTCAAATCTTACCACAGACACATTAACTGTATGACCCTGGATAAGTCTCATAACACCTTTCAGACAGTTTCCTTCTCCATAAAATGGAGATGGTAGTGCAATAGCATGTATGTCCCAGGGTTGTTCTGCCAAAAACAAAATGTATGTAAGATGCTTTGCAAACCCTGAAGCACTAACTCTATGCTAGCTTTAAAACATACGCACACACACACAACTTGTTAATGAGGTGATTTCTTCCCAACCCCTCTCTGCTCAGTCCTACCCCACCTTATCCCCTTCCCTGTTTCCCCCCCTTTGCTGCTTTGGAGTTCCTAAATTCCAGCTTCTGACTACTTGTGTTCTGTCTTCCTTGTGAGAGAGAGAGGAGAGCAGAAAGATCACGAGGGAACATTCCCCATGATTAGTTCGTCCCCCACCCCCCCCACATTGAACTGCTAGCTTGTCATTCAAACTTCTCTTTCTCTTCTATCAGGTTGAGTCAGTATTTGGTTTTGTCCACTAAACTGGCTGCTTCTGCCAAAGCAGATTTAGAACTAAAATTGGCCTTAGCAATCCAGCCATTGTAGGGCAATAGATTGGTATGTAAATAATAGATTCAAACATATCCAATGCCCTGTTTTACAGAGAAGGAAACAGGCTCTTAATGAGGACAGGTGAATTGTTCAAGGTCATATTGGGTGATAAATAACAGAACTAGATTCGTGTAATCAGAGATTTAGAGCTAGAAGGAACCTTAAAGGTGGTTGCCCTCATTTTATTAATCAGCAAGTAAAGGTCCTAAGAGGTTAAATGATTGGAAGTAAAAGGGATGAGAGGAAGAATTTGAACTCAGGCCAGCTGCTTCTCTCTCTGCAGTTTTCTCTCTGCTTCCAACTGCGACACTTCTCCTGCCCAGATCTCCAGCCCCAGAAGCCCCAGGTCCTTCTGACCACACCAGGCATGGCAGCTCTGGGACATTCCACCCACGTTCCCAGCATCAGTCCTCACCTCCCCTCTCTAGCTGCAGACCCACCTCCAGACCTGTCTTTTGAGCTCCTGTTGGATGTCAGCACCAACTCAGACCAAACTCACTGTCGCTTACTTTTCCCCCTCCCAAAAAACCTGCACTGGTCCTCTTCCTGACTTCCCTGGTTCCCACTATCCTCCCAGTCACTTCTGCTGAAAACTTCAAGCATCCTCAGTTCTATCTCCGCCGGTGCCTCACATCCAATCAGTCCCCAACTCTCATCCATTACACATCCTTTCCACTGCCATTGCTACTGCTCTATGGATAGCCATGGGCATTCCATGGCACAATGGATAGAGCATCAGGCCTGGGGTCAGGAAGACCTGAATTCAAATGCAGCCTTAGACACTAGCTGTGTGACCCTGCACAAGCCTCTTAACCTCTGTTTGCTTCAGTTTCCTCATCTGTAAAATGGGGATAATAACATCACTTTCCTCTCAGGGTTATTATGAGGAGCAAATGAGATAATAATAAAAAGTTCTTAACACAATGCCTGGCACACAGTAAAAGTGATATAAATGTTAGCTATAATGATAAGTTATACTTATTTCATAATAATTTAATGGTAATAATTATTTCTTCCTTGGACTGTCTCAGCAGCTTTCTCTTCCTCACTTTCAACTGCTCTGTCCTTCAGCCCATTCAGCCCACCCTGCTCTATCTTAAACTTGAAATGTTTCTGAAACATAGCTCTGAATCCCTTCATTGAATAGGATGCCTCCTGACATTCAAGGACATTCATAATTTGCCTCCAACCTTACTTTATTACCAGTCTTATCTCTGGTGCACTTATCATATTCTGCCTAGTCTAACACCAGTTTTGTCTCCCCCAAAGGATGATTAAACTCCTTGAGGAGCTCACCTCTTTTTTTAAATCCCTCATAGGACCTGCATAACAAAAGATATTTGTTGAACAAATAAGTGAGAAATGAATGAATAAATTAATTGAATAAACTGTGTATTTCCCTTCTGAAATTTTTAATGGCACTGGGAATAAACTTTTTTTGTAGTAATACAGTAATACTAATATCTTTTTGCTATCTATCTCATAGGCATCTTATGAGAATAAATGATTGGGGCAGCTAGGTGGCACAGTGGATAGAGCACTGGTGCTGGATTCAAGAGCACCTGATTTCAAATCTGGCCTCAGACACATAACATTTACTAGCTGTGTGACCCTGGGCAAGTCACTTAACCCCATTGCCTAACCCCCCCCCCAAAAAAATGATCAATGGGATTGTTCTGAGTTGTTTAGAAGAATGTTAGGGGGTTTTTTTTGTTTGTTTGTTTTGGTTAGGTTTTTTTGGTTGGCATCAGCAATTTCACCAGTATAAGAGAATGCTCCATGTGAAAATTCCCCAAGGCAGTTAGGTGGCACAGTGGATAGAGCACCAGCCCTGGAGTCAGGAGGACTTGAGTTCAAATCTGATCTCAGACCAGACATTTGACACTTACTGGCTGTGTGACCCTGGGCAAGTCACTTAACCCCAATTGCCTCACAAAGAAGAAGATGAAAAAAAGAAAATTCCCTCCACCAGTCAGTCAACAAGCACGTATGAAGTACTTACTATGCATCAAGCACTGAGAACATAAATATGAGCAAAAAAGGAGGACAATTCCTTCCCTCGGGGATCTCAACATTCTAGCGCAGGAAGACAAGACATCAAAGGGATCAGAGAAGGGCAAGGAGGGGAAGTGGAAGGGAGTGTGCGGAAGGAAAGGCTGGAGGGTCTGGAGCAGAGCCAGGACGGGAATGCAGCTTGGCGACCCTTTCAGGGGCCCTTTTTCAAAATGGGTGATTGAGTTGGGACAGTTTTAGCTATCGGGAGCACTGAGGTGTGACTTGTCCAAGGTCATAAGTGGGACTTGAACGCATAACCTGTTGATTCCAAGACTGGCTCTCTACCAGATTTGTCATGCTGCTTCCCATTAAATGCAATACTACTATTAATACGAATTGGGAGGAATCAAAAATTGATTTACCAATCATCTCAAGCATTGCCGATAACTAACAAGCATTTATTAAGAGGCCATTATGTTTCAGGTACTGTGCAGTGTGCCAGGGATACAAAACCAAAAATGAAATTCCTTGACTTTAAGATGCTTATATTTTATTGGGGGACACATATATACCCCCCCAAAAAAACATAATTGGGAGAGAGAGAGCTCTAGTAGTTGGGAGGTCAGGATAGGCTTCATCTAGAACGGGGTCAGCAAACTTTATCCGTAAAGGGTCAGATAGTAAGTATTTTAGGCTTTGTGGGACAAGAGGCAAAATTAAGGATATTATGTAGGCACTTATATAACAAGAAAGAAAACAAATTTCCACAGATTTTTATTGATGATTTTTATTATTTATTTGTTGAAATTCAAAGTACAATGAGAGTAATAATAATAAAGTGTAATTTTTGGTAATACAGGTCTACTAATGAGAAGAATGAAATTCTTTTGGGGGATAACATTTTGCTTAATTGGGGTTCAAAGTTAGTGTTTCCTATCAATAAAATCAATTACAAATGTTCATCTGTTAATGCTTAATTGTATGAGATTTTATGTGTTTCATTTTCAAAAGTATCTCCACACAGATAGATACTGCCAAAGGTTGATAAAAATACAAGAGCATATGCTTTTAATTGTACATATTTGTCTCTTAGAAGGCATTCATAGAATTCTATCAGATACTTCTCTCAATATTTGCCCTTTAGCATGTCATTATATCGCAGATCAATCACTTCCAATTGAAGTTTAGGTGGACATTCCTCATTTGCACAGTTAAATGTATTTTGAAATATGACAGTTTCTTTTGTACTTACCCTGAGCTCTGAAAAATAGTGCTGGAACTGCAGTTTGAGCTCAGAAAATATGTCCACTACAAATTTGTGTAGGAATGGAGAGCTTACTTCTTGTTAAGTGTATAAATAAGCTTGACATTACTTGTAATTTAAACAAAATTAATTGTCATTAAATTGACTTTATCACAGTCTGATTTTCACATATAAACACTATTTTGCCTTGTAATTTTAGGTTAGATTCATTAAGAAACGTTATCAATTCTGCAGCAATAGCTGACTTCCAAAGCCATTCAGTGTTTGATAATCGTGGTTGAGGAAGAAAAATTTCAATCTCATCCTTGAGCTCAAAAAATAAACTTTTTTCCCTCTTCTTGTTTTGACATAATGGGTATGCACCAATAATAATAATAATAATAATAATAATAAATAAAATGCTGCAGTATGGAGATAGATTCTATTAGATTATAACTGCATCACTGCATAGAACAGCTATGTGAAATGAGAGGGCCACATATAGCCTCTGTCCTATTTACTCAGCTTTGCTATTTTAGTAGGAAAGCAGCCATAATATATAAATGAATGAGCATGACTATGTTGCAATAAAACTGTATTTATGAACCCTGAAATTTTAATTTCATAAAATTTTCACTTGTCACAAAATATTTTTCTTTTTATTTTTTTCAACCATTTAAAAATGTAAAAACCATTCTTGGTTTATGGGCCTTCAAAAAAGAGGCGCTGGGGTAGATTGGCCTGCCTCCCAGGCCAGGTTGTCATTTGCTGGCCCCTGATCTAGAAAGTGATGCTGGAGCTAATTCTTGAATGAAACAACGGATTTCAGGAGGGAGAGGAGGAGAGAGTGCATTCTAGACACGGAGAACAGCTGTAGCAAAGAAAGATATGGAGATTACAGATGGATAAGAAGACCAGTTTGATCTACCTGACCTTAGGATTACAGTAGGAACAAGCAAATTAACCCTCCAAAAAATCTTTTTTCCATTATTATTATCGCTACTTAGATTGCTTTCTTGAAGATAATGAAAGTGTTCTTCCTTTGTCCCTGGTTAGCTATGCGACCTTGCACAAGCCACTAAAACCTGTGTTATAGGCTTACTATAAATAGGAGATTGCCTAAATTAGGGTTATTCTGAGCCCTAATATCCTGTGACTCAATTCTGCATACATATAGAGGCTCAGGCAATGATCGCCGTAGTATAATAGAAAAACAATTCAAAACAAACCATAAATATGGCACTTTCCTCATCTTGAGAGAATGCCATTGTTTAGTGGAGAGCTCCCTCTTGTGCCCACGTAATGCAGAAACTCCAGGAACCAAATATGCAAGAGATTAATGACGGAGAAAATGGGATAAACTCTAGCAATGCTCTTATCTGGTCACAATCATAAATCTAAATGAACCTTCAAGAGGACAGGTAATCTAGCTCTATGCCTCCAAGACCAGATTGTGTCTGCCTTTTCCAAAGGCTGTTTCACATCCTACCTCGATAATGCAACACCATTTCACCCAACCCATGTAATCCGAGATTCTAAGTCACTTTTAACTAGAGACTCTGGCCAGTATTTCCAACCCACCACCACTGTTGTTTAAGATGTTTAATCTTTCACTTGGGAACCTCAAAGAAGTTTCCCATTTGTTTTTCCCATGACCTCTCATGGCCTTTTCTCCTCCCCTACTTATCTAAATCTTACCCATCCATGCTTTAAGGTTTGAATTTAATCACTTCCATGAAACTTTCCTTTGTACCTCCAGGTGGAAGTGTTTTCTCCTTCTGAACTTTTTACTATTCATTTGGCACTTATTTGCAGCCTGATACCATTGTGGTATAGTGGATTGGAGCTAGGAAGACCCGGGTTCAAGTTCTGCCTTTGATATATACTGGTTGTGTGACCCCAGGAATGTCACAACCTCTCAGATGTCTAGGCTACTCTCAAAGACTATTCAAAGAAAAGGTGCCAACCTGAATTGGTTGGCAAAGGGAAAGAGTTTCCTCACCCCAGAGTTTCCTATGCCAATGAAATCCAGCACTTAGTCAGTACTTGGCACATAGTAGGTTCTGAATAAGTAACTACTTTTTCTATTTGGCTCAAAATCATAATTGGCCTGGTTCCTATCTCTATTAGTAATCTTTTCAGGTACATATGCTTTGTTTTCTCAACCAGAAGATTATAGAGGGTAGAGAATATGCTTCATACTTCTCTTTGAGTGCTTGACAGTGTCCAGCAAAGCCCACTGCACAGAGTATATGCTTAATAAAATGTGTTACTCAATTCATAATGACATACCTTAGCCTCTAACCTACTGTTTTCCACTCTTTCTCCACTCCAGGCCTTTTAGGAATAGCAGACTAAAGAGAAACAGCCCATGGCGTTACGAAGAGGCCTACACAATTTCCTACTCCATCATTTTCCTTACGCTCTTAGGGGCCTAAAAATGCCTCTAAATACTAAGTTAGTGTTCCATTATTGATGTTTCTAAATACTAAGATTCTGGCAAACAGGGATGGCTTAATTTTTGTCTTTGACTCCCCAGTGCCTAGCATAGCACTTGACAAAAGTGCATTGATTGCATTGCAGAGATTCTATTTTCCTGACCATTGGAAACATACAAATTTATCTGTGGGGACAATATTTTCCCCTGGAACTAAACTCAAATGGGGAGTTATTGCAGCAATCTTTTGAAAAAGGATATTGAAACATGTATAAAAATTAAATGTTCAATGGCTTTAACAGAAATCGTGTAAAACTGGATGGCTCTCATATTGTCTGACTTTCAATAAAGGCAAACAGAGTAATGTTGAATTATAGGCTTTGGGGAAAAAAAAAGCTTATATATTTCAGGTCCTTTGGGTTCTGATAGTTTAGCTAATACTGGGGTAATGTCTTCAGAATATTGTGGTCCCTGTGACCCAGGGCCCTGTTTAATCCTTTGGTGATGACAGCAGTGTTGGAGAAGAGGAAGACAGCATTTTAGTACTATGGACTGGATCTTATTCAAAGAAAAATCAAATCACGAGAAAGTGAAGGGCCAAGGAACTTAAGTGCTTTGTCTAAGGTCAAATTCATAACAAGTAAAAGTTGAACCCAGGTCCTTAGACTCCACATTCAGTGCTTTTTCCGTTGTACTATGCTGCCTCCTTTTATCATTGTTCTCATTTAAAATGAAATTAAAACAAGAACCATAAATCTTAAATGTCATATGAAAATGAGACAAAAGCATTCATCCAGGGAAATTAAAGAACTAGGTTTGTTCTTGCCCCCAAAGAACGTTAACCCATTTTGGCATGGCTATCATCGATGCTAAAAATAGGTAATATTTTTTTCAGAAAGGAACTTTGAACTTTTTAAAGCTATACTACTGATTGATTAAAACCCCAAAGTTCTGTGCCATATAGCACAGAAAAGAGAATTTTAGCCTTAATAATTTTATTTTTTACAATCAATCAATCGGCCATGGGGAAAGCCTGATACTGTGCCTCAATTAGTTACCCCTACAGTTTGTTTCTCTGGCCCCCATCTTTAAATTCAAGGGATTGGATGGCATTGTCTTTATTGCCTCTTCTATCCCTTAAATCCCAAGATGCTATAATCCTGTAATAGTTTAGTCCATGTGACTACACTGGTTACTGCCATCTGGTGGCATCGTACTTAAATTTCAGGTTCAGTTCTTTTAAGTACTAAATAAAACTCTTAAGCTTAAACTTTACAAGCCTGAAAGATGGAAAATGATGAAAATAATATCACAAGTAGCATAAAGTGTAATTGTGTGGACCTAGGAGATCCATTAATTAGTAGTCAGGTAGTATATTAAAGCTTTCTCTGCTCCTACAAGAAAAATTACAATAATTTACTTCAGAAAGGTCCTGGTACCACAATTTTTAGTCACTATTCCCTTACAGCAGGGGACTCTGAGATCTACATGCCCTGCGGGAAGCAGATGAAATCTACATGCCTTGGACTAAAGCCATATCCTCCATGTAAATGTAGGGAATTGAAGTGGCTATCATCTGAGAGAGACTAGGCGAAAGCATACACCAGTGTCTCCAGGAGCAAACATAAAATGCTCTATTTGCCTTTCTAAATCTTTTGCAACATAACCTCCCTCCTAGCTTTCTTACGCCTTGCTCCCAGGTGCTTTTTGATCCAGAGAACATTGGTTTCCTGGCTATTCCTCAGATAAAACATTCCATCTCTTGGCTCCAGGCATTTCCTCCAGCTTCCCTCCCAATGCCTAGAATGCTGTCCCTCCTCAACTCCACTTACCGACCTCTCTGTCTTGCTTTAGGTACCAATTGAAATCCCACCTTTATAGGAAGCCTTTCCCAACTCTTCTAAATCATAGTACCTTTCCTAGGTTTATTACTTCCTATTTATCCTGTATATAGCTTGCTTTGTAGATGTTTGCTTATAGTCTCCCCTATTAGGTTGTAAGCTCCTTGAGGGTAGTGACTGTCTTTTGCCTCCTTTTGCATCTCTAGCAATTAATACAGTGCCTGGCACATAGTAGGTGCTAAATAAATGTGTATTGATTAATTGATTGATTTAAGTGCCACACTTAAAATTGTCTTCTGGTCACATACAGCCCTCTTTGGAGGCAGTTATCCTAGGACTAATATTTTACCAGCATCAGGGAATGACCTGACAGTTTTCTCAACTTACTGAAAGAAAGATTATTGTAGAATAGGAATCCCATGTATGTTTATAATGGATACTCATTCAGATAAGACTGTGAGCTTTCAGGACTTTGAACTCCACTGTCTGGCGTGTGGCAAACTCCAGCATGGACCCCACCTCCCTGACTTCTGGAAGCCTGATCTCCTGACCTTTGGAAGCTCACAAGTTTGTAGCCATCTCTAATCTCCACCTAAAGGCAGGAGAGAATAGTTACAAGAGATTGGAGAGTCAAGAGCAAAGCCATTCGCCCTCAGCTTCGGGCCAGCTCAGGGTGACTGAGGGACAGTGGGAGAGAAGTAAGCAGCAGCTCTTCCTGTTTCTCCAATACTAGCCTGTCCAGAAAGAGCCAGAGTCAAGAAACTTGTCTTGGCTGACCCGCTTCAACAGTCTGCCTCTTCGTCACAGGGTTAATGGTGCAAACCAGCTACCAGATGTCTACTCGTGCTCCAGATTGGGAAGCAGGGCGCTTTCGTTACATGGCGTCCTGGCTTCCCAGCCTCTTCCACTTGAGGGATTGCGTCCCCGACTCAGCACCCCCTCCACGTTACACTTGCTTCCAAATCCCCATTGTTTATTTTGTTGCTTTGCACATGGTTGGTTGCTTATTAAACATTTCTTTATTATTTAATTGTATCACCATAATCAATCCACAAATATTTCATAATGTCCTAGAATCATAGATTTAGAGCGAGATAGTGCTAGACTTGAAGTCAGGAAGATCTGAGTTCCAGTTCAGCCTCGAATACTTTCTAGCTGTGGGATCCTGGGCAAACTGCTTACTCTTTTCTCCCTTAGTTTCCTCATCGTAATGTGATAATAATGGCACCCGTTCCTCAGGGTTGTGAGGATCAAATGAGAGGACATATGTAAAGTGCTTTGCAAACCTTAAAGCTTATAAATATAAGCTATTAAGTAACTTAAACCAGGACCACCCAGACAGAGCCAGGATCCAAACCCAGTTCTTCTGATGTCAAGGCCTATGCTCTGTCTGTTGTATCATACTTAAGTACCTCCTTCATTCCAGGCAACAAAATTCTGGGGATCTGAATTTCAAAACCTCCAATAGTCTACTGATGCCTCTCCTAGCTCCTCTTCCTTTCAATCAGCTGTACTAAGTGCTAAGGATACAAAGAAAAAGTGAAACGATATCTGTGCTCAAGGGACTCACATTCTATCATGGGAGTGTGTGTGTGTGTGTGTGTGTGTGTGTGTGTGTGTGTGTGTTTATGTATATGTAATCACTAAAGGGAGAAGTCCCTTTCCCCAGCTTGCTTACACTAGAGACTCCAGGGAACTTCAGGGAATTTCCCTTGGGTGAGATCTAGTTCTCTCTCTCTCTATCTGTCTGGTGAACTGAGTTACCTTGCTTCCAAAGGGAGAGATCCTTCGTTATGTATTGTCTGATATATACATAAATATATATATTTTTTCCTGTATATACTTTCTGTGATTTCTATTTTTCTATTGCCTTGAATATAGGAATTTATTTTCTTTTTTCTATTGTTTTATTGTGGAACTGGCATCTTGTATAAAGGGCTCAAGCTTTGGAAATAGAGCTTGGGATCTTCTTTTCTATTGCCTTGAATATAGGAATTTATTTTCTTTTTTCTATTGTTTTATTGTGGAACTGGCATCTTGTATAAAGGGCTCAAGCTTTGGAAATAGAGCTTGGGATCTTCCTTTCCCCATTATGTCATAATGATCAGGAGTTTAGTTTGAACCTAAAATGTGTATTCCCTAGACTAATAATATTTAAGGGAACAAATAGATGCATTCTAGCCTGGTACTCCCTCTCTCTTAGGAGAACAGAATGGCTAGCATCTGCTTCCAACTTCTGGCAGGAATCAAAGTTTCCCTTGGAGAAGGGGGAAGAAATGTAAGATACACCTATTCTTGCCTTTCTACGAGCTAAACACGTCAAAATAGTCACAGCTTTGTACAATGGGTACCTTTCTATAAGGTACTCTGTTGATCCCTTTTGAGATGCACTAGACTCATACAAAATTTAAGCTATAAATGATTTTCCTCTGGACTCTATGGTGGGAATAAAAAGAGTCAGAGGCAACATGAAAAACAGCCTCATGCCCCTCTTTCGAGGCCAGCCTCCTCCATGGCAAAACCTGATCTACAAAAGTGCAGACCTGGGGCATCTTGGTGAGAGAGTTCTCCTGGGCCTGCAGGTCCTTGTGCATTCCTCCTTTTTTGGTTGGCTTTTTCACTATCATAGTGTCACAGGAGGTCCTTTGAACAGGATGGTAACATAAACGTCATTCAGAAAGGTGCTAATAGCTAAAAGAACTTTTAAGTAGTTGTGGTAATACTAAATTCTGACTATACCAAGAGTTAAAAGCAAAGAATTTGCATTAAAATAAATATTCACAAGATGATATGGTGATATCCTGTGCATACTTGCATCTTTTTATGTTTTTTTAAAGTAATTTTTCTTTTGCAAATGAATAAAATTGAATCATTACATTTTTGATGGCAAAACTTTAAAAATGAACTAGTGATGGTTTGTTAAAAGAGGAAAAAAAGATCAAGTTATATATTGAATTTCTGGAATATGGCACCTCAAATTTACAATTACCCTATACATCTGAGGTGATAAAATGATCATCATATCATGATGATCAAATAGTAGTTGAGAGTTGTTCCATTACCACAGCTAGAGAGTAAGAAGAGACCTCAGAGGCTCTAGTCCAACCCCTTCATTTCACAGATGAGGAAACTGAGGCTGATGGAAGTCAAGTGACTTGCCCACAGGCCTGCAGGTAGAATTTGGACCCATGTCCTCTAGCTCTAGAGTTTGTGCTCTTTCCATCATATCACACTGGTTCCCCCGTACCTGCCTTTGTAGAATGAAGTATCTCGGTAGAGGCTTTCTTTTTATCTCTAGGTTTGATCTTTCACTCCTGATGGAGATAGCCAAGGACCTTGCACCCATGAGCTTTAGGAGTAGCAATGCTTCCATCCCAGAGTCCTCAGTGAACATCCTGAAAGGAAACCAGGAGATGCAGCCTGGGAACTGCTCCTTCGAGCTCTATGTCCACAGCTACTGCAGACCCAGGAAAGAAAATTTGTGCTACCAAAGTCCATGACACTATAAATCATTCAACATCAATGGCTGGTATGATTTTATCAGTGGAAATGACGCTAAAGAAGAGGCATTACCATCTGCTTGTTGTTGTACACTAAAGAACATGGGACCTTTCCACCTGACCTGCAGCTGAAACTTCTCCTATATGTTGTTTCTCACATTAGAACGTGAGCTCTGAGAGCAGGGATTGTTTTACTTTTCTATTTATGTCACCAGCACTTAGCACAGTGCTTTGCTTAATCATCCATCCATCCATCCATCCATCCATCCATCCATCCATCCATCCATCCAT
>NW_020954562.1:4141099-4232957 GCF_900497805.2 Vombatus ursinus
CATCCATCCATCCATCCATCCATCCATCCATCCATCCATCCATCCATTCTCTTATCATATATTTATTTTCTTGTTTTCCTTCATGTTTTTCACATCTACTCTTTTGAAATGCTTCTGTCTCATTGTTCCTATTTATTCTAGATATTTAAGAAATATTTTTTAAATTGATGCAACCAGAGGGGCTTAAATCTGGCATTTGCATAAGACTCTTGTCCCTGGTGGAGAGAATGGTAATTCCTCCAGAAGTAGGCTTCTCTGAATTCTTTCTCTCCCTCCAGGGTCCTCTCCCTGAAGAATCTAGAAGCCCCTGTGTCCTCTCTCCAAGCTGGAAGCCAAAAGGACAGGATCTTTCTTCCCCAAGCTCTCAGCAACCCTGCCCTTCATGCAGGCTATTAGAATTAAATCATGGATAGATCCACTAACGAGAACAGTTTATACAAATACAAGGCTTGGGTTTGGGATTATATTAAAATGGAACTGAAAAGTGTTTACAACCTAGTAGAACTGAGATCTTCAAAAGCCAAGGTCCCCTTTTTGCTGCTATAATATTAATTCTCCTGAGGAGCAGTAGATGTTTGCATTATCATTCCCCCCAGACCCTTCATTGTTTTGTTACAGAACAAACCTTAGCGTTACAACAGAAAGTATACAGTACATTAGACTTTTCAGTGAAAGATTATTTTAATTGTCCATGATTGTTAAGTAAAGGTATTGGACTAAATGATCTCTAAGTCTGGCTCTAACATTTGTGAGTATATGAACTTCATTATAATGATATAGTAATATCTCAAAGAACTATATAGCAAACTTATTTTCACCATACATCCTGTATTGCCTACCTTCTGTAACCTGATTGTTGAATCCATTGTTGTAAGTGGAACTGTGCTTCCTCAGTGCCAGGCCAGTTTTTTGGATAAGAGATCTTGAACTGGATATAGATGCGAAAAAATTATTCTATTGCTGATTCCAAGAGACTAGAGTGGGGTGGGGTAGGTGGGTGGAACAGGAGTGGAAAGAAAAATAAGATTAGAATCAAAGAGTATGAAAGGAATGGAAAGAAAAAATTTTGAAAATGGACACATTAAAAAGAGTTTAAATCTAGTATTGGGTGACTTTTTTTTTCAAACCAGCTTTAAAAAACCCAACTAAATCGAATTGGAATTTTTGGTTCTGTATTTTGTCTTCCTAGCTGATAATGTGTGTGCTCGGCTATACTTTATAATACAGTTCAGCATAATGTTTCCAGACACTGAACACATTCTAATATCACTCAGTCTGATTAAATTCACAAATATTTACCAAAACATATGTTTATTTCCAAAGTTTTAGGTTATCTCTAATCAAAATCCTTACTACTTTGTCCTTGCTTCTCTCTTCCTCTTCATGTTCTAGTTCTACTTTCACAAATTTCATTATAATCTTATATTTGTGATAACTATTTCTGCTATTTTGACATAACCAAAGTTTTAAATTATAAAGGGGGTAGATCCTTGAATCTAAATGTATTCTTCTTATGGGCCCTGAATTAGTAATTTCACCAATCCAGATCCTATCTCTGCTTTTCTATCAGAATTTTTTCTTGAGTTAGAAAAGACTTAGGGCAGCGAGGTGGTGCAGTGGATAGAGCACCGGCCCTGGATTCAGGAGGACCTCAGTTCAAATTTGTCCTCAGACACATAACACTTACTAGCTGTGTGACCCTGGGGAAGTCACTTAACCCCATTGCCTAACCCCCCCCCCCAAAAAAAGAATTAACTTAGCTGAGAAGAAAAATAGAGGCTACATTTTGAACTTGAGGACATAACTATTTTATAATATGTGTATATGTACTTTAAACTAACAGCATATGTTTTGCACTACATGGAAGCTGAAAACCTGAATAAGCATAATGACCTATCTTAGCCCCTAAGAGGAGATGAAACACTTCTCTCCTAGCTACCACAGGTACAGAATGTCACACACTGTGAGGTGTAATCATAATGAGATTTAGTTTTTCTTTACTGTTTTTCTTTGTTATGAGAAAGGCTCATTGAGATAGAGGATATGGAGAAGAGGTACAGTATATCCAGAAGTGACTATGATATAAACACAAAGGTATCAATAAAAAAGTGTAAAGTCATAGATTCTTATAGCTTAGATTTATAGCCACCCTGGATGACAGCATGTTCTTTGCATCCAAAACTTGAGGCTGGAAGACAATGTAGAATTCATCAAATACAATGCCTGCCAAAAGTCAGTCCATGAAAGCTGCAGGGGAGATACTCAACATTAAATTAAACAGATATTTATTAAGTGCCTACTCTGTTCAAGGAATTTTACAAGGGCTTATAGTTATAAAGTGAGAAAATATTCTCTTCCCTAAGGAGCCTGCAATCTACGTTCACAGAGCTTGGTACAGGCACTCAAATGTGTGATGAGTGAATGATTAAATGAATCTCATAAGAGATAGTATTTAATGAATAACCTTGAGTTATTTAAAAAACCAAGCTCTTCACAAAACAGGATGCTGCTTCATTCAATTAGCTTCAAGTTTCTTGATAGAGCAAAGCAGCTTTGAAGTCAGACTTTTCTGCTCTGCTTTCTCCTCTCCACCCAGAGGGCAGCGGACAGCAACCAGACGCCTCAGGGAGATTTCACTGCTCTCAAGCTCCAGATGGCGCTGTGGGGCAAGAGCTGAAACCTCAGAGGCGTTCAGCTCTTTTTCAAACAGCAGGCTCCTAGCCTTTTCTTCGCTCAGTTTGCAAAGCAAGTCATCAGGCATCACTCTGTCCACAAGAATTTATTAGGACCCTATTCTGTGCTAGGCACTGTGCTAGTGCTAGAGATACAAAGAAAGAGGAGAGTCCGTCCCAGCTCTCAACAGCCAAATGGGGAAGGCAACTGGAAAATAACCATGTACAAACAAGATACACTGGAGATAATTGGAGATAATCAGCGGAGGGAAGGTATTAGCATTAAAGAGGATCAGGGAAGGCTTCTTGTAGAAGATGGGGTTTTGGCTAAGAGCCAAAGGAAGGAAGCCAGGGGAGCCAGAGGTGGAAATGAGGAGGGAGAGAACTCCAGGCATGGAGGACAACCAGAGAAAGCTCCCAGAGCTGACAGATGGAGTGTCATGTTCATGGGAAAGCAAGGGGGCCAGTGTCACTGTAATGCAGAACACATAGAAGGGAGTAAGGTGTGAGAAAGCTGGAAAGGTGTGGGAAGGGGGGTCAAGTTATGATAGGCTTTGAATTCCATGGAGAACATTTTTTATTTGCTCCTGGAGATGATGGGGAGACACTGGAGTATATTGAAGGGGGAGGAGGTGACATGGTCACAGAAGATTATTTTGGCAGCTGAATGGAGGATGGACAAGAATGTGGGGAGACTTGAGGCAGGCAGAGGCACTGTCGGGCTATTGCAGCAGCCCAGGGATGAGGTGATGAGGACCTGGTGGCAGAGTCAGAGGGGGCCTATTGGAGAGATGCAAAGGTGAGATTGACGAGCCTTGGCAACAGATTGCATTTGGGGTTGACATTGAGGGGTAAAGGTTGGGAGCCTGAGTGACTGGGAGGATAGTGGTGTCCTTGACAGTAATAGAGAAGTATGGAAAAGGGGAAGGTTTTTTGGGGGGGAGGGGGGAAGATAGTAAGTTCTGGATATATTTTTGATATGTTGTTTAAGATGTCTATAGGCCATCCAGTTCAAAATGTCGACAAGGTAGCTGGAGATGTGAGACTAGAGGTCAGCAGAGAGGTTAGGGCAGTATAAGTAGATTTTGATAATCATCAATGTTAAGACGATAATTGAACCCATGGGAGTTAATGAGATCACAAAGCTCTGAGCCATTGGTGGTAGATTTCATGGTGCTGGACTAAGGCTCCATCCAGTAGGGCAGGCCTAGGGATATAATAATGTTAGCTACTGATCACTGGGGAGTGAGAAAGATAGAAATAGAGATAGAGAAAGATAGAGAGAGTGTTGGGGCCTAGTGTTGATATAAACCCCAGAGATGTTTCTTAACTCTGCCTGACTTCCTATTTTCCTCTCTTCTGACAGCCCTCCACAGATTGGCTTCCCATTCCACAGACAAAAACTCTTGCTTCTGAGCACAATTTCTCTCTTTTCTAAAGAATGAAACACTCAGTCACAAATTCTCCCTTACCTTCTTGTCCTGGAAACAAATATATAGCACCTTTAAATTTTTCTGAAGTCTTTTACTGCTAGTAACACAGACAACAGGTGTTGTTTTTTTTTTTAAAAAGCTCTTTGCTCTGTAGATAAAAGAAAAGGTGCTCATAGAATGCTTATTATGGTGTTAGTGAATTAGAAAATATCAAAGTATGATTCATCTTCTTTTTAAAATACCCAGCACAGTAAGTTTCTTGGGTATTTTTCACAGGAATATTATGAAGTTGACAGACACACAAAATATTAGAAATAGAAGGGAAATTAGGGATAATCTAAACCAATTCCTTCATTTTAAAAATGAGGAAGCTGAAACCTAAGGATTTGAAATGACTTACCCAAGATCACAAAGCAAGGTAGTGACAGGGCAAAGTTTGACTATAGCTGACATGTATAGCTATTTATAGCTTACAAAACATTCCCCTCAAAATTCTGTGAAGTAACATTAGATTAGCAAAACTCACAAAGAAAAAGGGAATATGACAAATGTTGGAGGGGCTGTTGGCAAATAGGCATATTAATGCACAGTTGACAGATTTGTGAATTAGTGTACCAATTGTTATTCTGCAAAGAAAATTTGGAATTATGCCCTAAAAGTTACTAAACCATGCATGCACTTTGACCTACTGATACTACTTCTAGGCCTATACCCTAAAGAGACCAAAGGAAGAGGGTAAAGATATAGAAATATTTATCATGACTCTTTTTGTGTGGCAAAGACGTAGAGATTAAGGGGGCATCTATCAACTGGGGAATGACTGAATAAATTGACATTACATGAATGTAATAGAATATCGCTGTGCTGTAAGAAATGACAAATAAGATCACTTCAGAAAAATTGAAGGGCATGTATAGATTGAACTAGGAGAACAATTTATAGAATACCAACAACACTAAAGACAAACAACTTTAAAAGGCTTAATAACTGATAAATGCAATGACTATCTCTCCTTCCAGAGGACTGATGATGAAGTACATGGAACTCTGTACCAGGCCCCAGCTCAAGTACCTTCATTTCCCTCTTTTTTTCCCTGCTCTTTAAAAGAACTCCCTGGGGTGAGCTGTCCTCTTTCCCTGTTAGAATGTGGTAGCTACCTGAGGGTAGAGACCGTATTTGCATCCCACAATGCCTGGCACATAGTACTTAATAAATATTTGTTGCTCATTTTACCTCCTGACAAGAACTCAAGGTGCAGAATGGGACATACATTTTTTGCATATAGCCAATGTGGGATTTTTTTTTTTTTGCTGTTGCTTGACTATCCATCTTTGTTTTGTGTCTTTTGTTTTGGTGTTTTTGTTTTGTTTTGTTTTGTTTTGCTTTGTTTTTTTCCCCACACTGGTGGGAGGGTGTGTGTGAAGGAGAGAAAATAAACAAACGAAAACTTTAAGTTAAAGGGAAAAAATCCACTGGATACAAATAAGGGAGTTTATTTACAAATGAAAGAGCCTTGAAAAGACTAAGTCTAAGGCTTTCAAGAGTTAAGACTCTCCAGCATACCACTGTCCCCCAAAGTCCTCTTCAGATCTGGCCCCCAGTGAGGGAGCCAGTCAGTGCTCCTTTCCTTTGTTTGCTTTTCAATTTTAGATATTCAAAAGTATCTATTTTGTCTTTTGTGATCCTTTCTAACAGTTATTTGACATATAAAATGAAAAGGATTTGTAATATGGCGTAATTCTTTATCTCCAGGGCCACTGAGCTGTGAACATTGCCATGGAGACATCAGGCTTAGGAAGTAACTAAGGAAACTGTCCCAGAATTCACCAGTTTGATGAAGTGGAACTTTTTGTTGTGAGAGAGATTTCTGGGAAAGAGAAGCAGCATGAGAATTCATTTGTGCACCATGCCAGAGGTCAGCTGTGATCCTGGGCTTTGGTCCCATGGGTATTTCTCTACTCCACCTCACTCCACCCCTGGCCCCCAAACAATAACAAAAACCACTTTGAGTTTCTGACACAGATGCTAGTGGAAGAAAGTTAAAAATCAACCCCCTTGCCAGGATTGCTAGGGAGTAGAAAGAATAGCAGACAGGAAAACTTTGAAAATTACATATTGACCTGAGATTTCACCTCATACCCTGTAAATGTGTGTGATAAATACTGAGAAGCGTGGAAAAATCTACATGAACTGATGCAGAATGAAGCCAAGAAAACAGTACACTCAGTAACTACAACAGTGTAAATGGAAAGAATAACCACATACAAATGATCTAAATTAAATATAACAAAATTGTGACGATCAAGTGGGACTCAAATGAAAAGATAGAAGATATCTCCAACCTACCTCTTCACAGAGGCGAGAGGTCCAGAGATATTATGCATTACATGTTTTCAGGCTTTTTTGATATATCAATCAGTTGTGCTGATTTTTGTTTCCTCCCTAAAAAAAAAATACTATTTGTCATATGGGACAGCTCTTAGGGAGGTGGTGGGGGAAGGAGAGAAATACATGAAAAATTATGGTGATGTAACTATCAATAAAATATTAATTAAAATATCAATAAAAACTTATTTTTTAAAAAAGTTATATGTTGCATTTATATTATTGGAACAGGTAGGCAGTACAATGGATAGAGAATCAGACCTGGAGTCAGGCCTGAGTTCAAGTGTGTCCTCAGACGCTTACTAACTGTGTGACCCTGGGCCAGTCACTTAATCTCTGTTGGTCTCAGTCTCCTCATTTGTACAATGGAGATAATAATAGCCCCTACTTTACAGGATTGTTGTGAGGATCAAATGAGATAATTTTAAAGAGCTTAGCATTTAGCACTATGTGCCTGGCACATAGTGAGTGCCACAGAGATGTTAGTTATTATTCTACACTTATAATTTTTTAAAAGGCAAGGTACACCTAAGAAATACACATAGTCTAATGTACAATCTATATGGAAATACTTATTTTACTTGGTGTTTAAGTTCAGAATTTTATAAAATATTTTAAATTAGATTGGCCAGGAATGGGGATAAAAAGGCTGATGGGTAAGATGATTGCACCACAGATGGGAGCCTTTTCTTTTTGCCCTGCTTCCTTCTCAGTTTGAAACAAAGAGGCTGAGGTAGAAAGGGACCTGACACTCTGGTTAGCCAAAAGCAGTCAGGGTTTATTTCTTTTATTTCTCGGCTGTGCTTGTTTGTAACCTTGTCTATTTGTGTGTTTGATAACAGATGTATGGGACCTGGCAAACAGTAGGCTCTTAATAAATGCTTGTTGACTGACAAAAGAAAAGTTAGTGACCGCCTACAGCCTTGTTTGTGTGATTTATGCCTGGAGCAAATAGAGGTTTAGAAAGACTTTTTGTTGCTTTAAAGAGATGGGAATTATATTCTATCCTTTTTTCAGCACTAATTATTCAGCCCATTTGGATTTCCACAAGCAAGACAGCATATAAATCTAAACAATTGAATCTTAGACCAAGGATTTTTAATCTTTTAATGTGTGTGTCATGGCCCCATTTGGAAGTCTTGTGATGCATGAGGATCCCTTCTCAGAATAATGTTTTTTATGCATAAAATCAAATACATAGGGTCACAAAGGAAAATCAATTATATTGAAATGAAGATGTAAATTTTTTCCCATCCACATTTGCAGATTCCCTGGTCCCAGGTTAAGAACTCCTGTCCTAACTATGCCCAAAGGGCAATCAAATGTGCATACCCTTTGACCTAGCAATACTACTATTAGGTCTGTATCCCAGAAAGATCAGAAAAAAGAGAAAAGGACCTACATGTACAAAAATATTTATAGCAGCTCTTTTTGTGGTGACAAAGAACTGGAAATCGAGGGAATGCCCATCAATTGGAGAATAGCTGAACAAGTGTGGTATATGAATGTACTGGAATATTATTGTGCTATAAGAAATGATGAACAGGTAGATTTCAGAAAAACCTGGAAAGATTTACATGAACTAATGCAAAGTGAAGCCAGCAGAACCAGGAGAACATTGTACACAGTAACAGTAACACTGTGCAATGATCAACTACAATTGACTTAGTTCTTCTCAGCAATACAGTGAATGATCCAAGACAATTCCAAAAGACTCATGACAAAAAATTCTATCCACAACTAGAGAAAGAACTATGGATTCTGAATGCAGATTGAAGCATATTATTTTCACTTTTTTTGTTTCTTGTTTTTTGTGGCTTTTCCCTTTCCCTTTTACTCTGTTTCTTCTTTCACAACACAACTAATGAGGAAATATATTTCCATGATTGCACATGTATAACTTATATCGGATTGCTTGCCGTCTAGGAGAAGGGGGAGGGAAGGTAGGGAGGGAGAAAAATTTGGAACTCAAAATCTTATAAAAATGAGTGTTAAAAACTATCTTTACATGTAATTGGGGAAAAAAATACTCTTTACAAAGAAAAAAGAAAATCCTTTGAGATGCAGGTAGATTTTTATTGACATACTGCACTAAGCAGAATTCAAGACATTCAGGCTGAAAATTGATTCTCCTGTAATGCTTTTTATAGAGCTTTGTTTCTTTTCATCACTGTGACTTACAACATTCCATCTGTAAAGGTAAACATGTACTCAGCTACTTTTTTCTTAATAAAAGCTACCCCAAATACTGCCCCCCTAAAAAAAAAGAACTCCTGTCCTAGACTAATGCAAGTTGCCAAGGAAATAAAAGTCTCAGGCAGGGAGAGGACTGGGGAACAGGTGTTGTATGTTGCTGAGGCAGAGAGCTGCTTTAAGCTGGAAGGATTTCTAGTATCTAAATAAACCCAGTTCCCCATAAGACTTCTCCAGTGAGGCTATATCCATATTATTATTAGTCCTCAGGACCCCTTACTCATGTTACAAGTGGGAATTCATGATAATGTTACACTTCGGGATTCTCTTCCTGCTTCAAGTTACGTGTGGGGAGCAATTTACCATTATTATTGTTATAACAGTTCATACTATAGGGAGGCAGTAAGGTACAGTGAAAATAATCCCATTGGCTCAGGATGCAGAGGACCTGGATTTAAATCCCACCCCTGATCTTCCTATCCTGTGACCTTGGACAAATTACTTAATCTCCCTGGGTCTCAATTTCATGTGTAAAATGAAGGGGTTGAACTAGATGGACTCTGAGGTCCCCTCCCAGTTTTAAATCTCCAAGCCTGCAAGGTTCATCCTAGATTAGAGCAACGTAGAACATGTAAAGACCTATTTGCAAGGCTTTTGAAAACCATATCATTTCACAACCCCAATTCAAAGGAAACTTTTAACAAAGTAGTTGAAAAATTCATAAACAGACATGTGGCTTCATTGCTTTCTTTTGAAAGTTAGATTTTTGTTTATTCTGGCTATTATAAGGAGAACGTCTGGAAATAGAAGCTTGCTCCCCAGTTATCAGTTAACCGGCTTTGTAGTATATATTTGAGATTTGGGTGATGCAAATTTATTTTGGGATTATGATATACTGAATTCTAAGAATATCTTTCTTGTAGCAAATAGCAGCAAGAAACATCAATGATTTTATTTAAAAGCAAAAGAAGATACAACAGAGAAATCTTTCATATTATTATGAACAGCATAGTAAGATGATTTAAAAATACATTCAAATCAAAAATGGATAAAGAAATATAGAAGAGAAAATATTTAAACTACATTTTATTAAAAGTACCATTGAAGGACAGAAGCTGTTAATTCTTCTTGTTAACTGAAAATCCTTGCTGTCCAATTTTCCTTTTAAGAGAAAAAGAATGAAAATTAATTGCAAAAATTGCTGCCTGGTGCAGAAAGCTTTTAACAATACACAATATTTTTAGAGCACACAATGTTTTCAGATACCTTACTGCACTTTCCTATCCAAAACCCATAATGTATTACAATATTAATCAGGTTGAACCATAATCTCTAAGGTCCTTTCTAGCTCTAAAATTCTATGTATCTATGAATGTTTCTAATCTTCTACAGGGTTAGTTAAGTACATGTTAAGTGGGGCATGGAACCTTCATCCTTTCCCAGTAATTCTCAGGTTTATTCTTTTTTAAAAAGAAATTTTTATTATCTTTATTTTTCATTGCTGTTATTTCTCCCTCTAATACTTCCCTTTCTCCTCCCAGAGAGCCATCCATTATTCACTCTTTTTAAAAAATAATTAATTTATTATTTTTAGTTTTCAGCATTCACTTCCATAAGATTTTGAGTTTTAAATTTTCTCATCCTCCCTCTCCTCCCCTCACCCCACCATGGCATGCAATCTGATATAGTCTCTACTTATGCATTTATATTAAACACATTTTCACATTAGTCATGATGTAAAGAAGAATTAGAAATAATAGGAGGAACCACGAGAAAGAAGAAACAAAACAACAAAAGAAAAGGAGAGCAAATAATATGCTTCCATCTGTATTCAGATTCCAAAGTTCTTTCTCTGGATGTAGATAGCCTTATTCATTCTTGATTACCACCTACTAAGGGAAAAATTTTTCTGTGAAAAATTAGGCTCCTGGTTATCAGGGCTTTTTCAACCTTTTTTTCTGTTCTCCATTTGTAGCCCTTTCTCTCACTTGGATCACTTCAGTCTAGAATATAGTTAAAGGGAGCAGCCAAGCTGTATTATAATGTGAGATAATGAGTCTTACAAACGATATACAGCTGAGATAGAGCATATTCCTTAGTACCTTGGCACAGGTTTAGAGCACTAAACCAAGGTTTCTCAAACTAATGTAGCCATGGAAGGCTTTGGATGTTCTAAAAAGCATTGAGAAAAAACATAAAGATTAGTTGGGAAGGAAGAAAACACAAGTTGGGAAAATTTTAATTCAAAATACAGGAAAAGATATTGTCATACCAAAAACTTGCCAGACATGAGTATTTCTGAAATGTACTAATTTCTTAAAGGCATAATATTGCTAATGTCAACTTTTGTTATAGAATATATATTCATATTATATGGAACATAGTTTTGGAAGCAGAGCACTACAGGACTGACCTTAGGCTTGTCCCAAGCCCTAGGCCCACCTTCCAAACCATTTCTCTTGCTTCTTTGAGACTACAGGTCTTGACATTTTGGTTATGGTTGTTCTGGATAATCCTTTCTCCAAAACCACACTGCTCAGAAAATATACTTCTTTCTCTAGGACAGAGGTTTGTAATCTTGGGTATATGAACTTAAAACTTTTTTATAAGTGTATTTCAGTATAATTGGTTTCCTTTGTAATCCTATTATTCTAAGGAGTCTATAAGCATTACCAGATTGCCAAAGTGGGTCTATAGCACAAAAAAGTTAAGAACCTCTGTTCTGGAAGGTCTGATCTTGAAACTTTCAAACTTGGAGTCACCGCCCTAAGGCTGGCACTGTCCAGCAAATCTCTCTTCTCTGGCTAGAAGGTTAGACTCTCATTTTACACACAAGAAAATAAAAAATGTTGTCTCCTCTACGTAAAAAACTTGTGGTTCAGAAACATTGCCCATGAACTCCCCTTTCAAGTTCAGTAGGCAAGCATGTCTACTTTGGTGGGAACTGTATCTTTGATCCCCATTGTTGCCACCTTTTGGGTGGTGAAAGCCCACTCTCAGGTCTTTTGTCTTCTGACCTGTGCAGAGAAAGTTACAGGCAAACATAAATAACACCTAAGCCAACTTCCACTCTTCCATGTAGCCACTCTGCTAGGCTTTGTTCTGTATTCTAAATAAGGAAAAGACAACAACAACAAAAAAAAAAAAAAAAAAAAAAAGGAAAAGGATGGTTTGTCTTCTTTGTTTTACAGGCTTTGTTTCTATGTGCATATCTTGGGCAGTTTTCTAACTCATTTTTTAGGAAGAATGCTTCATGTTCTGATTTTGTCAGCTAATTGAACATTAATGCTCTTGGTTTAGCTATATGAATACAGATATGTAACACTCCCTTATATGAACAGGAGTTGGCTTATCACGTCCTTGGCTCCAAGAAACTACTCTATACAAAAGTCAATCTTTCTCTCTGTCTCTCTCTTTCTCTCTCTCTCCCACCCTCCTCACCCAGCCCAACTCATTTTCTCCCTCCCTCCTTCTTGGATGTTCTCTAAGGGAACCTGAAGTAAGTCCTATACACAGGTATTCAGTCCTTATTTAGAACAGAAATGTCAAACACAGCCAGCAAGCTACATTGTGGTTAGAACACTCCTGAGTTGGGTCTGAACCAGATTAAAATATAATTGGGAAATATTTAGCAAAGTAAATAAAAATACGACAGAATATAGATAATGTTAATGTGTTTTTTCTAAGTCAATATGCAGGCTGCAGGGATCTTTATGTATGGCTTAGTGGTCTTGTTTCTATTTAAGTTTGACACCTCTGGTTTAGATCTCCCTTAGTCACTCTTAGGAGTGACAGCTCTTTCCTATGCAGCAAGAAGGAAGTAGCACAAAGCTGTCTTTTAGGGCACTGTCCAAGAGGGTGTTAGATTCTCTAAAATCTAGATCCCTGGATGGAACTATTTTTGTTCATCCCAACCTGGAGGATATACCTAGGTAAATTTCAAGGGAGAAAAAAGAAATCTAAGTGATGGCAGAAATAATTTCTGTAATGGCAGATGCAAATATTGACTGTAGTTATTATCCTAAAAAAACAGATACAGACAATATTATATAGTATATATATATATTAGAACATTTATTTACTCTTTGTTTTTTCAGTGTAGAAGGAATTATACATTAGAGCTTGAAGGCATATTTGATATAATCTAGCTCAGTGGCATCAAACTCCAATAGAAACAGGGGCCACTAAACCATATGTAAGGTTCCCTGCTGGCTACATATTGACTTGGAAAAGCACATATTAACATTATCTACGTTCTATTCTATTTTTACTTATTTTGTTAAGTATTTCCCAATTACATTTTCATCTGATTCCTATAGAATTTGGGAGTGTGGCAGGTGGGGAAGGGGCAAAGTTACTTGCTTGATATTTCTGGTCTAGCTCAGTCACTTCATTTTATAGATGAGGCCCAAAGATTTGGTGGGTGACTTGGTCTGGGTCACATCTAGTTAATAGTAGAGCCAAAGGGCTGGGGGTGGGGGTCCAGAAGAAGAAAAGAAGCATTTATTTAGGGCCCACTATGTGCTGGCTACTGTGCTAAGCACTTCACAAATATTTCATTTGATCCTCACAACCACCCTGCTATTCTGTAGGTGTTATCCCCATTTTACAGTTGAGGAAACTGAGGCAGATGGAGGCTAAGTGATTTGCTCAAGCTCACACAGCCATTGTTTGAGGTCAAATTGGAACTCAGATCTTCCTGCACTGAGCCTGAGCTCTAACCACTGTGCCTCTAGCTGCCTCAGCTAGCTAACACTAGAACCCAGACATTCTTAATCCAGTGCCCTTTCTACTGCATCATCTTACTTCCCATTGACTCCACTTCCTCTCACACCTCCATATGGAAACAGTTGCCAAGTTTTGTTGATTCTAATATCCATAACCTATTATCTCTTTCTCCAACTTACACGGTGACCACTTAAGTTCAGGCTCTCATCAAGTCTCACTGGTATCAAGACAATAGATTCCTACCTGTCCTCCCTGCCTCAAGGCTCTCACCTTTCCTATTCACTGTCTAGCCAATTGATATACCTGAAGCATAGGTAGAAATACGTCACTCCTGGGCTGAAGAGGATCCAATGACTCCCTGTCACCTCTAGAATGAATAAAAACTCCTCTGATCAGCTTTACTGAAACCTACCAATCTGTCTCCAGTCTATCTCCCCAGGTTTATTACATATTACTATTTCCACTCTTGTACTCTACAACCAAATTAAATGGATCTATTCACTGTCTCTCATACACAACATCTGATTTCCTGTCTGCCTTTGAACAGGCTTGCCCTCATTCCTGGAATGCATTTCTTCTTCAACTCCACTTCTAGAGCCCCTTGCTTCCTTTAAGGCTCAGCTTAAGTGCTGACTTGTGGCCTTTCCTGATCCCTCTACCCACAATTACCTCTTTCCTCTCTCAAATTACCTTGTTTACTTTGAATATATTCTGTTGTCTACTTACATATGTATATATTTATTTTCCTAATTAGCTGCAGTGTGAAATAGTGCAAATAACACAGAACTCAGAATCAGATACTCAAGTTTGAATCCTCACTCTGCCCTTTACTGCCTGTGTGATCTTTGGCATAGAAACTCTTATGTAATACAGTAGATAGAGGCGTTTGGAGTCAGGAAGACCTGAGTTCAAATAAGGCCACAGACAAGTCTCAACCTCTCTTTGCCTCAATTTCTTCAACTGTAAAATGGGAATATTAAAAGTACCTATCTCCCAGAGTTATTGTGAGGATCAAATGAGACAATATTTATAAAGCACTTAGCACAGTGCCTGGCACTTGGTAAATGCTATATAAATATTAGCTATTATTATTGTTCGGGGCAGTTAGGTGATACAATGGATAGAGTGCCAGGCCTCAGGTTAGGAAGACCTGAGTTCAAATGTGGCCTCAGACCCTTAGCAGCTGTGTGACCCTGGGCAAGTTATTTAACCATTTGCCTCAGTTCCTCATCTGTAATATAAGCTGGAGACAGAAAAGGCAAACCACTCCAGTATCTTTGCCAAGGAAATCCCAAAAATGGGGTCATGAAGTCACACATGACTGAAATGACTGAACAAAAACAATTATTATTATTAACATGCAGGTTAATCGCATGGTTGCAGGTTACCTTTGTCATATTTGTATCCTAGGGGAGGCAGTGTGATATAGTAATGAGAGTGCTAGACTGTGTCAGGAAGACCTGGGTTTGAATCTTGCCTCAGACACTTCCTAGCTGGCATATCATTTAACATCTGTGCCCCTCAGTTTCTTCATCTATAAAATAAAGTTAGACTTGATGGCATTTAAGATCCTTTCTAGCTCTAAATTTATGATCCTGGAAGAGCTGTGTATATTATAGAGTTCATGCTTCTTTGAATTCTTCATATTATTTCTTATCTCATAGTCATATTGCATTCAGATACCACAATTCAACTTTACCCCTAGTGAAGGGCAAATTTTTTTTCCAATCCCTTACTTTTTATTTTTTTTATTTTTATTTTTAACATGTGTTTTTAAAACTTTGGGTTACAAATTTTCTCCCTTCCTCCCTCCCCATCCACCCTCATTGAAAAGGAAAGCATCTCGATACAGGTTACAGATGTGTAGTCATGCAAAACACTTCCATAGTATTCCTGTTGTGAAAAACTCAGTATATTTCCCTTCATCCTATCCTACCCCCCATTTATTCTGTCTTTTGACCCTGTCCCTTCTCAGAAGTGTTTGCTTCTGATTATTCCCTCCCCCCTATCAAACCTCCTGCTCTCTTGTCCCCTTCTGCCTATTTTCCTGTAGGGTAAGACAGATTTCCATACCCCATTGTGTATGTTATTCCCTCCTTAAGCCAAATCCTATGAGAATAAGATTCACTTATTCCCTCTCACCTTCCATTTCCCCTCCATTGTAAGCCTTTTCTTGTCTGTTTCATGTGAGCTATTTTACCTCATTCTACTTCTCCCTTTCTCCTTCTCCCAGTGTAATACTCTCTCACCCTTAATTTTATTTTCCAGATATCACCCCTTCATCTTCAACTTCCCCTGTGCCCTCTATCTATCTATACATACACATATATATATATATATATTTTTTTTCCCTCCCACAACCCTAATACTGACAAAAGGACTCATGAGTTACAAATATTATCTTTCCCTGCAGGAATGTAAACAGTTCAACTTTAATAAGTCTCTTATGATTTCTCTTTCCTGTTTACCTCTTCCATGTTTCACTTGAGTCACATCTGAAGGTCAAATTTTCTATTCAGCTCTAGTCTTTTCCACAGGAATGCTTGAAAGTCCCCTATTTCATTGAATGACTATTTTTTACCCTGAAAGATTATACTCAGTTTTGCTGGGTAGGTGATTCTAGGCTGTAGTCCTAACTCCTTTGCCCTCCGGAATATCATACTCCATGCCTTACAGACCCTTAATGTAGAAGCTGCTAAATCTTGTGTTATCCTGATTGTTTCCATGGTACTTGAACTGTTTCCTTCTGGCTGCTTGCAATATCTTCTCCTTGACCTGGGAATTCTGGAATTTGGCTACAACATTCCTAGGAGTTTTCCTTTGGGGATCTCTTTCAGGAGGTGATCGGTGGATTCTTTGAATTTCTCTTTTGCCCTCTGGTTCTAAAATATCAGGGCAGTTTTCCTTGATAATTTCTTGAAAGATGATGTCTAGGTTCTTTTTTTTGATCATGGCTTTCGGATAGTCCAATAATTTTTAAGTTCTCTCTCCTGGATCTATTTTTCAGGTCAGTTGTTTTTCCAATGAGATATTTCACATGCTCTTCTATTTTTTCATTCCTTTGGATTAGTGTTACAGTGCCCTGATTTCTCAAATTGTCCCTAGTTTCCAATTTCTCCATTCTAATTTTTAAGGAAGTATTTTCTTCAGTAAGCTTTTGGACTTCCTTTTCCATTTGGTCAATTTTGCTTTTTAGGGCATTCTTTTCCTCATTGGCTTTTTGGACTTCTTTTGCCATTTGGGTAAGGCTATTTTTAAGGTGTTATTTTCTTCAGTATTTTTTTGGGTCTCCTTTAGCATCACTCTCAGTTTTTCCTCTACTTCTCTTACTTGCTTCTCAAAATCCTCTTTGAGCTCTTCCATGGCCTGGGACCAATTCATATTTTTCTTGGAGGCTTTGGATGTGGAAGCTTTGGCTTCCTTGTCTCCTTCTGGTTTCGATCTTCTTTGTTACCAAAGTAAGATAACACAGTCTGACTCTTTATGAGCTGCTTGCTCATAATCTCGGCCAACTACTTGAGTCATAAACTCTTTGTTAAGGTAGGAGTCTGTTTCCAGTGTGGAGAATGTACTGTCCCAAGCTTCAGGGGTTTTGTGTAGCTGTTTTCAGAGATACTTCTAGAGACCTGTAAATTTTCAGTTCTTCCAAGGTGCTATGATCAGGGGCAGGTGTTTACTCCTTTCCTGGCCTGTGCTCTGGTCTATGAGCACTCTTTTCTGTCTTGGAACTGTGAGGAGGGTTTCCTCTCCACAGCCACTACAAGCTCCACCATGTCAGAGTTCCTCCTCGCCCCAGGACTGCCACCCAGAACTGTGACCCAGATCCAAGCACGGGCAAAGCAAGAGAATCCTGCACCAGCAGAGAGATCCCTGCAATCCCCCTCTGATAGGCCACTCAAATCCCCCTCAGTCTGTGGGTTGGAAGCTCAGGAGGCAGCTGCCGCCCAGCGCCTGGAGCTGAGACCACCTCGCTTCTCTCACCGCAGACACAGACTTTTCCCACTGACCTTCTAAGTTGTCTTTGGCATTCATGGGTTGAGAAGTCTGGAAACTGCCACAGCTGCCTGTGATTCAGTCCTCTGAGGCCTGCTCCAGGTTCCATGTGGCCTGCACGCCCACGCAGAACTGCGCTCCCCTCCCCGCCCAGTGAAATATTCCTTTCTGATCAACCATCCAGGTTGTCTTGAGCTGGAAATTTGTTTCACTCTGTCTTTTTGTGGGTTCTGCTGCCATGAAGGGTAAATTTTTAAAAGTCTTTACTACTATAAAAAGGGATGCTATGAATATTTGCATAGGATTATTATTTTTTACCTCCTTGGGGTACATGCTGAACAATGGCAACTTTAAGTCAAAAGGAATGGTCATTTTAGCCAATAATTCCAAGTTGCTTTCCAGACTAGTAGGATCAATTCAGTCTCTACCAGAATGCCTGTCCCCTTACAGCTCCTTGTTATCTGTTTACTATAAGCTTTTTGATGGAAGAAGATCCCATCTGTCTTCACCAGCACCTACTCTATTTTTTCTATATGCAACAATTGTTGCATTTTATTTGGGGGTCTCAGCTGAGGCTACAGCGAGGAGAGGAAGAAGGTAGTGGGGTATTAGTCTAGGACAAGCATTCTGGGGAGTCAGCCAGGCCAAACAAAGGGCTTTAGGGATATGGAGGATGCTAGATGTTCTTCATCTTTGGAAGTGATGCTAGCCCAGTGCCGCAGGTAAGGTCCGGTGAGAAGCAGCAGTGAAGTACAGTGGAAAGAATGCTGGATTTGGACTCCTATGGCCCTGGATTCAAATTTGTAATCCTGAGTCACATCTGCAAAATGAAGCAAGTCTTTGTACAGTTGAAAGAGCCCTGGCTCTGAAGTCAGAGACTCTGGGTTAAAATTCAGCCTGTGCCACTTAGTACCTGCCCAACCTTGGGTCAAGCTAGGAACCTACAGCCTGGACTAGATGACATTTAAGGTCCCTTGAAACTATGCTCCTAAGAACTCTGAGAAACCTATCTGCTAACTTTGTTTAGATTCAAACAGGTTTAGTTTTCAAGCCCTGCAGTACCAGGAGTTGCTAGTTACCTTGATCACACTTGTTTTCCTAGGACAGGGGAGTGTGATATATAGTAATTCTTGAAAAGTGTAGTTAATGAATAGAGAGCTTGGAACAGGAGAGAGTTGGGTTCGAATCCCATTTTTTGCCTTACTAGGGCCCTGGTCAAGTTGCTCAATCGCTCATGGCTCCAAATCGTGTGAAGTTGCAGAGAAGAGTCTTGTCTCTTTGCATTGGGGGACAGTTTCCTAATCCATTTAAACCATCAGGTTTAATCGCCACCTATCCCCGTGTCATGAAAAGGTCGCGGGAAGGCCGCTGGGACAGCTCTCGAGGTCCCCGGAGGAGAGGGGCAGGTGGCATGGCCTCGGACGACGTCCCAAGCTCACGACGGCAGGAGGCTGCCCTGAGTGACCGGGGCCTAACTCCTGCGGGGCCTGGCATTAGGGATTCTCGTTCAGCGCCATGGGACGGCTGAGGAATGGACCGCTCCGATCCCCCTGGCTACCTAGAAGCGACCTGGGAAAAGAAGGGCCGGCGGGTGACCAGGAGGAGGCCGTTAGGGGGTTCGTTGGGGGCCGCGCGAGCGTGCTTCTCGCGCCGACGGGCGGTCGCCCATTGGCTCGCCCCGTTTCCACGCGCAGCCCAGGCCCCGCCCCCTTCGTCCCTCTAGCGCCCCGCGTGCCGCGGAGGGAGGGGGTAGGGAGAGCGCCATCGCGCGCGCGCTAGGGAGCGAGTTGGTCCAGCCAGCCAATCAGCAGGCCAGCCGGCGAGCTCGCATTCTCGCGAGAACTGGAAGCCGGCGGTGGCGGCGTCTGTGTTGGGGACGGCATTGGTTCCTGGTTGGTGGCGAGGAGGGTGAGAAGCGGCTGCAAGAAGAGAGGACGCAGAGGGAAAGCAGCCAGTTATCCCTCGCGCGCGCTCTCTTCTCCCTCCCCTCCTCCCAGGCTTTCTTCCCCTTCCCTTCCCCCGACTGCCCAGCCCGGCCGTCCGCTCCTGACGACAGGCATCCAGTCGAGAGGTGAGCGGCCGGCCCGGCGGGCCCCGTGAGGAGAAGGAGGAGGAAGAGGAGGAGGAGGCGGAGGAGAGCTTAGTCCCGGCGTCTTCTCGCCCCGACTGTGCCCGGCCGCGCCGCAGGCATGTCGTCCGCGGCCGAGCCGCCGCCGCCGCCACCCCCGCCGCCGCTGCCGACCGCGGAGACCGTGCCTCCCGCCCCGGCCGTGCCCGCCACCGGCGGCGGCGGCGGCAACCACAACAAAAGCGGCGTGGAGAGCGCCCCGGCCCCGGCCGCCCCCCCTGCGGGCGACGCGGAGATGGAGGTGAGCGGGGCAGCCCCGGGAGGGAGGGAAGGAGCCCGAGCGCCCGCGGGTACGCCGGGCCAACGCACCCCCGCAGCTCCCCCGGCCGCCCCACGCGCCGCCCGGAACACGCGCGCCCCTTTCCCTAACTTTGGAGCCGGGGGCGCGCCTCGGCGTCCCTTGCTCCGAGGTCATTTGGAGCCAAGTTCTGGCTCTTTCGAAACCGGGGAGAGCAGCCGCCGCGCGCGGTTCTGGCCGGGCCGAGACAATGGAGAGCGAGCCGGCCAGGCCCCGGGGCCCCCGCCGCGGGGAGCAGCTGCGCGGGGCGGCCCCGCCGGGAGGAGCAGCCGCGCCTGTCCCCCCCCCAGCCTCGGGGGCACGGACGCGCAGGGCCCGGGCCCCCCGCCTCCTCCGCCCTCCTTTTGTGCGCTGCGCCAGCGCCGGGCCGGCTGCCGAGCCCGCGGGCGGGTAGGCCCGGCCCGAAGCCCCGAGCCGCGGCGGGCGGGGGCGGAGCAGCTGCGGGGAGAGAGAACAAAGTGAGCCGGCCGGGGCGGGCGGGCTGGCCGGCCCTCCTGGACCGTGGGGGGGGATCCCTGGGGCCGACTCCGTGGGAGTTGTCAGCGCGTTCGTCCGAGCGATTCGTGGCGTTGGGAGCGGCCGGAGCGCCGGGGAAATGGCAGCGGCGCCTCTCGTCCCGGGCTGGGGTTGCCCGCTTCACCCCTGCTGCTGGAGAGAATCGGAGCGAGTCCTCTGTGCGGAGGGGGCTGCCCGGGGCCGGTCCGGCGTCGGTGACAGCTCCGGACCGGAACCCGCTCCCCGGACTGACAGTGCACTCCTCCTCCTCCTCCTCCTCGCGGCCGTAGCCCCCCCCCTCCCCTCACCCCCTCCCCCGTGTGCCCGGCACCGTGCTGAGTGAGCACGGTACGGGGATTATCGTCTCCTTTGATCCTCACGACCACCCTGGGAGCTAGGAGCTATTATTATCCCCATTTTACAGACGAGGAAACTGAGGCAAGCGGCTGCGGAGAATGGCCCAGGGCCACACAGTTAAATGTCTGAGGTTAGGTTTGAACTCGGGTCGGAGTACGACGTTTCTGTTTTGGTCAGCAAGTGACCTAAGGTGAAGGGGAAGGAAGACCAATCCTTAGAACGGTGGTTTTTGAGAAATTAGTGAGATAGGTAGAATAGAATAAAATCTGGACCAATTTTGAAAGGATTGGTTTCCTGTGTCATTTTTATAGATACCGTCCTTGGGTTACTGGTCGTCATCTGTTTTCGAACAAACTTTAATGCTAACTTTTAAAAGTTTTAAATGATATTTTACATTAGACATTTTTGATTTTTAAAAACTTAATTCGTACAAATTTCAGGCTGAAGCAGATTACAGACCCTCTACTTGTACTTCTCATTTTTTTGTGATTCTTGTTCATAAATTCTTCGAACTGCTTCCTGGTGGACGCTTTCCTCTGGTTCTTGAACTAACTGGACAGTGGGGGTAGGAAAAGTATTACTCAAATTGTCCATTGAAACAGTATCGGCCTATCCTCCTCTTCTGATTATGGATGTCCTTGATGGTGATACCTTTTATGTCTTTTCTCACTCAAGTTTTTCTTTGTAATTATCTTGAAGTTTGTTTGCCCTGCATTTTTTCTATAACTTGGGTTACTTAACATTTTATTCAAAAGTTTATTCTTTTGAGATTGTAGTTGGTATTTGATAATTAATTTCCCAAATGCCATCCAGTCCAATCTCCTTACAACTTAATAATAACTCAGATTAATATAGTGCTTTAAAGTTTGTAAAGTGCTTTTGCCTTATTTAGACTTATATGCTTCTGAATTTCACATGATCTCATCTTACATTGTTTCCTTAGTTGAAAACTTGAGAAGGGAACAGGCATGCTACCCCCATCTTTATAGTCATATTAGTGATTGAGAGGTATAGAAGGTATAAAAAGCCTTGCATTTGGCTTACTGATTTTTAAAAAGCATATCTGACTGCAGACAAAATTGATAGTATTCCGATTATTGACATTCTGAAACAGACATCAGTTTTAATGTGTTTGCTTTTATCATAGAATATGAAGTCTAGTGAATACAGTCCAAACAAAGTAAGATTTCTTGACTGAAGAAAAGGTTTTCTAAATTTTCATATTCACTGCATTAATCACTTCAAACCCAGACCCAACAAAGATCCTTTTGTTGAAATCTACAGAATAGGAAAGCGATCATATTAAACATTCATACTGGAAATCAAAGTGGATGAAAAATGCATAATACCCAGACCACATCAATGGTGGACTGTGAGCCAATAAGTTTTTGAGATTGGGTAGTTGTAATGATTACTAGGGCAGACTGGAAGGTTTATTTAAATCCCAACAAAGAAATGCAAGGAAAATCGCAGGTCAGAAATAATTGTTAAAATTAAGTTATGGTTTAAGTGTATGAATACAGATTTAAATAAATAGCTTATGTTAATATAATGATATTTTTGTAAAAAGGTATGTTTTATGATTTCATGAGCTTAAGAATTATTTTATCTTATATCCATAGACATTAGTAATTTTGACATTTCTTACAAGACTTCTGGTATACATTTTTCTTTGAAAGTCATTGTATTTCTTTACTTTCAGATTGTATTTTAAAGGGTCATAGGGGCAGTTGTCCCTATTTTAAACTGCTTCTCTTTCTACAGCTTTATGCTTGTGTATTATTTTCTCCTTTAGATTGGAAAGTGTTGTGCTTGAGCAGCAGTACTGTGCTTTATGAGGCACATGCTGTGTAATAACCTAAATCTTCCCCAGATCTGCAGAATTGAATCTATTTCAGTCTGTTAAAAGAAAGAATGCTTTTTCTTATTCTTTTTGAAGGACTTAATGTGACTTTTTCTCAACTCTGGAATTTCATGAAACAACCTTAACAGATTTTTTGGACAAACTTTGCTGTGGCTCTTGCCATAGTTTCTGTAATAGCCCACTGATGTGCCCTGAAATTTGTAGTCTAGTGGATCAGTATTATTTTTGTTAAGCAGTTGCTTTTTCCAGTGTGGATAGTGTAATATGTTGCCATTCTTTACAGCAAGTATTGTTCTACCCCCGTCTTTCCAGTATACCTTAGTATCCTTTCTGTTGGCCTCTATTGGCTAATACTTATTTTACTACAAAAGGTATGTAGACTTTAACCCAGTTTTACTTTAATTGTAATAATGATTATTATTGAAACAGTACATTTTATTTTCGTAGGACTTTCCATCTTATTTTATTGTCACCATACTCAAAAAGGTAGGGCAGATACTATCACCCTTCTCTTCTATGGTAAAAATTGAAGCACAGATGTTAATGACGTGTGTAGGATTCATACAGGTAGTGAAATTGAAACTAGAACCTGGTTTCTTTGATCCACCTAATCTAGTGTTCTTTCTGCTTACATCATGTTGCCCTTTTTTTCATAGCTGTATACTGAGTGTAAAAGGAGAGACATTGTATATATGTTTAATGACAGGTGTTATTTTTTGCTATTTATTTTAAGAGGGAAATTTTGCATGGGAGATTTAGGGTTTTAAATGGTGATGCAGAAAAGTTAAAACTACATTTTATTGCTTAGATTTTGAAAGTCAAGATTATTAAGTTGGCAAGTGGAAAGTGTCATTGTTGCCACTGAAATGAAAGTTTCTAGTTCAGGCATTGGAAACATGAATTTTAACTGCTTACAGATATTCTATAAATGAAGTTTCAGTTTTGTACAGTGGAAAAAGTACTTGGATTTGGAGTCAAAAGGCTTGGGATCAATTCTTTTTTCTAAAACATAATAGCTGTGTGACCTTGGACAAGTCATTTAACATCATTAGGTTTAAGTTCTCTCATCTGTTGGGAGTTGGATAAGACGACCTCTAAGGTCCTGTCCAAATCTAAACCTGTGCTCTTGTAAATACAATTTTGTTTTAATCAAGGTGTTTTATGTTGATGAGTAAACTCTTATACAAGAAAAATCATAATGGCTTTAAAATTATATTAAGAAAAGGATATAATGAACTACTTTTTCAGTGACCAGTTGGTTTTGCTTTTTGTTTCAAAATGTTTAACGTTGAAAAGAGAAACGAATTTATCAAAAATATTCTCTGTTCATTGCTTATAATAGTGCTATCACTTCAATGAATAGCAATTTTTTTTCAGCTAATAGCTTTGTACTGCTAAAAAGATAACATTACTGTTTTCAAGGAGATTTTTCTAATGAAATATATTGGTAACTTAAAGTTTCCTCATTTTTAAAGTAAAGGGTCACAAAATTTTGAACCTTTTTCAAGTATGAATACCATAGGCATACCAACAAAAGTTAGCAGATATTTAAAGGAAATTTGCTCTGGAGAGATAAAAGTACTATCTACTTTTATGCCATCAACTATGCAGGTTTCAAGTTTTGGTCAGGTAGATTGATGTTTCTGAGATACTACGTTGTATTTCATCTGATTTTGTGACAGCCATTTTAAATTCTATCTCCATAATTAGAATATGTAATTTAGATTATTGAAACATTATATAGGTATAAGTCAGTTGAAGTAGTAAATCTAATTACTCTTAAAGAACAATTATTTCACTTTTTTTTCCTTCTAGGATGTATTTGATGATGCATCACCAGGGAAACAAAAAGAAATCCAAGAACCAGATCCTACCTATGAAGAAAAAATGGTATGTTTTTGTAGGCCTATGAGTATTGTCAGTATATGTTGTAAAAACTCTTTAAGTGGTTTGTTGTAGTTTAGATGTTTTACCAGGAGGGCCTGCCTTAAAAGCCCTGGTGGTTGAGCTTTAAAATAGGAGTAGATGGTATATTTTCTAAATCATGTTACACTCTAATAAAAATTCCCCTGTAATGCGTACTTTTTAATAGTTATCTCAGCAGTATGGTAATGTTGTTTGTATGAAAATAAATGTGAACAGATGTTTGATTTTAGGAAATTAAGAGTAGTGCCAGAAACCACCGATTATAGTGTTCAACTGAACATGCATCTTGGCCCTGACACTGTTCTGTGACCTTGCGCTGATCACTTAACATCTGAGCCTTGGTTTCTTTATCTGTGAAATGAGGATGATTTTAATATTTATGCCAAGTACTTCTTGGGATTGTTATGAGGAAAAGACTTTATAAACCTTAAAGCAGTGTATAAATACTGAGTGTTCAGTATTGAGTGAATATTGAGTGTTTCTTGGTTCCCTTAGGACCTATGGGAGATAAAAGTATGGGACTTGATTCTTTCCTTACAGGGAGCTCAATCTTGTTGGGAGACAAAAGACTAAAATAACTGTAAGAGAGGAGAACTGTAAGACTGCCCACCCTTTACTGCCCTTTGCAAATTCTTCTTCTGTCTATAGTACTCTTCCTTTCCTTCCTGAGAATTCTTGAAAAATTTGTTATTTGTACCACATTTATTATGCTGATATTATCTCCCACCCTTGAGCCCACTCCCAGTTTTCCTTGTAGAAGACTTCTCCTTCCTGGTCCAACTTAAATGGTCTCGGGGATGGCAGTGATACAGTGGAAGTGAGCATGTGATCTGGAATCATAACATGACTTTGAATCTTGCCTCTGCTTCTTAATAACTTTCTTACCTTGAGCACATTGTTTAATTTCTTTGGGCATCATTTTTCTCATCTGTACAATTCAGGATGGGGGTTTGGACTAGATAGCTTAGTTCACTTCTATTTCTAACTGTAATCCCATGACAATTTGACACCTCAGTTCCCTAAGCTGAAAGTGATCTTTGTATCCCTAGATTTTTTCATAGCACTTTGCTTTGATCTGTCCCATGTGCTTATTATATTCTCCCTTGTACCAATTATTTGTGTACAGATCTTTTTCTGCTTTTAAATGGTAAGCTTCCCAAGTGCAGAGACTGCATCTAGCACAGCATCTTATTCAGTTGTTTTTTTTCTTAATTTGTATGTTGTCTCCCCATTTTGTGTGTGTGTGTGTGTGTAGTACCTTGCAAATAGTAACTGCATAATAGATTTTTCTTGCTAGATTAAATTGATCAGGTGCCAAGCAAATTATACAATATGTGCCAAAGGAAATTAGAAGAGAAAAGGTCATTGTGAGCTGGAACAATAGAAGAGACTTCATGGAAGAGAATGTAACTGTAGAACTTGAAAGTACCTTTGATATCATCTGTTTAGTCCTTGTCACCTGGCTTCTGGAGGGTAGGAGGATTTGGATCTGTGTAGTGGTGGGAGGAAGTTTACCAGAAGTGGACCACCAAGCAAAGTCACAAGTGGTAATTTTCTTTCTTGATCGATGCCCTGTTCCCCATTCCCCCCAGGAGCTGTTCCAAACCTTCTCTTCATTTCTCCAGCTTCCTGTACTTCATTGTTCCACTTTTTTAGCTAATGACCTGGTCTCTATTAAGAAAATTGAGATTTTTTTTTGTCATGGGGTTTCCTCTTTCTTCTCTCCATCTCCCACTCTCACCTCCCTTCTGCTAGAATTTGATTACAAGGCTATCCTTTTCTTTTCCAGGGCAAATCCCCTTACGTGTCCCCTGAATTCCATTCTCTTCCTTTACTGGCAGATAGCCCCCTCAAAAAATTTTTCCTTTCCCTCTTTAATCTTCACTCTCTTCCTATCTCCCATTTCCTTCCCTCTTGCCTTTCACCATGCATATTTCCTTTGTTCTTAACAAACCTTCCTAGATCATGCCGTCCCTTCAAACTGGTCTTATAGCAGTCCTCCTTTTCTCAGTCCAATTCCTAGAAAAACTTGTCTATATTTATCCTTTTCTCAGTCAAATTCCTGGAAAAACTTGTCTATACTCGCTACCTTTACTTCTCTCCTTAACATTTTTTTACTTTGGCTTTTGATCACATTGCTTAACTCAGACTGCTATCTCCAAAGTTAGTAATGATCTCTTAATTGCTAAGCTTCTTCTCAGTCCTCACATTTCTTGACTTTTTTGCTGCATTTGATATTGTTAACCACGCTTTGTTACTTGATACTCTCCCCTCTACAGGTTTTCATAAAACTATTCACTCCTTGTTCTCCTCCTACTTGTCTGACTTTTCTTTCTCAGTCTTTGTTGGCTTGTCATACATCTCATGCCTGTAAACTGTGGGTGTTCCCCCTGCCTCTATCCAGGGCCCTCTTCTCTACCCTCTTTTTGTTGGTCAGCTTCCATGGGTTCAATTATCTCTCTGCAGATGATTTACAAGTTTATATAATCTAGCCCAAGTCTTTTTCCTGAGCTCCAGTTCCATATTACCAACTGCTTATTGGACATATCATACTGGATATCTTGGAGACAGTTCAAATTCAACATGTCCTAAACAGAACTTTTCCTTGCCCCTGAACCTTCCCCTCTACCATGCTTTTGTAGTCTCCGGGGTATTACATTCTTCTGATCTCCAAGGTTTTGTAACCTTGGCATTATCCTTGACTCCTCACTCTTCCTCACTTCACATGTCCAGTCAGTTTTCAAATCTTGTGTCTAACTTCACAACATCTCTGACTTCTATCTGTAAACTTCTTTTCAATTGTACAACTGCCACCTTGGTTCATTCTCTCATTACCTGCCCCTCTCCTGTACTCAAGCAGTAGCATCCCAGTTGATCTCCCTGCCCTAAGTCACTGCCCCCTCGATTCTCCACACTGCCATCCTCCATACTGCCAGAGTGATTTTTCTTAAGTGTGTCTGCGAAGGTCACTCCTCACTAAGTTTCATGGCTTCCTGTAAGGCAAATCCCTCTGTTTAGCTTTTAAAGTCCTTTACAGCGTGGCCCCAACCTGTCTTTCAGCTTCATTCTATGTGACTCTTCTCCTAATCTGTATAATAGAGTGGAACTGGCATTGCCTTTTCCTCTAATGCATGGCACTCCATTTCACATCTGGGTGCCTTTGCACTGGCCATTCTCTGCTTCAGCAGGTCCCTCACTTCTTTCAAGATGTGGCTCAGGCACCACCTCTCTATGTGAGGAGGCCTTTCCTGATTCCCCACTGCTAATGCCCTTCTTCCCTTCTTAACTACCATATATTCTTGTTCTAATGTGTATTTTCATGTACTCATTTGATCAAATGTTAGCTCCTTGACAGTAGGGATTTTTTCATTTCTTTGTGTATTTACAGTGTCTGACATACAGTAGGCAATTAATAAATGCTTGTTGATTGTTGGGAAATAGTGAGGGAATGGTCCTTGGAGCCTTTGATAATTGCAGTGAGCCTTTATAGAGTTGTTGTTTGTGTTGAGTATACAGCTAGAATTGACCTTGATTATGGTTGTCTCTGAAAGTTAGGATTTCTGTTAGGGAATGTGTATATCTGAATTCATTGATAAATAAGACTTTTCTACTCTCTGCACAGTGTTCTTAATCATTTACTTGAGATTTTATATATCTGTGTCTTTGAAAAGTTTATCCAATTGTAAATATTGATGTTTTTGTATATCTTCACTACATTTTTAAGAAGACCAAAACTCTAGAACCAATACAGAATTTATTATCTAGATTTAGAATATAGTCATATTTAGTGAAGGCATGATCCTTGTCTTTTGGGTGCTTTCAAAGTATTTGGTAATGAGAGTAAGACTATTATATTTATATAAACATGCTATGCTTAGTTTCAGTAAGAATTTTTTTTACTTGAGAAATGATCTATTGGAGTTAAGGGAAGGAAGATTTGAGCAAGTTGGGAAGGAAGGGGTTCTAAAGTAAACCAAAAAAGGGTATAGGAGAAGACAAAAAGAAGAGGGAGGGCAAATCAAAATGGAGAAGTGAGTAAATAAAAAGAAGCAGTTGAAGAAAAAGACTAGTGACATTCCTTGTTCCATTGGGTTTCCTTTAGTGGAGCTGTTTTTCTCCATTAATTGGAGGTACACAGTGTGTCAGAAGCAATGAATAATGCTTTGAATTCCATACTTTTTCAGATCATGCCTTTAAAATCCATTTATATGTTTAGCATGCAACTACTACTGGGCTTAAATGACAATATATTCAACGTCTACAAGATGGGCATATTTCTTAAGGAGAACTGGCCCTTTTTTCAAAGGACCATATTCTCTACTCTGGAGATAAATTAATATTTCTCCATGGAAAAAATGAGTTTGCAATCTGTACTTAAAACTATTTTGAGACATGAAAATATCTTTTAAAATTCTGACATTTGTTTGCCCATCTTTTATCGAATGTTGTAATTTGTATCTTTTTTCTAAAAGGAGTAGAATTAGTTCTTTGTTCTCAGGTTTCTGAAAGTATAGGAAGAAAAAAGTAACTGTCTAAACCATATACCCTCCCCCCATGTATGGTATGATTTGCCTAAAGTTTAATGGTAAATTTGCCTATGGCCCTTTAAGAATAAATTGTGCAAAGTATGGTTTGCAGAAATCTGGTTTTTACACTTATAATGAAGATTGCATTTAAGGATGCTTTTGGTAGGTGTTATGTTCTAAACTTATGTCTAATTGCAGCTGTTGTAGTGTATCAAAAACCTTCCAAATCCTTTTGCAGCTTTTTTTCATTTTTTTGTGTGAGGGTTTTGTACAAGTTGCAGAGATTTGAGTGTATAGCCAGGGGTGGGGAATCTGTGGCCTCACAGCCCTCAAGTGAGGACAAATCCCCTTATTGAAAGGATTTGTATGTAAAACTCTTGGAGTGAGGGCCACACTTTAGAACCTAAGGGCCACATGTGGCCTCGAGGCTGCAGGTTCCCCACCCCTGGTATAGGCAGTTTCAGGTGTGACCTTGTTCTTGCTGTGATTGAAATGTGGGGATTAGTAGTCAAGGGGAGCCTGTCAGCCTCAGGATAATTACATAGGGTTAACTCCAACATGCAATTAAACAAGTATGTATATAAAAGTGCTCGGAATCATTTAGCAAATATTTATTAATTTATTGAACTTCTATGATGTGAGGCACATGTTGAGGCTTATGAGGCCTACAAAAAAGTATCAGGCAGCTCCAGTGGCTCCATGTGGTTTGGGGAGAAAAATATATAAAAATGGGAAAAATCAAATAATATTCCAAGAGTGAAATAATATTAGAGAACAGTATGAAAAGGCACAGAGTAGTATATAATTATTTCCTAAGTAAGTTGTTAAGATCTGGGTTCAAATTCTACCTCTGATACAAACTAGCAACCCTGGGCAAGTCACTTAACATGCCAGTGCTCCAGACAACTTTGTAAGACTAAGATACAGAAAAGTTATAAATCTGGATCTTTGTCAGTGGAGGAAGTTTGCACACTAGGAGTTCAGTACATCATTGAAATCATAGGTTTGGGATAAAAACAAAATGTAATGTATGACTTCAGAAAAAAAGTAAGATTTTCCTGTGATCTTGATTTAGTTTCGGCCTAAATCAGTGAAGTATGGTTTTGTAGAGGAAAGGAGGTAAGACCTGGGTATTGAAGGGTGTTAGTTTTCTAAAATCATTCATCTTATAAATTTATGGGTAGTATACTTAACCTTTTATTTGTGAACATAGGAATGTGCATGTTCTGATTATATGGTATCATGTTCTTACTGAAAAAGCTAATTTTGTTGTGGTTGGTATGTTAAAACAGTTTTTAGAGCTTTTGATATTGACTGTTTGGGTTAAACATTTTAAAAATTCTGTCTACAGCAAACTGACCGAGCAAACAGATTTGAGTATTTGTTAAAGCAGACAGAACTGTTTGCACATTTCATCCAGCCTGCTGCTCAGAAGACTCCAACTTCACCACTGAAGATGAAACCAGGACGTCCAAGAATAAAGAAAGATGAAAAGCAGAATTTGCTGTCAGTTGGCGAGTAAGTAATGACCATTATATCCCTTGATACAGATTATAATGAATACTATTTCCATTTTGCTGAAAAGCTAAGAATAGCTAACCTTTTAAATATTGTCCACTGGTCTGTCTTTTGACATAGGATGCATATTAAATTTGAAGTTTTACTCCCTGTTAACAAGGTACATTTTTTAAAAGTATGTATATAATTGCAAAGTATAATGATTAAGAGGAAGGAAAGTTTTGTTGGCTGTTTATAGGAGAGGTGGAAGTTGGAGAGACAAAAGGCACACAGAAAGGGGAAAAGGCAGTATAGATTAGAAGTGTTAGTAAGTAAGCAGATTTGCTTGTCAGGGCAGCTTGGAAATAGAAGAAACTAAAACAGCACAGCCATTGATTAAAAGGGTGAATGGCTCTATAAACATCAGTATCCCCTATAGGTATAAGTTCATACAATGTGTATTTTGGACGTGCTAAAACAAAATGATCCTTACCCCTCAAGGAAATTATGTACATAAATAAGGTAAATTGAGGACTGAAAATTCAGAGAGCATCAGGAAACGTTTCTGTTCTGAGCCTACAAAGAAGGGAGGATAAGTATTCTGAGAGTCACAGATGAGAAGAGGCATTGCTGCCCTTCTCTGGATTATTAGCTTTAGTTCAGTTTGGGACACTGTTCTTAGAGGGAATGATTAGTATCAAATAATGCCAGAAACATAGATTTTGGTGGGTTGCAAATGCCAAATTGGAGAGTTTTCCTTGCCCTAAAAAAATCAAGAAAAGGTTAAATTGTATTCTCTGTGCTCTTATTTATTTAGGAAGATACATAAGCATTTTTTTATTAATTTATTTTGACTTATCAACAGTCACTTCCATAAGCTTTTGAGGTTAAAATTTTTCTCCCCCTGTCTCCTCGCTTCCCTCCCCAAGATGGCGCACAATCTGATATAGGTTATACATATTTTCACATTAGTGATGTAAGGAAGAATTAGAACCAATAGGAAGAACCACAAGAAAGAGAACAAAACAAGAAAAAAAAATAGCAAATAGTATGCTTCGATCTGCATTCGAATTCCATAGTTCTTTCTTGGATGTGGATAGCATTTTCCATCATGAGACCTTTGGAGCTGTTTTAGATCCTTGTATTGCTGAGAAGGGCTAAGTCTATTAACATTAGTCATCTTCCAACATTGTGGCTGTTGCTGTATACAACATTCTTCTGGTTCTGCTCACTTCACTCAGCATCAGACCATACAAGTCTTTCCAGGTTTTTCTGAAGTCTGCCTGTTCATCATTTCTTATAGCACAGTAGTATTCTATTACATTCATATACCACAACTTGTTCACCCATTCCCCAACTGATGGGCATTCTCTCAATTTTCAATTCTTTGCCACCACAAAAAGAGCTGCTATAAATATTTTTGTACATGTGGGTCCTTTTCCCATTTGTATAATCTCTTTGCATAAGCATTTTTTTAAAATGTTAGAATGAAGTCATTGCCTTGGTGAACCTGAGTTATTTTAAAAAAGCCCAAGTCATTCAGAACTTTTCATTTCCTGTAAAATAATTGCTGCTACATTACTATTTGGGCACTATTTTAAAAGCTAGAGCACTCTGATACAATGTAGATATACTTAAATTGTTTGAAAGTTATAAAGTATTTTCCACTTAAATATCTTTAAATACAATAAGTACAGTACACTGAGTCAGGTAGGGGAGATCAGTAAGATGTATTACACCTGCATGCTCAGATGTTAGCTTGTCCTTAAACCTATGAGGAAAATACTAATGATACTGTTATGTGGCATTAAATCTGTGATGAAAGTAAAGCTTTTTTTTTTAAGTTTAAATTTTGTGTGGACATTACATAGCTTACATTCTGATTCCTTGTTTTGGTGGTTGTGATTTAGCATGGAAAGGCAACTAGTGGCCTCTTTCTTTTATCTGAAACACGACTGGTATTCTTCTGGGCTTGAGTTGCGTAGGTATTGGTTAACTCTGAGGCATTATTAAACATTAAGTATTACTGTATAACATTTCTCACATTAACAAACTTTTTGGAAATGAAAAGCAAACATCTTTAGTCAGTGACAAACTATTACTTTAATTCTGATTTTTAAGAAGTCTTAATTGGATGTGTGTTTTTTTTGTTTTTTTTTTTTGTTTTTAGATTGGGCTTCAGTGACACACATTTTGGGGGGTGGAGGGAGGAGGAATTGGTGGGATATTGACTAATAGTTAAATGTAGAAGTCTAACCAATCTTCGGAATTCAGATTTCTGGTTCATCTCTTTTGAATACCTAAAACGTGCGTATTGTAAGAATAGCTTTTCTGTTGGAATAAACAAAATAGGAAGTTTTTTTATGAATTAGTTTTACTTTAAAACTCATGTTTTTTCTTTTATAGCTATAGGCATCGTCGAACAGAACAGGAGGAAGATGAGGAGCTGTTAACGGAAAGCTCCAAGGCCACCAACGTGTGCACTCGGTTTGAGGACTCCCCATCATGTGCGTGGGGATGGAGGAGGGACCAACATCTTGGGAAACGTGTTTTAGTTCTAAATTTTTATCTGTAGAAAAGTGACTCTTAGTCCCTTTATGTCCTTGGAAGTATCACTTAGTTTTTAGGAAGTATGTGAACTCTTTGACTTTAGGTTTTAGGTTAAGTGGCAATGTCTTTATCTCAGTTTTGGTGTATTTAGTTTCATTTGGGACTGCTAAATTTCAGTGTATTTAGTGTTAGTTGTGTTTATATACAGTTGGAAACAATCTTGCCTTTTACATCAAGATAAAAGAATACTCTTCATGAAAGCCAGCCCAGGTGGGCCTTTGATTAATTAATCTCATGGTGTTGTCAATGTAGATATATTCCCACCTGGAATTAATTTGTTGTAATTAGTACCTCTCCAGACTGGAATAGCTTTTTTTTCCATTAAGCTTTATAATTTTTTTCCTTTTGTGTGTCCCTCTTAGATGTAAAGTGGGGTAAACTGAGAGATTATCAGGTCCGAGGATTAAATTGGTTAATATCTTTGTATGAAAATGGAATCAATGGGATCCTTGCAGATGAAATGGTATGTTTTTTGAATTTTAAAAGAAAGTCTTAATTTGATGTAAATGTTTCTAAAACTTTAAGGTATTGTCATAAAGTTTTTATTCATTATAATCTAAAATGATAGCCAACAAGCTTTTAATCAATTTGGAATATGGTTCAAAATTGAATGTATTTTAAGTTGTATAGGTTCTATGTCTGAATAAGCCAACTATGAAGCAATTATTTGATAATAGCTTTGTGATCTTTTGAGGAAATTCAGATGGAAAAAAATTAATTTTTTTTCCAATAAACTCAGGATGTTCTGATACTGAATTTGCACCATTTCTTACCTATTATAGACTGAGCTAGGATGTAGCTCATTTAATTTGTTAGTTATAAATCATGGCATATCTAATTCTGCCTTATTGGTAGGGTGCTGTCTTTATGCTTTTAAGCTACTTTGAGATTCTTCTGTTAAGCCAATCATATAGTGATAAGAAATACATTTTGGAGGTATACTAAATAGTTGGCCCAAGTACTTAAATATTATTTAAGGTGACTTTGATATGATCAGATTACCGTGATCAATAATATTATTACACCTCATTTTAAGAAAGATTTTGAGTGTTAGCTTCTGTTGAAAATACTATGAAGGGGAATTTCAAGATTAACTAACCTGGTACTATCCTAATCTTTCTGGGGGATGAGCTCTGGACAGGTGTCTGATTCTGAGAGGTACAGGAACTTATGCAGATTTTGAAGATGCTTAGGAATAAGATATGATGGCCAAATATGTGCTAGACTAATGAATGTGCCGTAGTTGTGTGTTACTTTATTTATGGATATTGGAATTCTATGGTGTTGTGTCTTCTTGCCCTAGGATTCAAAAGATGATATACCAGGTTTTACAGCAGGATAAAGAAAATCTGCTTTTAAATCCTAATTACATTTACTTAATATTTGGAATTTTGGGTTATGCAAGTACTTGCTAACTATAAAAATAAAGTTACTACTCTTCAAATTTCCTTAAAAATGATAGTTTTTGGGGAAAAAAAGTTAAGGTCACTAATGTTTTGAACATTGTGAGTGGCTAGTTGAGTTTTTTAGAAGAAATTTTAAAAATTACAAAATTTGAGTTAGGGTCATTTATCTGCATTTTTCCATATCCACTTAATATACCTTTTATTAGGTATTTATTTATTTAAAAATGTGTATTTCTGATTATGGGAAGTAACTAGACAAGAGAAGGTGGTGGAACAATTACCAAAATTTGATAGACCTCTTAGAAAAATAACTTAGAGTCTTGTTGATAGTAGCTCAATAGTACATGTGAAAGATAACATTTTTCATTGGATGTAAATTTATTTTATTTCATGATTTTCCCTTTTGCCTGCTCCTTTTTGATGTTCTTTATCATTTCAGTTGCTTGTTAAAACATGGACTTTAATTATATAGTTTTAAAAAAAAGTTGTTTCTGACTTGCCTTAAAAACAAATGAATTAAAAATATTTAAGTCATTGGGGCCTTTGATAATTAGAATGATTGCTTAATTTAAACTAGTGAAGAGGTTGGTACTGTGAGCCACAGTTTAATGATTGTTTTGGGAAGTAAATTTATCTCAGGTTACTGAATAAGCCCTTATTAGGAATTACTTCACTAGGAAGTCATGGTTGCATGGTAGTCACGGTCTGGAATCAGTTTTTGAGGTTTGAGGATCAGGATGTATTTGGTGTAAGTAAGTTTAGCAGTGTTAAAAGTATTTAGTTCTAGGTTTGAGGAACTTGGGGAATTCTAGGGGAATGCAGCCAAATATCAGTTATTCTTTCTAAGGAGGAAAGAGAACATGTAAGAACAAGTTATGTGAATATTTACTAAATTTCCCTTTAATCCTTAGTTTTCATCTCTAAATCTCATGAATATACTTAACAAAGAATAAAATTGATATGTTTCACTTTTTTCTTTATTATCTGTGGAGCTTAAAACTTACTGGCTTAGGTACATTTCATTTGTGAGATATCAAAGAGGAATCCAGGGTTCTAGATAATCAGGTGTGTACTAGTAAATAGTACTATTTATGGTTTTAGATGTTTTGTGCTTAATCTTGGATATTTTCAGGGCCTGGGAAAGACACTTCAAACAATTTCTCTTCTTGGATATATGAAACACTATAGAAATATTCCTGGTCCTCATATGGTATTGGTTCCAAAGTCTACTTTACATAACTGGATGAATGAATTCAAGAGATGGGTTCCAACGCTTAGATCAGTTTGTTTGATAGGTGATAAAGAACAAAGAGTAAGTATCAAGCATTGTGTTTAATTTTTGTTATCAAATAACTGTCTAATTCTAGCAAGAGAAAAAAACTCAAAACTTTTAATCTAAGAGCATTTTTAAATGTCTTAGTGGGCTTTAAAGCAATAGTCCAACTCTGGAAAAGGTATTGTTAGATATTGTAGAGCAGTAGTCTCAGGTAGTAACTGCATGGGGACAGCCTTAGCCTGGTTCCAGAATTGAGCATGCATAGTCACTAGAAACTTTTATGATGTAATGCAGTCTTTTCCTCCTAGTTGTTTCCTCCTAAATAGACCTTTGTCTTCTGAAAAATGAAAGACTGATGTAAGTCTGTTTTAGACCTGGTAGCTCAGGATATGGTCTAGTAGTGGATAGGCTACTGGAGTCGATCTGGGCTCAGTTTTGTTTCAGGCACTAAGATGTTAGACCCTGAGAAAGTCACAACTGCAGCAGTGTGCCATAGTGGTTAGAGTGCTGGACACAGAGTCAGGAAGATCTGGATTTGAATCCTGCCTCAGATATTGAATAGGTGTAAGACTCTTGGCAGGTCATGTAATCTCTGTCTAATTCTAGTTTCCTCATCTATAAAGTGAGAGAGCTGTACTTAATGTACTTAGCTCCTTTCCAAGTTCCAAATCCATGGTCCTATGGTTTCCTTTCTGTGCATCTCATTTAAAATTTATACAGTTCATGTTTAACTTAGAACTTTTTTATTGGAAAGTCTATATGTACATTATCCTCTCCTGCTGAGTAAATAAATACATTATAATTTTTTAACTTCTTATTCCAAAACTTTTTTCTCTTGCATATTTAATGCCCAATTAATTTTTCCTTTTCTCTCTCCTTTGTTTATTGCTGTGATTTGGAGAAGAAAATAAAAGAAAGTTTGTGGTGAATTCCACCTATCCCAGCCAACTTTTTTTCTTTGAAAACATAACTTCATTTCTAGCAGAGGCTTCTGTTGAGTGAAATGTGCCAGACCAGAGCATGTAGAGGGTTAAGAAAAGAGTAGCATTTTGTCACTTACAGAGACAGTAGAAAGTAACACTCATTTATCCATCCCACCTTCTTCCTTATATGAGACTCTTTTTTCTTTCCTAAATAGAGGACATAGGGCTTTCAAGGCCCTCCATTATGTTTTTCATATTGTTGTATGGCTTGGAATTTGTCTTTTCTTGAGATTACAAGTGCCTTAATTCTAAACATAAAATTTGAAAGAAAAAGAAATATTGATTATGAAATTACAATTTGCAAATTCACTTCTGTCTTTTTCTCAAGTACATGACATCCCTCACTGCCTTGCTTAGAGTTTGCTGTAGTACTTTTTAGGAATAGGAGGAATTTCTGTAGGGGGTGGAGCCTTAGATATGGTTCTTTAGTAAATTAAATGAGAATCTCAAAAGATTAGTAAAGATACTAAAGTGACAGAGGCACAGGACCTAGATAATTCTCTTTTGTTACCCAAGCAACACCCAAACTTTGTTTTAGAAATGAAACTGTGGCTGTAAATATAGTGTTTAACTTTCATCTCTCTTGCTGCATAGGCTGCCTTTGTCAGAGATGTGTTATTACCAGGAGAATGGGATGTATGTGTAACATCATATGAGATGCTCATTAAAGAGAAGTCTGTTTTCAAAAAGTTTAATTGGAGGTACTTAGTCATTGATGAAGCTCACAGAATCAAAAATGAAAAATCCAAGGTAATTGAGTCTTTAGAAAATCATTTGTTTTAATAAAGAAGCTTGTGTGTACAAAATAATAATTTTTCTTTCTTTTTCTAGTTGTCAGAAATAGTAAGAGAATTCAAGACTACAAATCGACTACTGCTGACAGGAACACCTCTTCAGAATAACTTGCATGAACTGTGGGCACTTCTCAACTTTTTGTTGCCGGATGTTTTTAACTCAGCTGATGTAAATATTTCTAGTAATTAATGTTTGGGATGAGAAGCAACATTGTGTAGTGGTTAGAGGACTAGCCTTGTGTCAGGAGGATCTGGGTTCAAGTCCTTCCTCTGACACATGCTGTGAGGTCACGGCAAATTACTCTTGGTAATTTTCTTAAGTTTAAAAGATAGAGGAGTTGCTTCTTTGCAAAGAGTTTCCACAGTGGAAATTCCCTTCTTACACCAATACAAACATAGGTCCAGACTGGACCACAAATATTTTGATATCTGTAGAGTCAGAAGGTACTTTGGTGTCCTTTAATCCAAACCATACCTGGTCCCTTCACAACATATCAGTATGTTAAAAACCCTCTAGTTAGGCGGAAACATTACTTCATGTATAGTCCGTTCCACGTCTGGATAGCGGTCATGAGTAGGAAGTTTTTCCTTGCACGAAGCCTAAATTTTCTTGCTTTGCAGTTTGTGAGCATTGTTCTTTGAGGCCAAGCAGACAAGTCTAATTTTTACTCTTCTGCTTGACAATACTTAAATTCTTGAACACAGCTATGTCTATTATTCTATTTTTAAAGCTCAGCATCCCTAGTTCTTTCAGTAGATCTTCATAAAGCTGATCTTAAGACCTTTCACAATCTTGTTCACCTTTCTCTGGATACTCTAGAGCTTATAATAGTTTTCCTAAAATGTGGCACCTAGGACTAACCTATGAGCTGTTTGAATTCTAGAATTTTGTTAGGGGTCAAAATTCAAACTTACTGGCCTACAGTTTATATGTTTCCCTTTTCTGACAATTGGGGCATTTGCCTTAGTGAGTACAGTCCTATGGTAATCTACCTTTTCTTTTAGCACCTGAAGATATAGTTCATCTGGGCATAGTGACCTGAACTTATTGGAGTAGCTATTACTGTCTCTCTACTGATTTAGGTCTCAACTCCCCATTAGCTGTTTTTCTTCTGTCTTGTCTAGTCTAAAAATCATTCTCTTTGACAGAGAATACAAGCAAAATAGGAATTGAATATTTCTGCCTTTAGTGTGTTTTCATTAATTCTACCTATTTCTGGTACCCACTGAATGTGTAAAGAGGCCTGGAGGGAGCTTTTCAGCATTTGAGAGGATCTTTAAGGGAACAAAGGCAAGACTCACATGGGATAAGAGGGCATGGATGGGCTTTAGTCTTAACTGAAGGAGTACTGATTTCAGGGCACAAATACAGTGAAGTATTTTTTGTTAATTGTTGTTTTAGAGGTTTATCTAATTTTTATTCTTGAACAATTTTATGTTTTTTCTTATTTGGGTCATCAGAACGTCATTCTTGACTGCTTCCTGTCTGACTAGGTGACTTACCCTGTAGAATTTCAGGCTGTTTGATACTGTCCTTTCTTTGGACCTTTGGAAACCTATTTTTCTAAAACCTAGGGTGTGCTGTTTCCGTCTTTCTTCTTTCTGTCACAGATTATTAGTTGAAAGATGGACTGGGCACTTGTTACTAAGTACTGAAATTATTAGCTACTATGCTTTGGGAAGAAAGAGCTCCAGTTGATGCTCAGATAAACAGAGTCTTTCATTATTATATTTCTGTGCCAGGAAGTGATCTGTTTGTGAAATGCTTCATCTTTTTCCCCTTTTCTGTCCAAATGGAATATAGTGTAGTTTGATGAGAATATCATGTAAGTTTCTACTTATATCGATCTTCTCAGATGCTGTCCCTTATATTTCTTCTTATGAATATTGTAAATCCTCATGTGGTATATCTTCCTTCTTAGCATACAGTTCTCTGTCTTTATTTAATCCATACCTTTCCAGAGTTAAATGTAGTCATACTATCAAATTTCAAGTAATACCTCTGTGGCTGTGTTTGCCTCTTTGCTTTAGAATTTCTAGTTCACCTTGTTTATTGCTCATACTTTGTATTTGTTTATAAATATCTGAAGTTTATAGATTTGTCTCCTTGAATTTCTGGGCAGCTGTGCTGCTATTCTCCCTACATTGTAGCTACTTGTATTGGCAGTTGTCTTGTTTTCCTTTTCAGTTTAAAGCCTTTTTGATTCTGTTTGTATAAAGGTAAATACATTCTTTTCAGCACTTGTTAGGTATACTACAGCCTTGCCAAGGATCTATCATGTCTGTATTTTAACCTGTGAACAATTAATCCAAAAACCATTCTAACACAAACTGGTTGTCTGCTTCCCATAGTTGTCTTTTGGATAGCCTTTGACTTTAATTTACAGTGAGGATGAAAGTAACACCTGTTCCTCTTAAAGTCTTTAGGTACTTATCCCAGGACATCATAGTTTTCCCAGTCTTTTCTTAGAGCTCTTTTGGCTTTATCATGTGGTTCCAATGCTAGTCACCAGAAATGAGTAGTAGCCCTCTGGTTTGACAAATCTTAGGAGGTTTTCTCTGTATCATGTCTTAGGTATATTGCCTGAGGAGACATTATTACCAAGTTGATTTAAAAAACTTACCTCAGTACCCTAGTTAGGGGAGTTGCCAAATACCACTACTCATTTTCCTCTGAGAAGTATTGGATGCCATTTTTCTTGATGGCCCTTGTTGGATCCACGTCATTATTCTTTGGAGGATAAGTTGCTACTTCCTTCTAAGGAAGTTCAACTCTCTCCTCTTCAGGAAGAGCCTCAACATTGGTCTCCTTTGCTCTGATAGAATGTTAAGAGTGGGGATTGTTTCATTTTTGTCTTTGTTTCCCCAGTTAATGGTATTGCAATTTTTGCTAGGGCAGAAGTTTGAGACTTTGTTACCATGATTAGGCATGTAATCAGTCTTTTTATTGTTTTGTTTTTTTTTTAAAGGCATTTGGGGTTAAGTGACTTGCCCACAGCTAGTAAGTGTCAAGTGTTTGGTCTGAGGCCGGATTTGAACTCAGGTACTCCTGACTTCAGGGCCAGTGCTCTATCCACTGTGCCACCTAGCTGTCACATAATCAGTCTTTTTAAAAAAAACTATTATTTTGTGCATGGGTTTATTGCATATTCTAAGTTTCTTTTTCTTTTTCCCATGAATCTCGGATTACTGATTTTATGGTGGTTTGGCTTACTGATGAACTTTAAAAGAATATAGTAGCTGGAATGTGAAATAATGTTTTCTTAGTAACTATAATGTTTGGTTTTTTACTTGGATTTTATTTTTTATTATGTTTTTCCTTTGCACATTGAAGTTTTTGTCAGGAGTTACATAGCATTTAATGAGGCATTTATTTTGTTGATATAGGTAGTTGATATTCAGGGCTTATGCTTAGATCTTTGCTTTAAAACATATATTAGTTGAAAAGTTCTTTTTGTTGTTCAAATCCAGCAAAAGTACTAATCTTAAAAACTGTGCTTATGATGTGAGATAAAAATTGATGTGAGTCTTAATTTCACTTTTAATGACTTGCTTTAAATCTATCAGTCTTCTGCCTAAGTAAACTAGGTTGGCTTTAAGAATGAAATAGGGAAGTCAGGAGTTCAAATCCTGACCTCAGACCAAACATTGGACGCTTACTAGCTGTGTGACCCTGGGCAAGTCACTTAACCCTAATTGCCTAAAAAAGAAAATGAAATAGGGAAGGACATCTAGGTGGTACAATGGATAGAGCACTGGCCCTATCAGGAGTCAGGAGGACCTGAATTCAAATCCTGCCATAGATATATAACACTTAATAGCTGTGTGACTCTGGGCAAGTCACTTAACCCCAATGCCTCACCAAAAAAAGAAAAATAAAAAAAAAATAGTGAAATGTTTTCCCTTCCCCCCTCTTGTGAAGCTGAGGAAGAAATTAGAGTATTGCTTTTCTGATACTATTTAGTTTTGATTTACAGTAAGTTTCTTGAAACATTCATTGGGAAAGTTGTCACCAACACATTTCTGACAGAATATTTATTAGGGTAGTAGCATATCTCCTATGGAACTTACAAATATTCTTTTAGTACAAGTGTTTTTTAAGAATTAGGTATTACTGTAGAAAATGAGAGGTTTGGATTAAATGACTTCTGAGTTGCTTTCTAATCCTAACATTCCATGAGTCTAACTTTTTGGGCTATCCATTTTGGGGGAGAGGTCAAGAAGCTACTTTTTTTGGTTTCCTGTTTATGTTGTTTTTCTGACTTTGTTTTGTCAAAATAGGACTTTGATTCGTGGTTTGATACAAATAACTGCCTTGGGGATCAAAAGCTAGTTGAACGTCTCCATATGGTAAGTAGAGGATTATTGTTTTGTATAATAGTTCTATAAATATTTAACTGAAATAAAATATGAAACAGAAGGCCTGGTGTAATGGATGGTGTGCTGGACTTGAAGTCCTAGGTTGAAATTCTACCTCTGATGCTGAGTGATCCTGGACAGTTTACTTAATGTTTGTGTACTTTTCAGCAGCATGAAGCTGTTGTAGGATTCGCAATCAAAACTAATATAGTCAACGAGGTTGTATCCTCCCAAAAGGAGTGAATGACAGGCTCATGAGAGTGTGATTCCCACTTGCAGGAAAATGCCACGTTACCATCATCGGTGTGTATGCTCTCATCACGACAAACACTAGTGAGGTCAAAGAAAAATTTTATGAAACCCTGGAGACCCTCATTGTCAGTGTGTCAGAAGAGGACAAGCTTGTAATTCTGGTTTGCTTTAATGCCAGAGTAGGCTCAGACTGTCGGATATGGCAGGGAGTCCTTGGGAGGAATGGAGTTGGAAACAGCAACACTCACAGTCACTTAACTATGGAGTATTTGTGTAACTCATGACCTCATCACCTACACTGTCTTCCATTTACCTAAATGTAATAAAACTTTGTGGGTGTACCCTTGTAGCAAATGCTGGCATTTAGTAGTCTATGTCATTGTAAGGAGAACAGACAGACAGGATGTGAATAACCAAAGGCAATGTGTGGCGCAGAGTGCTGGACTGATCATAGACTTATCCCCTCCAAGCTAAATATTCACATTCAACAAAAGCAGTGGCCTCATGCTAAGACAACTAACAGAAGACTTAATTGTCAACAGAATAGAGCACTTCTCCTTGCATGACCTAAGTCACCAAGTTAGGAGAGAAAGCTGGGCCACCACGTGGTTGGCAAGAGTGGAGCAGAAAAGGAGTGGGCAGCTTTCATAGATACGGTGTACAACACTGCATTTACTTATTTGAGTCAGAACACATTCAAGATTGGTTTGATGAAAATGATAGGGAAATTCAGAAACTGCTAAATGAAAAAGTAGAACTCCACAGCGTTTACCAGCAGGATAGTTTGTCTGCCTCTAAGAAGGCAGTGTTTAATTACATCAAAAGTAAAGTGCAAGGGAAGCTGCGAGTGAACCCTGAGAGGTGCAGGGTTCTTGGCTCAGTAAGAAGGCAGATGAAATTCAGCTTTACACTCATAGTAACAATCCAAAATGCTTTTATAATGCCCTGAAGGCTATTTGTGGGCCAAACACCTATGGTGTATCTCAGTTACTCAACACTGATGGAGCCACACTGATTAGTGATAAGGATATAATCCTGGAGAGATGGACTGAATACTTTCATGGTGTTCTCAACAGATCTCCATCAACTAATGCTGAAGTCATTGGCCACATACCCCAGGTTGAAGTCAGCCCGTCGGTAGATGAACTTCCAACTGAAGAAGAGGTTTTAGATGATATTAGGCTCCTCTCATGTGGCAAAGCACCTGGTGCTGATTCTATTCCAGCTGAGATTTAGAAGGCAGGGGGTCCACTGCTCATACAAAAGTTGAGTGACATCTTCCTGGTTATATGGCCAGAGGAGATTTTTCCTCAGGAGTTCAGGAATGTCTCCATTGGCCATCTCTATGAAAGAAAAGGAAAGAGGTTGTCCTGTGACAGTCATTTGGGGGGGGGGGTTCTTCACTCTGTCTCTCTCTCTGTCTCTCTCTGTTTCTCTGTGTCTCTCATTTTTGGCAAGGTTCTTGCCAAAGTGCTTCATAGGCTGATACTTCACCTGGAAGGGAGTCATGTACCTGAGAGCCAGTGTGTCTTCAGAAAGGGTTGAGGAACAGTTATTCTGGTGTTGCTGCCTGACAACTCCTGGAGAAATTACAGGAACAGAACAGAGGCCTGTACACATCATTTGTTGATATGATCAAGGCCTTTGATAATGTCAGTCATGAGGGCTTGTGGAAGATCATGGCAAAATTTGGTTACCTGGAGAAGTTCATCAGTATTGTACATCAGTTTCTTTCAAAAATAAAAGTTTGTTACAGTGTTGGGATGGTCATGGTTTCTTCCTTTTTCTTTTTTTAAAATTTATTTATTTTTCGTTTTCAACATTCACTTCCATAAAATTTTGAGTTCCAATTCTCCCCATCTCTCCCAGCCCAAAATGGCATGCAGTTTGATATAGGCTCAACATATACATTCATGTTAAACCTATTTTCACTTTAGTCATGTTGTAAAGAAGAATTAGAGCCAATGGGAGAAACCATGAGAAAGAAGAAACAAACAAAAAAAAAGGAAAAAAAAGCACAAATAATATACTTTGATCTGTATTCAGACTCCATAGTTTTTTTTCTGGATATGAACAGCATTTTCCATCATGAGTCTTTTGGAGTTGTCTTAGATCCTTGCATTGCTGAGAAGAGAGAATTCTATCAAAATTAGTCATCGCACAATGTGGCTGTTACTGTGTTCAGTGTTCTCCTGGTTCTGCTCACTTCATTCAACATTAGTTTATGTAAGTCTTTCTAGGTTTTTCTGAAATCTGTCTTCTCACCATTTCTTAATAGCACAATAGTATTCCTTTGTATTCATATACCACAACTTGTTCAGCCATTCTCTAGCTGATGGACATCTCCTCAGTTTCCAATTCTTGACCACCACAGAAAGAGCCGCTATAAATATTTTTGTACATGTGGGTCCTTTTCCTGTTTTGATGATCTGTTTGGGATACAGACCTAGAAGTGCTATTGCTGGGATATGCACATTTTTATAGTTCTTTGGACATAGTTTCAAATTGCTCTCCAGAATGGTTGGATCAGTTGACAACTCCATCAACAATGTATTGATGTTCCAATTTTCCCACATCTTCTCTAGCATTTATCATTTTCCTGTTTTGTCTTGTTAGCTAATCTGATAGGTGTGATATACCTCAGAGTTGTTTTGATTTGCATTTCTCTAATCAATAGTAATTTAGAGCATTTTTTAATATGACTATAGATAGCTTTAATTTCTTCATCTGAAAACTGCCTATTTATATCCTTTGACCATTTATCAATTGGGGGATGCACATCAGTTTCTTGACGTTATGCTTTCCTGGATTCTGGATAATGGACTCTCAAGCTTTTTCCAGTCATCATTGCCATGAAGCAGGGCACTGTGTTTGCTTCCATGCTTTTTAGCATGATTTTTTTGGTTTTTTTTTTGTGATGTCATATGCCTTCAATGAGGATAAAAACAGCATCAAGGCCCACTGATGCTAAATTATTTAATTTGAAAAGGCTATCAGCCAAGACTAAAATGGAGAGGGAATTGATGTGTGGCTTTTGTTCCCAGATGATTGTGTACTCAGTATGTTCTGAAGTTCAGATGCAAGAGAGTGTGGATAGATTCTCTGCCACTTCTGTGCTAATTTTTGCCTGATAATTAACACCAAGAAAACAGATTTTCCACCAGCTAGTACCCCACCATCCATACATGGAACCATTGGTTACAGAAATTTTGAATGTTGTGGATAAATTCACTTACCTGGGCAGTATACTTTCCAGGGCTACATACATAGATGAGGTTGATGCATGTGTTGCCAGAGTGGGAGACCCTGAAGGAAAGAGTGAGAGAGAAGAGCTAGTAGGCTGCCCACAAAACTGAAGATTTACAGAATCATTGTGATGACCTTATTGTATGCCTATGAAACCTGGATAATCTAACACCACCATTCCAGGAAACCGAATTGCTTCCATTTGAATTGTCTTAGGAAGATTCTGAAGATCACCTGACAAAATAAGGTACTGGACACAGTTCCTTTCCCGAGCTGAATTGCCAGGTATTCAAACTCTACCTTGGAGAGCGCAACTCTAATGGGCTGGCCACATTGTTTGGAGGCCAGGTGTATGTTTACTTAAAAAACTATTTTATGGAGACCTCACACAAGACAAACACTCATGTGGAGGTCAGCGGAAGTGGTGCGAGGGCACTCTCAAAGTCTCTGAAGACCTTTGGAATTGATTGTGTGATATGGGAGATACTGGCACAGGACTGCCCAGCATGGCGTAGCTGCATCAAAGAAGGCACCGTGCTCTATGAGTGAAGCAGAATTGCAGTAGCTCAAAAGAAACTGAAGTGTACAAATTTAGAGACACCTCACCTCCAAATGTTCACATGGACTTGTTATACCCAACCTATGGCAGGGCTTTCTGAGCTTGTTTGGTCCGATCAGTCACAGTCGGACACATTGTACCTCGACCTCAACATAGTGATGTCATTTTGGTCTTCTAGCATGAAGTACAACAACCAACTAACATCATGCAGTTCCCTCAGACTTAGGAAAGCCATAGCTTAGTTCTTGACCTGTGGTATTGGAGAGAGTTCCCACACTGGGTATCCCTCCATGTTGATAAACTCCCAAGTCTTTTGCATATTTGCATGTGGAGAATGAAAAGAAGTAAATAGTAGCTAGTGTGTTGATTTAGGAAATCAGGAAGAGACTAAGTACGTCTTGTTAATCTTAAAACTTAAAGGTAATTGTGTATCCTATAGTTTCTTTATCTTGAGAAAGGAACAAGAACAGTACTGTGAGATAGTCTCCCTAAAAGACTTGACTGTAGGCTAGAAGTGACTGATCATTGGGAGTGTTTATTGTGACATGGCTACCAGAAAAGCTAATGTGATGTTAGATGGCATTAACAGTACTAACCAATGTGACCTGTTGGCAGCAGGTTTATTCTACTTTATACTGGTCAGGCCATGCTTGAAGTGTTGAGTACAGTTCTGAACATCATACTAGGAAGACATCTAGGAGCTAGCTCTATGGTGTGTTTAAAGGACTGGGAATTGGTATGGAGAAGTCTGCTTCACTCTCTGAGGCCTTCGGTGTGAGGCATCTTAGAATTCATGATTTCCTTAAAAACCTAGTTCCATCTTCTCTGACGTAAATTGTTTGTGGATTCCCTCAGCTGCTAGTTTTTCCCTCTTATGAAATTGTCTGGTATTTGCTTTTATTTAATGTGTTGAGGTTGTTTCCACAGAGAACATTTTGTAAGCTTCTTGAGGGCAGCAGAAATGATTTAATTTTTGTCTGTGTCCCCAGAGCCTAGCTCAGTGTGTGGCACATTGGAGGTGCTAGAGACATGTTCGTTGAATTTTGATTGTGGGGATTTGAAGCTACCATATGGAAGTTGGGTAAAAGAATTAGCAATGTATAGCCTGGATAAAAAAAGCACTTATGGAGGAGATGTACTTTTTTGGGAATATTTGAAATTCCATCATGTAAAAGAGGAATTAATTGATTAGAAAATTAGGATGGTTAGGAAATAAATTAGGAAAATTAGAAGGGTTAGAAAAGTGAATGCGTCACCTTAATGAAGTAGTGGTTTACAAATGAAATTTTGAAACGATTTCTAAGTTAGTCTACTTATTCTGTGGGCAGCTAGGTGGTATAGGGATAGAGCTCTGGGCCTGGAGTCAAGAAGACTTCATTCTGAGTTCAGATCTGGCCTCAGATACTTACTAGCTGTGTGACCCTGGGTAAGTCACTTAAATCCTGTTTGCCTCAGTTTCCTTATCTGTCAAATGAGCTGGAGAAGGAAATGGCAAAACACTTCAGAATCTCTGCCAAGAAAACCCCAGGTAAGATTGTGGAGAGTCGGATGCAACTGAAAATATTGAGTAACAATTTTATCTTATATAGTTGGTTGTGTGTATAAAAACATTTTAAATGGAACTTGTTAGAAATTTTTGTATAGTACATTTCATAGAGTGGGTGCTACTTTTCATTACTGAAATTTATGTCGGATTATTCTAAAATCATTTCTCTTCACCTTATTAGTCTTTGTTGTTTTATTAGAGTTCTTATGAGAATTTAAAAAAATACTTCCTCATATTTAGATGATATTCATCACTTCACATAAGACAAAAAATGACTAAAGCCTAAATAGAAACCCTCCCCAATGATTTTTTCCAGTTCAAAATTATTGTCTCTAATAGTCTTGTATTTGGACAAACAAATTGTCAGGAAGACATTTTATTATTCATTTTTTGTTTTCTCTAGGTTTTGCGCCCATTCCTCCTTCGTCGAATTAAGGCTGATGTTGAAAAAAGTTTACCTCCCAAAAAGGAAGTTAAAATTTATGTAGGCCTCAGCAAAATGCAAAGGGAATGGTAAGTGATTTGAGATAATGTTGTTATTACATATGGTCCTTCACAAATTTCTATTTGTGTTTCTCTTCCTAAGTAATGTTGTGTTGGTTTATTGCAGCAGGTACTATGTGTATTTTTAGAAAAGGAGGAGCCTAACCTGTTTGCAAAGCAGTCATTCTATTAGTGTTATTAAATAGAAAACGGATGTAACTATCACCTAAATACAATTTCTATTATGCCTTACTCATTTGATGACCACTTATCTATATATACCTAAATGTTTTTGCAATAATCTTTGAAGGGTCATATATGAGAGATTTATTTGATTTAACAGATAAAGCAAGTTTTAGATTAGTAAATTTAAATGGAAAAATTAGTTTTTATCATCTTTTTCACATTACTTCCATTACTGTATATATCTTCTTACCCTCTATGCTCAGAGGGCCATGTCTTTTAATAATAACAAAGAGGGGAAAAAAGCATTTCAGCAAAAACCTAATCAACCAATCAACTGGATTCAACAGTCAGTTATGCTATATTCCACACTCAAAATATTTCTTTTTGCCGTCACATGGGAGAATAGGATGTGTATTTTCTAATTTCCTAGGGCGTAAACTTGGTCATAATTTCACAACATTTAGCATCATGTGGTTTTTTGAGTTGTTTTCATTTACATTGTGGTCATTATATTATCTTCTTTTCTTGATTCTGCTTAAACTTTGCTTTAATTTATATTTCTAACTGCTTTTCCTCTTAATATTTGTGTTGCATTAATTTCAAAAAACCAAAAACTGCTTGCTTTGTTAATTTTTTAATGTTTCTATAATGTTCCATCTCAAGTTATTTTTGCCCTTTTTTCCCCAAAATTATTTAGAAAGTATTTATTGATCATGAGCATTTATTGAGTATCTATTGTGTGTCAGGCACTTGATGCATAATGTGCATAGTTGGTATATGTTTAAGCTGGTAGAAGTTTAAAGAATATAGTTGGTATATGAAAGAACAGGGAGATAAAAATTAGATTAGTGTTGATGGTTTAGTTAAATTATCATGAAGATGTTTGAGATCCTGGCAATCAAATGTGCATTATGCCAGCATATTTTGATAGAATATAATTTAACTGATTTCATTCCACTGGTAATAAATTATTAAGTTTGGCCCTGACAACGACTAATAATAATGACTAGAAATAAAAGATCAATCATGAATAATTGTAACAGAAATAGATGATTAACATTGAAGTATTAGGGAGAACTGAACTTACTGAAAAGTATTTTTTCCTTAGGTATACAAGGATACTAATGAAGGATATAGACATATTAAACTCTGCAGGAAAAATGGACAAAATGAGATTGTTGAATATCCTAATGCAATTGAGGAAATGTTGCAATCATCCATATCTCTTTGATGGAGCCGAACCTGGGCCACCTTACACGACAGATATGCATCTGGTTACCAATAGTGGCAAAATGGTTGTACTTGACAAACTTCTCCCTAAGTTAAAAGAGCAAGGTATAAACACTGTGGCAAATTGTTTTAAAGTTAAAAAGTTAAAATAAAAACTGTGTGAAGTTTTCTGAATGGTATAATAGTGGGTAGATATTGGAACTGGCATCTCCATTTAAGTAAGTCTTTTGGTCATCTGTATGGTTATTATATCACTCAGTTACCTAGTGCACTTTATAGAATTATGGTAAATTATTAAATGTATTTGTTCGGAAAGTACTTCTTTGAAGGCATGTAACATTTAGTGAATGATTATTACTGGGAAAATTGGAGTGAGGTCAGAGTTTCTCCAATGCTTGTCCTATGATTTTTTTCCTCCCAGGCTCTTTTTTTGATGGCAAATGAAGCTTGATAATGACTTTATAAGATTCCTTTTGTAGAGACATCTCTGGATAGGTTTTCTTTTTGGCTTCTGTTCAACTTGCATTTTTCTTTGGCAAGTGTCTTTAGAAGTATTTCACATCGCATGTTACCTTTACATTGTACAGTCTGTAATGCTTGGAAGTTGGTATGCGTATGATTCCATTTAGATCTTGGAAGAAAATGTTGTAAGTATGTAGGGATCTGTTTTCTTTTTATGGATAATCAGCTTTTCAGTCTCTTTGTCCTTACCTTTGGGACTGATTCCAGGCATTCACACATACAACTTGAGATTGCTTTCCCCTGCTACCTGTACTGCTTGAATTGTGGATGAGCTGTCCATATGTGAGGAACGCTGGAATAGGGTATTTTCCATATTGTATAGTTGGGTCATTTGGGAAGAAGTATATGACCTTTTGATCTTTGGCATAATAGGTGATTGTGAGATGTAGGCTGAAGACAAGTTTGGATGTGAAATACTCGCTGTACTTATGAATCAACCCAAAGAAACATTGAGGGCACCTGAGCTTTTGTGTGTTGAGTAAAAGCTATTCAGTGGATGAGAAAAGGTCTCGTGTGTCTAGTAAGAGACATTCAAATTGTATGGATTTAAAAAAAAACCAAACATCCTTTTTTGGGTGGGGAGGAGGGGAATCCAAACCTGTAATTTACACCCCTCTAGTAATGTAGATCAGCAAAAGCTCTCCAACATAAAATTTTAGAGAGTTGCCTGGTGTACTTAGCGGTTAAGTGACTTGTCCGGAGTCACACAGTGGTATGTGTCAGAGGCAGGGCTTACTAATGTGTATTATAAATTCATAGTTAAGGATGTAATGGATTTTTTGCATACGTTTAGTTGCTACATGGTTATTATTAGTCTTATATTTTGAATAGTGTGTTATATATTATATATTACTACATATATTATATTTGAACATTTTGCCGCTTTTAAGAGGTCTTGATTGAAATATTGTAATCCTCAACAGATTCAAGAGTACTAATCTTCAGTCAGATGACAAGAGTGTTAGACATTTTGGAAGATTACTGCATGTGGAGAAATTATGAATACTGCAGATTGGATGGACAGACTCCTCATGATGAGAGACAAGTGAGTTAAATTTGATGAGGAAAAGGAGGGAGAGGATATTACATGACATGATTATTATTTGACATGTATTCTATTTTACACAGGATTCCATCAATGCATACAATGAGCCAAACAGCTCGAAGTTTGTTTTTATGTTAAGTACACGTGCTGGTGGTCTTGGAATAAATCTGGCTACTGCTGATGTCGTGATCTTGTATGATTCAGACTGGAATCCACAAGTTGATCTTCAGGCTATGGTAAAGACTCAAATGTATTCATTTCCCTAAAACTAAGTGGTAAAAATACTCTTCACAATATTATATGCTTACAAGTGCTTAAATTCTGTTTTAGTTGGGAAGTGCCTGGTATAATGGGGAAATTTATTTGGTGGGTCTCCCTGGCATTATTTAAATTTGTGAATAAAAGTATTGAGAGCTTGTGTGTTTCTGGTTACCTTTGAATTTTTAACTTCTCTTTAGTAGTAGAGATAATTTAGTATTTGTTAAATAGGGGTAACATGGGATGGAGCTTATTTTTAAAGCAGTTTTTTGTTAGAGTTTAAAAATAAGGGAGTCAGATTCTTAATTGATCTTTAATAAAATTATTGTAAACAATTTTGGGGAGTCAGAATTTTTATAGTGAGTTATCTCAAGATTTATTCTTTCCAGTGAAGACTCTTAGAACATTTATTTTAAGGAATCAGCTAGTAATGAGCTAGTTTTCTTTTCTTTTTTTTTTTTTTTTGAGAGAAAGGAACATGAAAATATCCTTTACAGATTTTATAAAGGAAATTTTTGTCACATAAGAAGCAGCTCATAACTACTCGTTTAAACATTATCTACATATATCACAGTATGCCGTATGACACGTATATTCATTTTTTTGTTTAGGATCGAGCACATAGAATTGGACAAACCAAGACTGTTCGAGTATTTAGGTTTATCACCGACAATACTGTGGAGGAAAGAATAGTGGAACGTGCAGAGATGAAACTCAGGTTGGATTCAATAGTCATTCAGCAAGGTGTGTTATTATAAAATTAATTCTAGGACTGCTTATTTGATGGTTTAGCAAGAAAGATATATATTTTCCTGTATTTATTAGGATTGTTTCATTTTTAACTATTTTAAATGGCTTATTAAGCTAACTTGCCATTATTAGTTAATGTCTTAAGTATTCCCTCTCTGCTGATTATCAGACAGAGATAATAACAAAACAAAACAAACTAGGATGTGGTCTGTGCTCTCATGGAGCTTAAGCATGCAGTAGGGAACATGGAAGTACATGTTGTGTTGATATCTTTCCTCTCTTAACTCCTTTTGTCCTTATCTCTGTGTCTCACAGCATCAGCTCCCAGCACATGATGCTGTGCTGTGATGCTGTCCTGCACGTCCAGTTAGAGTGAAAGCTCTGTACAGACAGCCAGACCTCTCAGTCCAGTGCTAGGCTTCAGGACATTGAATAAGACAGTGTTCCAGTGAATGCAAAATGAAGGTGTTTATAAGTACTGAGGTGATGGAGAGGGGAGTGGGGTCAGTCAGGCACTTATTAATTACCTGTTGTGTGCTAGGTACTGGAGATACAAATAAAAAAGGCAAATTGCTGCTTTCCAGGAGCTTACATTCTGATAGGCTGATACATGTTCGTAGATAAATATGGAATGGATAAAACCTACACTGGTGGTGGACTTAGGGGCCTTGATAACAGCTGGTGCAGAAGAACATGTCCAAGGACAGGATGAGAAAGTGTTTTGTATGAGGAGTAGAGAGGAGGCCAATTTGGCCAGCTCATAGAGTAAGAGGGGGAAGTGAGGTTGGAAAGGTTAAGTTGGGACCAAGTTTTATGGAGCTTTAATAAAAGCTAAATGGGCAAGTTTTTATTTGATCCTAGAAGCATTAGGAAGCTTGGTTGAATCAGGCAGTGATATGGTCTTTGGCATCATTGTGTTCAGTGGACTGGAGCAGTGACAATTCGGAGATTCTTGGAGGAGTCTAGATAAGAGGTGGTGGGGGCTGGAACTAAGGTGGTGGCTGTGAGTGGAGAGAAGGAGGTCAGATTTGACAGATGAATGTAGAAATAGGATTTGGTAACCAATTGTATAGTGAGGGAGAGTAAGGATTCAAGTATAATGAATTTGGGGATTGGATGGATGATGATTCTTTTGACAGAAATGGGGAAGTACGGACGACAAAGATAAAGAGTTTAGTTTTGAACATGTTGAGGTGGAAGTGTGTCCCAGACTTCTGTTTTGAAATATCTAGTAGGCAGTTGGTAATCGGAGATTGAAGCTCAGGGAGAAAACAGTGGGACTGGATCCTAAGGTGGAGATGGTGAGGAGGTGGAATTGACAAGATTTTGCATCAGATTGAATATGTGGATGGTGCTTAGTCCAAGTGAAGGATTGGGGGTCAATCCCAGATTGTAAATGGGTAACCTGAATGGTGCCCTCGATTGAAATATGAAATTAGGAGGAGGAAGAGTGGGCCCTTAGGAGAAAAGATAATGGAGTTCTGTTTTAGACATGTTGATAGCATAGGCACGTATGTGTTGAGAGGAATGGGAGAATTTTCCTCAAAGTTCTCAAGTGGCTATATATAAACTTTTTTCTTGTAAAAGACATACTTTGTGAATGAATTGTTCTCAGTGGGTGGACAGAGCTAATAAAAATGTGGTGGGCTATTAGATCCTGTTGTTGAGCGGTTTCTTGAGGCAGGGAAGGTTTTCCATGTCAATGCATTTGCACATGGCCTTGGAAAAAAGCATGTATGCCATATAACTCTTAAAAAAAAAGCACTTGTGGGATTAAGGATTGTGTTTGTACATATGTGTATGGAGTGGATAAAGGTAATAAGGGAGTTTGGGGGCTCCATGAGGCAAGAAGTTTTGTGGGATAGGTTTCTTTTCCTTTATGATTACCTTGAATGAAATCTGACCTTGGCCTTCTCTGCTATAGGTGGAAGTAAGACCTTCCATTCCTGAGGTCAGAGAAAGACTTAGCTTAGTTAGTCTCTTGGGACTGAGCATCCTCAGAAGCTCTGGATTGAAATCCTAGATCTGAAACTTAGTATATCTGTGACATTGGTCAAGGCACTTAATATTTCAGGTCTCAGTTTCTTCATTTAGGACAGGAGTTCTCAAACTTTAGCAGTCTGGTGAAGCCTATGTATCCTCAGAATGTTTTTTAGATTCACAAAATAAAATGCATAGGATTGCAAAGGAAATGATGAGATAGAAAATATCAAAATATTAAAAACCATTTCACTGCCTTAAGAACTTCTGATCTAGAAAATGAAAGGGTTAGACTAGGTGACGTTTAAGTACTGAGTTGAAGAAAAGTGGGGAATTAGATTCAATAGGGCCAGGATTATTAAAGAACAGACTTTAGACTTTATGTGGTAGGCAGCTGGCAATTATTGTAGATTCTTGGGCAAGGGAATGGCACAATGAACATTCTATTTTAAGAGGAATTGCATGGTTGCAGGAAATTGGAGCAAGGAAGGGAGAATGGTGAAACTGATTGTTTTTGGTGCCTTTTGAACCTGTACTTCACATTGAGTTTTTGGTTTGAAATACTCATTTAATCAGTCAAATATTAAACCACCTATTTTTGTTCAAGGCAGTATGCCACGTATTCTGTGAGATAAAAGGAAGTGCAAGACAGCAACCCAGAAGAGAGCTTTCAAATCTGATTGGGTGATATGGCATCAATAATTGGAGTGTTTAATTGTATTATAAAATGACAGAAGCTTTGTCAAATTAGTGGTATAAACAGTAGGTTCTGTGAATTCAGAGGAAGGAGAGGTCAGTGGACTATGAAGGTTGTTCTCTTAAGGAAAAGATTTGAACTGGACTGGAATGGGTAAGATTAGAGCTTTGTAAGTGAGGTGAACAAAGACACTTAGAGGTGGGAAGGCACGTATATAGGAAGCCAGGCCTTTGAATATTAGATTTGCTTATATTTAAAAACATTTTTAAAGATTTATTTCCTTTTATCTTCAAGCCATATTTAAAATAGAAGTTTAGATTTGGTTATTTGGAAAGTAATTTGATTTAGTACTGACATGTATATGACTTTTCAGTCAGCAGGTAGTTAAATATCTTTATAAGATAAGGTAGCCCCTGTGCTTCATGAAAATAATAGAATGCTAATTTTTGTTTAACTGAGGTCATTTTTCTTAGTTTTAATTTCTTTTCTATTTTCTTAAAACCATACCACATGCTGTTTTCTTTAGGAAGGCTTGTAGATCAAAATCTGAACAAAATTGGGAAAGATGAAATGCTACAGATGATTCGGCATGGTGCAACACATGTATTTGCCTCAAAGGAGAGTGAAATTACTGATGAAGATATTGATGGTATTTTGGAAAGAGGTGCAAAGAAGGTGAGTCATAGGTTGAATAATGTGCTTTCAGTATCAAATGAATGCTTAAAATTTCAGAATGAAATATTTAATATTGGAACATTTGTTGTAAATGTATTTTATAAGTTGATTTTTCATATAGGAGACACTTGAATCTTAAGATTTGATGTTTTCATGTTATCAAGTCTATTATGAAGTGGGTTTTGTTTCCCCACAGACTGCGGAAATGAATGAAAAGCTCTCCAAGATGGGTGAAAGTTCACTGAGAAATTTCACAATGGATACAGAGTCTAGTGTGTATAACTTTGAAGGTGAAGACTATAGAGAAAAACAAAAGGTAACTTGAATTATATTTAACTAAATGAAGGACATGACTCATTTTATAGAAATTTTAGGATGCGTACTGTCACATGTAGTATAAATATGTAATCCATAATATATACTTACGTATATTTTTGTTAGGTATTGAAGATCAGCTTAATAGAATTTGTTATAGTTTAGAAAAAGTTATAAAACTTAGTGTTTAAAATGTGCCATTAAACTTTCCTTTTCTCCATTAGATGGCATTCACAGAGTGGATTGAACCTCCCAAGAGAGAAAGAAAAGCCAACTATGCTGTTGATGCGTACTTCCGGGAGGCCCTCCGAGTCAGTGAGCCCAAAGCACCCAAGGTGAGCCTGCTGGATTGGGAAGTATTTGAATCCGGACAGAGTACTAGTGGAGTACGCCAAGGAACTACATTTGGCCATGTGCTGTTGTAACATTTTTGATGAGTGACTTAGATAAAAATGTAGATGGAATGCTCATCAGATTTGCAGATGACACAAAGCTGAGAGGGGTAGCTAACACATGGGATGACAAGAATTAAGATCCAAAAGGATCTGGCTAGGTTAGCCTAGAGTGTTGGGTTGAAACTAATAAGCTAAAATTCAGTATGGGTAAAATTATAAGACAGATAGCTGTATAGACATAGTCCTTTTAAAAAGGGTCTGATCTGGAGCTTTTAGTAAACTACATGTACATTATGAGTCAGCAGTGTGATGTGGCTAATTCTGATGGTGTGCTCCATCAGGAAAGGCATGGCTTCTAGGAAAAGGAAGTGTTCATCTCACTGTTCAGTACCCTGGTCAGACCCCATTTGGAGTATTGTGTTCTTTTCTAGCTATCATGGTTTAAAAAGGACTTAGATAACCTGGTTAGTATCCAGAGGAGGGCAGCTAGCTTGGTGAAGGCCTTTGTGCTCGTAACATAAGAGGAACTTGGACCTGGAAAAACAGAACGCTTGGGACCTGATGGTTGTGTTCACATCTCTGAAGTGGTGTTATGTGGAAGAAATGGTGTAGTGGTGGTGATTCCTCTACATATGAGTTAGACTAGATGCTGGGGAGGCCCTTCCCAACTCTCACATCTTAGGATCTTTCCATGTATGTGCACATATATGCATATAATTTTAAGTAATTATTTTTATTTTTTCTAATTTATATAGCTGACAAATCCAGGTTTCATAGAAGCATATTTCTATGTTTTTAATTAAAAATATTATATCTTGCTTTTTATATTGCCTCAATTTCAATATATTCTCCCTGCCTCCACTACCATAACAAAGAGTAAAAAAGAAAAAAGTTCAGAAAAATTGATCAAAATTTCAGAAAAACTGATCAGAACTTCAACCATGTATGACAGTACCTGGGCTGTCTCCTTTGCAAAGAAGGGAAGACGACACATTTATCTCTATTTTGGGGCCAAGCTTTGTCAACAGAATTCCTAGTCTTAGTTTCCTTTTTGTTGTTCTTTTCTTTTCATTTACATTGATATCGAGTATATTTTCCTACTTTTCTTTCCTTCACTTAGCATCAGTTCATGTGAATCTTCCCAAGCTTCTTTCTATTCATATTTGTCTTATGGTGAAGTGTAACAGTCTATTAAATTCATTTTTTAAGCTATTTCTCCAGTAAATGAGCATTGACTTTATTTCTAGTTCATTTCTTTAAAAATATACATGGAATAAACCTCAGTCTATCAATATAGAATTTTTTGGGAAGACTATTGGTATTATTTTAGAGAATCTAAAGTCCTCCAGTCTTCTCATTTTACATGTAAAGAAATGGAGGCCCTGAGAGTTGAAGTAACCTACCCACGGTCGTATATCAATCAGCAAGTATTTATTAAGCACCTGCTATGTGCCAGGTGTTGTGCTAGGTGCTGGGGATGTACCTGTAATAAATGAAACAGTTTCCCGTTACAAGAAGCTTACATGCTAATGGGGAAGAGAAGTACACGTAAAAATGTTTTTGTGTATATATGTATACACAGACATACACACACATATAATGACTTTCAGCAATGTGTGGGATGTACTGGAGTGATAAGGGACTTGAGTCAGGCAAACCAATTAGGAGACTCTTAGAATAATCTAAGCAAGAGGTGTTTGGACACCAAAGAAGTGGTCTGAACTAAGTGGAGAGAAGGGATGGAGTAATGAAACTGTGATAGCAGAAGGACAGTGATTCCTCTGACAGGAAGAGGGGAGGGTTTGAGGCGGAAAGGAGTTCCCAATTCAGGTTGTCTTTGGGATTTTGAGTTTGAAATGTCTGGTAGACAGCTAGTGACGTGGGACTAAAATACAGGGGAGACGCTGGCTAAATATACATCTGAGTTATTTGCATAGGACCTGAGAAAGTCCCAAGAGAAAAGGTGTAGATGAGGGCTTAGGGGACCTTGGGGAAGACCCAGTAATAGGGAGGCATGATGGAGATGGTAAGACAGCAAAGGAGACTGAGAAGGAGCGGTCAGACCAGGAAAGAAGAGTGTTAGGAGGACACAGAGAGGTAAAAGTTGTGACTCAGCCCCTGCAGGTCTTAACTATGTGGGCATTTCTTTTGTTTTAAACAAGGAAGACAATAAATGTGAATTTGCCATTCCCCCTATTCTCTCCCCTAATTTATTGGACATGTCAAATACTTTGGTTAATGACTACTTATTTAATTTCACTGAAGGAAGTTATTATTTGGAGGGGGAAAGGTGCATGTATTTTCAATCTTAGTTTAAGAGCGAAACAAGACCATAAAATAGGCTTTGGGAGTAAAATTTTAAAATGATTCTGATTTTTTTCTCCCTCTTAGGCTCCTCGACCTCCAAAACAACCCAATGTTCAGGATTTCCAGTTCTTTCCTCCACGTTTATTTGAATTATTGGAAAAAGAAATTTTGTATTACAGAAAAACAATTGGGTATAAGGTAAATAGACATTTGCAGTTATTTTTGATTCTGTATTCTGTTTACATTCAGAAAATGTCCTGTGAATAATTACTCATTCAGTTTAAGACAGTAAAGAAAAATACAAATTTTGTAGCTAATTCTTTTCAGCTTGGTACTTTTTTTTAGTCTTTTGTTTAAGATGAATAGATTTGATATTGAATAAGCAAGCTCAGTACAGTGTTGTCTTCTCAGACTTAAAAAGTTAATTCATCACATAAAAACTAAAATATCACCTGATGGACTAGCAAAATCTGGACATTTTTTAGGTACCCCGTAATCCTGACCTACCGAATGCAGCTCAGGCACAGAAAGAAGAGCAGCTAAAAATTGATGAAGCAGAACCCCTCAATGATGAAGAGCTGGAAGAAAAAGAGAAGCTTCTGACCCAGGTGGGTCAGTTGGGAGTTGGTGGTCAGCTCTGGGAATTATAAGGCATGGATGACAATCCCAAATCCTAGCCATCGAGGAGCCTTTTTTGATTGGGCATGGGTTGGAGAGAAGAGAGACAAAAACACAGACAGATGAAATAGTGTTTATTGATTTAAAAAAAATCCAAGTGCTTGCCCACATATGATAACGAGTACCCAAAGAACTTGGAGGGAGGGGAGGGCACCTTAGGTTGGGTGACCCAGTAAAGCTCAGGAATATGCAGGATTTGAGTTGATATTTGGTAGGATTGGTAGAGGTCGAGCACGTGTATGTTTGTTGTAAGGTTTTTTTGGGGGGGGGGGCAAAATGGGAAAGCAGATGAAAAGTTTGTTAATTAAGAACAAAAAATAAACCACAGTAAAGAATTGACTTGAAAGTGCATATTATTTTTTATATTATAATGCATGACATTGTCAAGTGACATTAAACAAGAGTATATTTGTATATGTATATAGCTTTAAATGTAGTGTTTTATCTGTAAATGTAAAAGTGAAGGGTATTGCAGTACTGTGAAGTGCTGTAAGTTCTGCTCTTTAGCTTACAACTAAACAGCCAATGAATGATGCATACGTTATGCTTTTCCTTACAAATAGTTTGCACAGGTATTTCATGGTTTGCAAATTTATTTTAATACTATAATTAATACCTTAATTTCAGTAGTGCCAACAAGTATATGATCATTTAAAAGTGGCTTTTCTGAAACTTGATGGCTGAAGATAAGAATACACTGACAAAAAGATACTTTCTGCAGTGATTATTCTAATATACTTTGTGCTTAAGCAAGTGTAACAGGAATTCTTTATCTATAAAGTAATGTGAATTCCGTCTGAAAGTTATGTTTAGTTAATATTAAAAATTGCGTTTCTTGAATTGAATTTAAGGGATTTACCAACTGGAACAAGAGAGACTTTAACCAATTCATCAAAGCTAATGAGAAGTGGGGCCGTGATGATATTGAGAACATAGCTAGAGAAGTAGAAGGGAAAACGCCAGAAGAAGTCATTGAGTATTCAGGTAATCCTGTGTAGGTGTTTTCAGTTGAATCCGTTGTGACGCTTTCACATTTTCCTGTCCCCACAGTTGGGGCATTTTGTTTATCACCTGAGTGATTATAGTTGTAATTAACATTCAAAAACATGACAATGAGGTTCGCTCCTATTTGTAGATTACAACATCCAAAGCGTTTTTCTCAAAAGCCTCTATGTTCATTGGTGCAGGTGTTTGCCTGTTTTACAAGTGACATTAGTGTGGGTTAGTCTTTAAACCCTAAGATTTAAAGCAACTCATTCAAGGTCTCAAAGTGATAAGTGTTGGAGGAAGGCCTCCATCTCAGGTGTAAAGATGGGGAGTAGTGGCTTCAGTACTGGCTGAACCTACTGGAAGTATGACTTTGGGCAAGTGACTGGACAGACTTCTCTGGGCCTTAGTTTCCTTCTTTATAACATGAGAATGCTGACCTGAGTGGAACACTGAAATGCTTTCCAGTTTTAAAACTCCATGATTTTATCATCTCATACTTCCACGTTCGACATTAAATTGGCCCTTGGAGAAATGTTCCCTCTTTGTAACCACCTCCTCAATTGCATGTGAGTATGTTTTTAGTCAAGTCTTTTGATTTGCCACATAAGTAGTATGGATTTGAGTTACAGTGAATCTGCCTAGAATCATGGACTCAAAGAATTTTGCACTTGTAAGAGCCACTTCTTCTTTTTATCTAGATGAAGAAACTGAGGTCTTTAGGTTATGATTTGCCAGTGGTGACTGAGACTACAACCCAGGTCTCCTAATTGTCCGCTGTAGTGCTCTTTACACCAGTGGTGTCAAATAGAGGCAGGGGCCACTAAGTATTACAGGAAGATCTCTGCAGGCTGCATGCTGACTTTACTTTAAAATGTATTATTGTCTTATGTTTTATTCGTTTACCTATTTTGTTAAATATTTCCCAATTACATTTTAATCTGGTTTTTGTTGCACTTGAAAGTGTGATCTAGCCACATGTTTGACAGCTCTGTTTTATTCCAGACTGGCTAATTACAGCATATTTGGGAAGCAACTAGCTGTTCCTTTCTTAAAATTTAAATGTTTACATAATTAAAATGTTTACACTTAACCTGTTAGAGTGAAGGGTAAAGGCAGAATTTGAATGAAATAATATTGTGGAACACCTGTAGCTGTGATTAATGAGGGGGTTGTTAATAGAGTTATATGCAATTCTGGTATTGGGCAAAAGAAATAAAAGGAAACATTAATTAAAAAGTATCAACAGTGAATTAAGCTAACAATTTCACACCTGCAATTTCTTTTTTCCCTCTTTAAGCTGTATTCTGGGAACGATGCAATGAACTTCAGGACATAGAGAAGATCATGGCCCAGATTGAAAGGGGAGAAGCAAGAATACAGAGAAGAATTAGTATCAAAAAAGCACTTGATACAAAGGTACTACCTAGCAATTATTTAAGCAAGAAAAGTGTTTGAGATGAGTAATTAATGTTATGCATGAACAGGAAAGCAAAGTAACTTTTAAAATGTCTATTGCAGCTGAATTTTAGGAATCTGATAACATGTAATGAATACATATATATCTTTTTGATTATAGACTATAATTCTAGCTGAATTCAGCCTGGATTTATTTATTTAGGTTGGTTATCTAAGGGAATCAGTTTCAAAGATTTGAAGTAGGATTTTCTATTGAAAACTTATTGCTTCAAATACTTGGTCAGCAGGTTTGGAGAGTGAAAGCTTCTGCTGTTACTTGGAATCAAAATTTTATAGCAAGTTCAAAATGCTGTTATGAAGACTTGGGATAGAAAGTTCCCATTTGACATGCAAGGACATCATTGATTTGACAAACATTGAGGTTTTGAAATTGTCATTTTGTGTTTTGCATTTTGTTTAATGAAAATACTTGTGAAATCTCCCTGGAATAGATTGGGCGATACAAAGCACCTTTTCACCAACTGAGAATATCGTATGGTACTAACAAAGGAAAGAACTACACTGAGGAAGAGGATCGATTTCTCATTTGCATGCTTCACAAACTCGGGTTTGACAAGGAAAATGTATACGATGAGTTGCGACAGTGTATTCGAAACTCTCCTCAGTTCCGATTTGACTGGTTCCTCAAGTCCAGGACCGCTATGGTGAGTGTTGGGGACCTTTCTCAGCTGAGCAGTCAGTCATCAGGCAGCAAGTGTTCATTGAGCACTTACGTGCCAGGGACTGTCCAAAAAGAATGGGAATGATTTTACTCTGTGGATTATGCTCCTGACAGGTAGGCATAAAGGATATGATTTTATTTAAACTCTTTAAGAGAAGATAATGTGTCTTTGAGAGCTATCTTTTTAACAGAACCTTGTGATGGTTTTTGCTTATACAAGAAATAAAATAATAGTCCTAGAACGTAATAACTGGTATGAGAGAGGTGTCACCTGTGTTACCATATCCCACGTTACCATGTTCTAAAATAATCTGCGTGCTTCTTTTACGGTCTTTGTTTCTGAGGCTTTGGTCTTTAGGGAGATAGTGAGCAGGCTGGGCTTGGTGTAAGGAAAATTGGTTTCAGATCTTCTCTGTGACACTTATTTGATATGGGCAAATCACTTAGCCATTTTAAGCCTCAGTCAACTCTCTGAGACTTTAATACTGAGTCTTGATGGGTCTGTAACCAAATCAAATATCTTTGGTGTCTTGAATGGGGACAAGAGAGGAAAATGCTTTAAGTTTCAATTTTAAATGATGTTGTCAATGATAATAATTATAGCTAGCAGTTATATAGCACTTTATACTGTTTTCTCTTTTTATCTTCACAACAACACTGATAGGCAGGTATTATTATCATCCTCGTTTTATAGATGAACCCGAGGCAAATAGGTTAAGTGACTTGGCTCAGGATTACGCAACTACTAAGTGTCCAAGGCCGAATTTGAACTCGTGTCCGACTCCAAGCCCGGCACTCTGTGCGCTATGGTGCCCCCTACCTGCCTCTAAAAGTACCTGCTTTGTGCAAGGAGGGCTTGCCAGAGTTTAGGCGTATCCCTGTATGCCAGAATTCTGCAACAGGCCCCAGGCTCAGAGGGGTTCTTAACAATGCCCTATTCATAACCTAAATTTAAAAACAGGTTTGTTTGTTTTTTGTTCTTTTTATCAAAGATCAGTGACTGTGGACGTTGTTCTTGATCATTGATAGGCTTTCTTCTGCCTTTAATTGCCTGAAATTGGAATTAGGGAAGGGAGAGCCGTAGTTGAATGCCCCTCCTTCCACACTGCAATCTTTAAACTAGCCTATGCCCAGACTACATAGGACTGACAGACAGTGCATGAGGGAGCTGAGAAGGCTCTGCAAGACAAATAAGGGGTTTCTGTAGCTCTTTAAGTTGTGGTCAGCTTTATCATGTGTCAGCATGGTGTAGTGGAAGAACTTACAACCTGTGATATTGGACAAGTTCCTTTACCTCCTAAAACCTCATCTGTAAAAAGAAGGGATTGTATTAGGTAGCCTCTAAGGTCTTTTCTAGATCTAGTTTGATGATCCTGTGTCTCTGAAATGGATTAATTTTAGTGAGTGAATAGACAAGATACTGGGGCTGAGGCATAAGCAGTGTTGCTTTTGAGACATGAGAGAAAGGAACTTCATGGTTTAAGGCACAAATTAAAAAGGAATCTGCCAGAATTTTGGGGCTTCTCTTTCATTTTTTAATACATGTTTATTCTTTTCTCCTCTTACATAGATGACAGGTTTTTCTGTTCCTTTCAGAACTATTTATATCACAATACATCATCAGTAGGACAACCACAGTTGTATAATACAAACAAATTTTGAAGCCTTGGTTGGTGTCTATGGTAAAATAATACAATATAATATAGCAGAGGGGTTTTTCCAGTCTTTGTTCACATAATAGTTCTATGTTAAAAGAAAACTACAAAAGTGAATATGTAGCATAGTTTATGCACAAGGACATTAGTAATGAAAATAGCCTTCTTAAAGTTTATTTTTCAGTCTGTCCTGATAATGTTCATTTTCTATCTAGTGTGTGAAAGGGGCAGAACTGAGTGCTGTGGGTAGAGGGAGCTCTCACATGTCTTAGCTGCTGTTCCCCATATCCAGATTGAGAAAGTTACTTTATTACAAGTCCCCTGCCGCTAATGACATTTGTGATACAAAAGTGAAATTGGGCATACTTTTAAATGTGTTGCATGGGATCTTTCCTGTGTCCCCAGTCTGTTCAGACTCCTGGCACCTACTACACATTCTTGGTAAGCTAACAATTGGCATAGGTGTGACATTCCTTATATAGGGCCACTGTGTGGCACTGTTGTATCAAAAACGTCTTTGAATGGTCTCCAGTGGGGCAGTTATTGTTGATAGTAATTAAATACTTTTTGCTTTTATTTTTAACAAATTATCTTCTAGGTTTATGTTAAATATAGTTTAGTCTACAGAATTTTGGAAGCAAATAATTGAACCTATGTAAACTGGGTTGTTGGGTTTTCTAAAATAAAAAAAGTTAGGAATTTTTTGGGGGGGGTATATTGGAGACTATGAAATTTACCAGTTGAATATTTATCTATAACTCAGGAGCTTCAGAGGAGGTGTAACACATTAATTACCCTGATTGAAAGAGAAAACATGGAGTTAGAAGAAAAAGAAAAGGCAGAGAAAAAGAAACGAGGACCAAAGCCTTCGGTATGTGTGTGTGTGAGTAGTTTGTCCCTCCCTGTCTTCCCTGTCCCTCCCCCCTTGTATTTAAGGAATAGAGTAGGAGAAAATTACTGAGTATGGTTGACTAGCTGTAGTTAATGGCAACAGTGTATTTTTCAAGAATACAGTGTTTGGCATCATAATTCATTTGACTAGATGGTTGATTAAATAATAAATATATAAACCTCTGTTATACCTGGCATTTATATATAGATAGCATTTTTTTTAAAATTCCCAAAGCTTAGCAGTTTTGCAAGGATAATAATGAAAATTTTAAGTAAATTGTTCTGTTACTAAGTGTCAGACTCTTTCCATCACCATCAAGTCTTTAAATTCTACTAATTAACTCTGTAGGAACTTTATGTGCATCTGATTTTTTTTCTTTTCTTGGCCTGTTTTTGAGTACTCTGTATTAGGCATAGTGGTTAAATTCAGAAAATTATCAGTGTTAGATATTCTTTGAAATATTAATATTACCACTAAAATAGAGTTTTGTTGTATAATTTTAAAGAATGAGCACAACTTTCTCTAGAGAATTCACAACTTCTGAAAGTAGGAAATGTGATCTAGAATTTTTTGTTATTTGAGATAATTTCTTCTATATATCTCATTCTGTAAAAGTACTATAGTACTGGTCTTAAGTGCTAGATTTAAAATTGTCTTAGTATGCTGGTAATTGTAAAAATAAGCTTTTCATGGTAAAAAATAAATTCTACTTGTTTTTAGGCACAGAAGCGTAAAATGGATGGAGCGCCTGATGGTCGAGGAAGAAAAAAGAAGCTAAAGCTTTGAATGCTTAATTGTTTTGTAATCACTAAATTTTAAAAAGTAGTTCTTTAATTTACGGGTCTTCATAAGATGTACTGTACAATGCTCAACTATTATGTCATTAAGGACATCGGGTTCATCTGTTTACTGAACTAGACACATAGTATGTAGCTACACTTTTTTAAATGCAACAGCTGTGCTGAAATTTTTTTTACCATTAACACTTGAAGTAATAAAATAGGCTTCATTTATTAATAAATGCTTCATTCGATTTATTTTTCTACTTTAGCTTTAGTTGAGAAGATTGTGAATGTTTTGTTTTTCAGCTATAGGTTTCTAAACTAAGACTTTTTTATAAAACTAGACTTGCTAAGCTAGAAGAGACTATTGCAAATAATATAATTTGTATCTTCAGTCTCTACTTAGTTGTCAAGTTATTTTAATTGACCTTGAAAGTTGGGTATCTTCCTACACTGAGTCTTATTTCGGGACTAATACATAATACATTATCCTTACTCACCATGTGGGTAGGATGAAACAAAACTCTAGACATGCTAGTTAATTCTATGCACATTTTATATGTTGTGTCCCTGCTTCCCAGAGTTGCTTATTTCTAAAAGCTGAAATGTGCCCTGCTGTTGGAAAGATGACCTATTTTTAGTTCTGTAGCCAAAGACAGGATTTGTCTGGTTCACCTCAAACTGTTGTAGCATTTTGTAAAAGAAAATCTCAGTTAAAAACAGACAAACTTGTATTGGGTAAACGTTTTTAAAAATGACATGCTATGACTACCATGATTTGGAAAGTTGATGTCTTGGTGCCCAGTATTAGAAATTTATTAGAACCAATCAGAATAGGGCATAAACTGGTTATTTAGACTGTCAAACTTTGGTAAATTTAGTAGTACAAAATAATGCAGACTTTCCAAATTTCTAGTACTTCATTCCCAGAGCAATTGAGAAATGTTTCATTGACATATAATATTCCCCATTTTAAAATATTCAGAAGAAAATGTGTGAGAAACAAGATTGTGAATACAAGTCTGTCTCCTGTTTTTTCATAGACTAGAAAAAGCTAAAGCGGGAGTACCCACAATATGGTGTCAGGATATTAGGCCCAGAAGCCTTTGTGCTATATATAATTTGTATGTTTTATATGTGCAAATTGGGTACATACACAGTTCTCCATTTTTCTAGGAGAATGCAATAAATGTAGCAACATGAATAAATATAATTTTTATAATCTTAGAGTTGTCTTTTCTTTCCATTTCTTTAGTTACTTCTTGGTTTAATTTTTATTCCTGTTTTCTCAGATGTTTCTTGCTTCCCTTTGGCTCACTGCTTTTTCTTCCCTTTCTTTTTCCCCCCGCTAAGTTTTCTTGACTTCATGCCTTCCTTATCCCCAAGGTTTTAAGACTTATGTTCCAAATGATGTGGATGTTCCTCTCCAGTGCTGATTGCAACTTCTCCCTACCATGAGCCCTGGCCATGACTGCTCATAGATCTTCGCAGGGTACATAGGATCATAGATTTAGAGTTAGAAGGGTTTTAGAAGCCATTGAGTGGCACCTCCTCATTTTGGAATTGAAGATTTTTGCGGTAATGTCTCCAGTTCACACAGCTAGTATCTGAGGCTGGATTTGAACCCAAGTCTTATTCTAGGTACCCTACCCATTATACCACACTGCCTCTGAGTGGAGGCCTTCTCTTAGCTCTTAAAATAATCTTTTAGGTATTGCTGTATCATTTGGGCTACATCTGTTTTCCCTCACTCTACATGACTTAACATTAGCCTTTTTTTTCAAATCATACATTTTTCCTTTTACCACTTAGTGTCGGGTGATGGTTGGAAATATGCTATATTTTTCCAGCGCTTAGCACAATGTGCCTGGCACATGCTTGTTGACTTGACCTTTGATTAAAGTTTTAAGACTACTCATAAAAGCAGGCATTTTAATATTTTTATGTTTGGGAAACAATTCTAATTCAAGTAAGTGACTATTGAATCTTATAATGAGCATTTTCCATGCTTTGTATAACATGATGTGTTGAATTCAGTTACCACTATTTCCATTTGAAAGTTTGACATGATCATCTTTTAAGAGTATTTTCACTCCTGGAAACCAAAATACTTGCATTCCTTGATTTTAGGAAGTTGTCTACCTAAGTCCTGATGTTGTGTGTGTGTGTGTGTGTGTGTGTATAACCACACATACACACACATATATAAATATATATGTGTATCTGCATATGTATAAATAGGTAAAAATAATTCTAGCCATTTGGAAGAAAATTCTAGAGATCCTTCTAATTTTTCAAATCTGTCCTAAATTCTGCTACCATATACTTGCAGGTAAGTACTTTTTCTTCCCATAAGAAGACCTCTCTTATAGGTTTCAGGTACTATGATTCTTTTTTTTCTTTTTTAGAAAAATCCCAATTAAGAGAGGTGTTCATCTCTCTTTCTCCCGTCTCCTTCCCTCTCCCCTTTAACATGATTGTACCTCAGGATCACTGACAACACCAGTCAAATAAATGCAAAAGGATCACATTCTTAATATTTTATAATACCTACTTGTGAGTTGCTTACACAAACAGTTCTTTTAAACACTTCTATTCCAAATTTGTAGACATGTAAGTGGAATTTATTGTGCAAAGCTATAAAAAATGACACAAGACAGGGGTAGTAGAAGCTAGGTATTTTAACTCCTAGACCTATTTCAAAGTATTGAGTTAGAAGGCTTCTGAAGTTTGAATGAATGTAGTGAATATGTGGTAATCTAATCCAGGGACAGACCAACTGTAACCAGTGTGACAGGGACACTCGAGGCACTCTCATCTTTTTTTCCCTTTCCTGTCTGCCTTCTTACCTGCCCAAACTTTAGGCTTGCTAGATGATGCTCAAACCTCATGTAGCTTTCTAGGACAAAAAAAGATCTTTGGCTTCTATACATCGAATATATATTTCTACAGTATATTCCACTAATCCATTCTCTCTGCAGTCAGATTTTGGAAAACTGTGGTGTATGTACATTGGTGAGGTCACATGAATGTCCTTCAAAATAACAAAATTTTACTTGCCCATAACAGTTGGCTGACTATGTAAAACTAAGGAAATCCTGGCAGTAGATCATAACCCTTCTCTCCAGATTAGCTCAAGGGAACATTTTGCACTGGTGCATCCCTGCTTCCAAAAGAGAAATTTCTTCTTGCATAGGAGAATGAAATACTAGAGTGTGTTGAGCCAATTTAATAACCAGTTTCTCTAATACTAAAATAATGGAGGCTGATGAAAACAGGCTGCTCTGGATCTTCAAGTCTCTGTAGTATTATTGGGCCATTCCTTGCTGTTGATCGGTTTTCCTTTTTCTTTCACACCACGTGAAACCAACAGATTGCCAATTTCACCCTTAATCTGATATTTAAAGCCTGTTTCCAACCTGTCTTTCCAACCCTACATTCCAGCCTAACTGGCCTACTTGCTACTTTCCCCATGATGACATTCAATCTACCATCTCTATGTCTTTGCACATGCCATCCCTCCTCCCTGAGGTGATCTTTTTTCTCACCTCTCTGCCTTGTAGAATTCCTGGCTTCCTTCATAGCATAGCTCAGATGCCAGTTCCTACATGAGTGAGAGCTTCTTTAATATCCTCTCTCCCACCCATTTAGTGACCCTCTCCTCCCTTGATTTTGCTGCAGATTTACTCTACTTTTTGTATATACTTATGTACTCATCCGTGTCTCTCCCTCCCAGCAGAAGGGACGTGAGCTCCACCTTTTCAAGGAAGTTGCATGAAGGCTACCATTGTTTGGTTTTTGTCTTTTTAGCACCTAGAATTTAAGAGGCACTCAATGAATGCTTCTTGAATTCCCCCCAAATGTATAAAATGTCTACCCATATAACCAGGCAAGTTGAACAGCCACCCCCAAGTAATTTTTTTTTATATCAGCACCTTGTTACAAGTTTGCAAAGGGCTTTCATGTTATTGAATATTTCATATTCATCTTCACAACTGCCCTATGAAGTAGGTGCTATTATCCCTATTACAGATGAGGGGACTAAGGCTGAGAAAGATTAACTTGTCAGTTACTGAGGCAAGATTTGAAGTCAGGTCTTGGGGACCCCAAGTCTAGCACTCTGTCCCCTGCCACCTACCTTCTTACCCTAGGACAGCAATTTTTAGCAGTGTAAAATTTCATAGGCAATCTAGCACATCTTGTTTTCTGTCTGTACACATGTACACGCACATGTATGTGCATACACATACATGTATAGGTAGGCAATATGTGCATGTGTATATATACACATGTATGTATAGGTGTACATGCATGCATGTGTTTGTGTATATATGCATATTTTGTGGGGTGTTGGGAGTAATGACTCATTTGGCATTGAGCCAGGAGCCCTGAATTATATGTGTATACTAGTTTCTGTTGCCAAGCATAAATAGCCACTAAAGAGAATGAAAACCTGATTTGGATGCTGAAGCCAATGCTAAACCTCTGAGGAGTCACTGCTGCTGCGCTGTATGGTTCTAGTTTTTCTGCTGCCTGGAATGGCCTTGCCCGAAGCCCGTCTCCTGTGTCTCAAGAGAAATGCGGTTACTAACACAGTGCAGCTCAGCAGCAACAGGCCGATGGCTCCCCCTAAAACAAGTCCTGTGCTTCTTGGCGTCTTCACGCCTGCCATATCTAACCCTGGCTGCTGGTCATGTGTTCCCATTGGCAAAAATCCCTTGTGGCTAAAGACAGCCTTGGTAGAAAGGACCAGGGCCACATGCTGAATGTTGGTGCCCCTGTTTGGATCTGCATTGATGTCTTGAGTCAGGGTAGGGGCATCTGAGTTAGCTCTCCTACTGCGTTTCAAGGAAAGGACCCCCGCCAGGCTATTGGCAGGGATAGGCATGTGTTGGTACTCTATGCTTCTCTTCCCGATGCCTTTGTTTGCATTTTCTCTTGAGCGGACAGTATAAACTGCTTGGAGATACCACTGTCTCCCAGCAGCCACCTTTGAGGATAAAAAGAAACTGGTTTTAAGCAGTATAAAACATAAGTGAACGTACTGAAAAAGGAAGTTAACTGAATCTGGGGGGACACCTGGCAGGACTGTTCCTACCTGGAAGAGGGCTGCTGAGGACAGGCTGAAACCATCAGATCCTGACTGTTTCACTAAAGGAAGTGCATCTACATGGTCAGCGGCTAAATGAGCGTTGAATGACACATTTTGAAATCTCCTGGCCTGTGTCTCTGGCTGAGCTCTATCCTAGGAAGGCAGGAAGAATTTTATGCTTTACTTATCAGTCAAGGAAAGGTCAGCCTATCAGTTTATTTCTCAGATTAAATTATTTATAGAACACAGAGTTTTTCAGGAGGCCCTGGTAGGGTAACAGAACCCTTGATTTTAAATCAGGAGCCTTAGGTTGTAAAACTGACTACTCCCTTTACTAGCTGTGGGATCAAGGCAAGTTGCACCTTTTCTGGGGCTCAGTTTCCTTTCCTTTTTTTTTTTTTTTTTTTAGGCAGTTGGGATTAAGTGACTTGCCCGGGGTCACACAGCTAGTAAGTGCCAAGTGTTTGGTCTGAGGCTGGATTTGAACTCAGGTCCTCCTGAGTTCAGGGCCAGTGCTCCATCCACTGCGCCACCTAGCTGCCCTTGCTCAGTTTCCTCACTAGCAAAATGAAGATAATAATAGTTTACTACCTACCTAATAATAATTTTAACAGCTAACAATTATATAGAACTTTAAGGCTGCAAAGTACTTTACATGTTATCTCTTCCTAATAATAACTCTGTGAAGTAGGTGCTATTATCTCTATTTAACAATCATCATTATTTATTTTGTGTCTCACCCATTTTACCTTATGTTGTTATGGGCACACAGCAGATGGTCTTGTTGGATAAAGAGGTGAATGATTACATACCAGTATCTTGAATCTGTGCAGGAGAGAGGGTGAATCAGCCAGGCATCCATAATCTTTATTTTCTGGGTTGTACTTGGGTACATACCCATCAACACCAGTGCAGAGGAAGACTTTTTCAATGTTACAAGTGAAAGTGTTACCAAGATTCTGGACAGGGTCCACCATAACCCGGCCATAGATCATGGAACCTAAGGAAGAGAAAACAAGACCGGTTTTGTAACATGGCAAATAGCTTATCATCTCATATTCTGACAGCGTGCTATTGGTTCTGAATGTGACATTTATTTTAGAAGAAACATTCAACAAGAGACAGCTTCTCTTTATTACATGAAAACTTGTTTGTGCTTTGAATGTTACAAACAGAATTTCCTGGGACTTTCTGAGGGGGGCTGCAAGAACGGGTTTCTGAGATTGGGGTAGAATCTTTATTCCAGGTATTAAAAGTAGAATGAATTCTTATTTGCTTACTTGATATAAATAGGATCCTGTAAGAAGGAAAAGTACACTAAATGGCCTTTGAAAGGTCATTCTAGTTCTTGGTTAGGATCTTTCATCATTAAAGGCTTCAATTTCCTTTAGCTTGCAGTGATCTAATCTAAGATGGATGATCTTCGAGACTAGTGATACCTTATTGCTTATTAAAAAGCTAGGCAGCGCAGAGGATATAGTGTGGACCTAAACCCCCGAGTTTAATCCACCTTCAGACACGTACTAGCTGTGTGAACCTGGGCAAGTCATTTAACCTCTTTGCCTCAGTTTCCTCAACTATAAAATAGGCGTAACAATATCACCTACCTCTCGGTATTGTTATGAGGACTAAGAGAATATTGTAAAAATAGCACAATGCCTAGCACATAAAAGGTGCTTTAAAAAAAAAAGCTTATTTCCTTCCTTCTCTCCTTCCTTGATATATAATGGCATTAAAATATCCAAACACAATAATACACGCTTAATTATAGCCCTGGAAGAGTCTTTACCTTCAGAAAAGGCTACATCAGATCCTTCCCCAAAGCCCGTGGAGTCATCAGATATCCAGAGATCTTTTTTGGAGAAGAGAAACATTCGAGTGTTTAGACTGAATTCAGCTGCTACTGGGTCACTGACCTTGAGGGTGGGTGGGGAAAAAAAAAGAAATGTGTTTACTGAAAATTAGACAATTAATTCCAAAATGAAACTATAATCTTCTACACAAAAAGAGTTAGAAAACAGTTCAGAAGAGACTGTTTATGTCTAAATGACCCAAGTCATTCTACGGCATTATGGTGGACAAGGTTCCCTCCAATTACACAATAGTAAAACTTGTGATTAATTTTCACCATGCAGTGACCTGGTTGTGTCTTTTGCATCTTTGTGTTCCCCACAGTGCCTCCAGATCACATAATATGTGATCAGTGAATGTTTATTGAATGAATATCTTTCATATTCTTATCACTGCCAATATAATTTAGTTAGCAGAGATTAGGAATACATAATGAATAAATAAATATGCATTATCTTCCTTGGAGAGCAAAATGTGGCTTTATACAGAAATATGAATTCTACTTTCCCTAGAGTGAATAAGCAATAGATCAACACTGGGGACTTATGATGTGCAAAGCATTGCAGGGGGTATAGAAATATGTAAAATAAGGAACAACCTAGTGAAAAGGGCATTGGATAAGAAGGAAAGAGATGAGGGTTGTAATCCTGGCTTTGGCTTTACCAACTTTACTAGTTTGTGTGACCTTGGAAAAATAATGTAAACTCTCTAAGACCACTTCTTGTCAAACACTATACAAATATAATGCACTGAGCAATAGAACACAATTTCTGTCCTGAAGGGACTTAGATTCTAGTTGTTGAAATGAGATATAAAATGAGATACAAAATGTTAAATAACAAGGAAGGGTATTAACTTCAAGACAAAATGATAGAAGAGGTGTTACGAAAAAAAGATAAAGAACAAAAAAAAATTTATGTAATCTTGGCAGTTTTATGTGTATTTGTAAGTGAAGCAATATGGTATAGTCTTTTCAGTCAGCAAGACCCATGTTCAAATATTTCCTCTGACACATACTACCAGTGTAACTGTGGACCCGTTGCTTCTGACCTCATCAGAAACTGCTCTTCCCAGAGTTACCAATGATCCTCTTAATTGTGAAATCCAATGGTCTTTTCTCACTCCTTATCTTTCCTGGCATCTCTGTAGCATTTAACACTGTTGACCACCATCTCTGTCTTGTATTCTCTCCTCTCTGAGTTTTTGTGTCACTGCTCTCTCATTTCTTTTGACTTGAGTGGACACACCTCAGTCTTCTTTGCCAGATCATACTCCCACCCACTCACTGTAGGTGTACCTTTGGTCTCTGTCCTGGGCTGTCCTCTCTATTGATGATCTCATCAGATTGATGATGACTACAACAGCCTAATTGGTCTCCATGCCTCAAAGCTCTCCCTATTCCAATCCATTGTCCACACAACTGATACCTTCTCAATACATCAGCTTCTAGGGTCTCCTCATTCCCCAAATTACCTTATTACCTCTCTCTCTTTCTCTCCTTCTTTCTTACTCTTTCTCTTCCTCTTCCTTTCTCTTCTCTTTCTCACATCCCCATCTGTCCATTTTTCTTTCTCTCTTTCCATGTGTATGTATATTTGTATTTACTGAAGTGTGTATATATTATTTTTCCTGATACAATGTAAACCCTTTGAGGGGGTAAGGACTGTGTCATTTTTGTCTTTCTTTATATTCCCATTGCCTAGCATAGTGCCTGGCACACAGTAAGTAATTAATATATCCTTGTTGATTGATTTGATCTCAGTGCTCTCAGGCAATTCTCTAAGGCTAAGTTACAGATGAGGTGCCAATCTGCATTGGTGAAGGGAGTTTTTGCATTAGGTATCCCCACTTTTATGAAATTACAGTTCTAGATATAAAATATATCTTCTCCTGCATCTGATGGCACAATTTTTAATGGTGCAGAGTTGCAGAGCAAGGACAAAGTTTGGATAAACCTCAGTAAATGTGGCGCCACGAGGATCGCAGTAGCCAAGTGGAAAACTTGAAAGATCAGTCCTCTCCCGAGGCATATTTCTTACCTGTTGGAACCTGATGTCAAGGTCAAAAGTGATCGGCTCCTGGGGGTGACATATTATAGGAAGAGTATACTCCTGTTGTGGGGCCGCCACGCATGGGATAAGCTTGATGGTGTAGGTCCCAGAATAGTCCCGAATCTGTCCAAACACACTGAATTAGAATGAGCAGGCAAACAGGCCTTCCTTGAAAATGGGCAAGTCTAATGTTGTTGATGATGATGATAATAATAGCTAGCATTTATATAAAGATTTAGGGTTTTTAAAGCACTTTATATATATTATTTCATTTGATCTTTACAACAGTCGAATGGGGTAGTACAGTCTCAGACACTAGCTGTGTGGCCCTGGGCAAGTCACTTAGCCTCTGTCTGCCTCTATTTACTTATTTGTAATATGAGGACCAGAATACCACTTACCTATTGGGTTGTTATGAGGTTAAATGAGATAATATTTGTAAAGTGCTTTGCATACCTTAGTGAGCTATATAAAGAATGCTAAATGTTATTCTCATTTTGCTGAGGAGAAAACAGAGGTTGGGTAGGCTTGATTGACATGCCCAGGGAAGGGCCTAAAGCAGGATTTGAACTCAGGCCTTTCTGACTCAAGTCTGTTACTCTATTCACCATGCCACTAAAAAGGAACAAACTGATTTCAGGCCCTTCTGAAAAGGAGAGGCCCAGAATCTTGCCTCATTCCAGTCAACTACTCAAGCTTCTTATATGCATGCATTTCTGGGCATCCTTGTGGTGAAGGATAGATGCCATTTGTGATGACTGTATCCTGTTTTTGGAAATCAGGATTCTAAGAGGAACTGAGCAGTGCTCCCACCTTGCAAATGCTCCTTCCTGTCTGATACCAGAGATTCTGCCTGCTTATATCTCTAATATCTATGATATCTGGGGAGACAGTGAGGTGGTTCAGTGGATAGAGTGCTGGACCTGGAGTCAGGAAGACCTGAGCATGTGACCCTGGGCAAGTCACTTAACCTCTGATTGCCTTAATCCACTGGAGAAGGAAATGGCAAACCACTCCAGCGTCTTTGCTGAGAAAACTCCATGGACGGTGTGGTCTATGGGGTCACAAAGAGTTGAACAACATCTATGATAATTGTGTCCTATACTTCTATACTTAAAGGACCCATGATTTTCTTCTTGTGGATTCTCCTTCTTATTAATGAAAATTGAAACCTCTTAAGGTCTTATTATTTATGAGTTGCCTTGGCTGAAGAAAAGCTATCACCGTTTGGCAGTGAGCCTCTCTGAATTTAGCATGGGTTGTTCTCCAAATGAAAGCTATACGGTTCCTCACAGGCAGCTGTTCAAAGCCTTTGCAGCTTGGGACCTCCCAAAGCATGCATCTGGATGGCATTGCCTTTGAAAACCCACAGTCACATCCATGTCATAATAAGGACTGTCTTAGAGGAATGTGTCCCATATTTCCTATTTAATAATAAAGGCTATGGGACTATAGATTCAGACACACCATTCAAATGGGACTTCAAAGGCCACAAAGGCTAGTCCCTACATTTTACATGAGGAAACAGGCACAGAGAATGACTTGTCCAAGGTCATGATGAAGAAAATGTCTGAGCCAGGATTTGAACTTGGCTTTTTCTGACTCCAAGTTCAGTAGTCTATCCTTTGTGCTACCTGACATCTTCCATCTCATGAATGTCTAAAGTTGGTTTGGTTAATTTTGTGGGAGGTTTTAACAATGTGCAGAAATAAAGAAAGGGATAAATGAGCAATTGACAATCAAGCTGTATTCCTGAATTTTGAGCAATTATATCAACTTTGTATATATTTTTTATTTACAGAGCCCTGTAATGGCCTCTCTTATCAGATGCACATGTTCTGCAGTTTTTCTCTATAATTTTGATGCTATGAATAATCAGAGGGAAAACAAATATTATCTTTATTACCTGACACTGTTCTGATCTCTCTTCCTCCAATCTACCCAAGTAGAATCTGACCCACTGTATAAGCTCTTCTTTCCCATCCTTTTTAAGTGACCAAAGCAGAAGTCTGAACACAAAACTTGAGGATTAATAACAGAAACACCTTTCTTTTTAGATCTCCACTCATACCCTGATTTGTAAATGTAAACTCACAGCAAAGTCAGAGACAAAACCCCACTGCTGCCTTGGCTGGTGGAAGGCTGGCTCGCTCCTCAGGAGGCTTAGGGTGAAGGTGAGACCAGGGTGATCCATAGACATCACCATTGATGTCAGAGACATTCCTAGGCAGAGAGAACAAGGGCTGGGTCACAGGCAAGAGCAATGCTATTAGGTAATAACAACTCATCCATGGTACCAATAAAAGAATGGAGACTTGTGGATAACAGGTACTAAAAATAGTCATAGCTTCATAGGATTTGGAGATAGAGGAGAACTCAAGGATCGACTAGTTTAGCCCTCTTGTTTTATAATGAAGTAATTGGGGCTCAGAAGGATGAAGTGATCTCCCCAAGGTTACAATGAGTGAGCAGCAGAACTGGGATTCAAACCCAGTATCTTTGTCTTCAAATCCAGTGCTGTTTCTACAACACCACAGGGGAGGAGCCATTTTCCAGGTTCTTCCATTTTCTCTTCCACAAAAAGGACAGAAAGATCTAGGAAAGCAGAAGACCTAATCTGTCCAGATTACTGTGATCCTTCTTCTCATGTCTGGAGTTCTACCTAGGTCTTCTATCATTTCATTGCAAGTTGGTGCTATTTCGGATGGTGTGTCATAACTCAAACTGGATGACCGTCTTACCATGACAGGAACTGAATGGACCTCTTACCTGGGTAAGATGTTACAAATTGTCCTCGGAACCGGATCTCTGTCTGGAAGTTAACCACCAGCCGTCCTTCCTCATTGATTCGCATGCTGGTTGGGTGAAGAGTTCCTAAGCAGAGGAAGAAGTCAAAACAACAAACATTTATTAAGCATCTACTATGTGCCAGGCACTGTGCTGTGTTTGGGATACAAAGAAAGGCAAAAACAGTCCTTGCCCTCGATCTCACATTTTAATGGGGGAGAAAACATGCAAACAATTGTGCACATGCTGTACTATACTACATATATATATATGTATATATATACACACACACATATATGTATGTATATACAAATTTGTTTTCGTTCAGTTGTTTTTCAGTCATATCTACTCTTTGTGACCCCATTTGGGATTTTCTTGGCAAAGATACTGGAGTGGTTTGCCATTTCCTTCTTCAGCTCATTTGATAGATGAAGAAACTGAGGCAAACAGGGTTAAGTGACTTGCCCAGGGTCACATAGCTAGTAAGTATCTGAGGCCAGATTTGAACTCACAAAGAAAAATCTTTCTGACTCCAGGCCTGGCACTCTCTCCACTGCACTGTCTAGCTGCCCATACACATCTATAAACACATATACACATCTGCATACAAGCATGTATATATGTATCTGTAATACATACACATATATATGTGCATATACACACATACATATACGTAAATATACATACATATTAGCATTGAAATCAGGTCTTCCTGCCTCCAGGCCCAGTGCTTTATCTTCTGGGTCACCAGCTACCTCAAACAGTGACTTCTGTATTTTATCCTGGAGGTAATAATAGGGAGCTAGCAGAATTTATGGAGTGGAGGGTTGTGTGGTTGGACTGTATTATTGGAAGGTCATTGGTAGCTGGGTGGAGGAGAGCTGAAATGAGGAGAGACTTGAGGCAGAAAGCTATTGCCATTGTCCAGAGATGAGGGGATAAGGAAATCCTCTACTCAGCACTAGGATGGGAAAGAGGGAATCCTGATGAATATTGGTTTATTATGAAAAGGTAAGTTCCTGCTGATTTTTCTTTAGAAGCAGATTATCTACTCATGTCTCAGTGCATTCATTATCCTCCTGGCTTTGCGTGGAACAGCTTTAACTGAATTGGGCCCACTGATCTTGGGTTCTTTCTATTCCTAGTAGAGTTTTCTATTGGTTTTCCTGCATACTTTCTTAGAACTGGATATAGCTTAGTTCTAGATGCTTCTGTTCTTTGCAGTGTTTTATGATGTCGCTCTTGGTTGTCTTGGCTCAGTTATGGCATCAGTTAATGTCTAAAACATGTTGTCTCTCTCCACAACTGACTCTGCTTACCAGAGGAATAACTCAGACAAGGTAGCCAGGACTTTGCTCCAGGGTCCAAGATTAAGAGGGTCATGACAACATTGGAAGACCTTAAACAACTGGGCTTAGAATTTAATGAGCCTGAATGGGGTTTTAGGGACTAGATTTGTGATTTTTGCAGGCCTGTAGGGAGCTCCTTTACCAATGCAGGCTAGGATCTTCTCCGCAACCTGAGTCCCAGAGAGTAGCCTAGAGAATTAAGATCTTAAAGTCCCTGGCCGGGGTCACCTGTGACAGTGATACAAGTCCAACATAGGGTCAGAGGTAGGACTTGAACCCAGATTTTCCTGGCTCCAAAGCCAACTCTCTATTCATTAAGTCACACTACCTCAGGCAGCAAGAATAATTAATTAAATTAATCCATTAATTAAATCAATTAGTTAACTAAAGTAAAATTTGACTTCTAATCCAGCATTTGAATTTCTATTGTACCATACTCTTTCCCAAAAATGAAGTTACAGTTTCCCACAGGAGAAGCACTATATAAATATGATTTTTTTCTTTCTTCTTCCCTGGAGTAGTCCTATACACACTTACCCTGAAGCTCTGATCCTGGGGGACTGCCAATGCCTTCTTTCCATAGTATGGCAGTGTCATACACAAAGGTAAGCCTCAGCTCAGATTGCAAGTCGAAATGCATCCAGTCCCCCCCAGCTGCCACTGGGGAATGAAAGACATAGGAGACAAAGAGGGGCACACGCAGGGTGACATAGGACTGCACAAGGTTTAATACCTGAAAAAATGAAAAATGGAGAAGGTTAAGACCCGTACACATGGGGATGTGGGAAACCCCACAGACCTCACCTCCACAGCTTTAAGCACCAGGTGAAAACCATCCAACGTTGCTTGTTATTTTCAGATCCTCCTATTCTGATGAATAAGATATAAGCTCCTTGAGGTCAGGCACTATTCATTTTTGTCTTTGCCAGGTAGTGCAGTGGATGGAGCACTGGGCCTAAAGTCAGGAAGAGTCATCTCCCTGAGTTCACATCTGGCCTCAGATACTTACTAGCTAGGTGACCCTGGGTAAGTCATTTAACCCCATTCACCTCAATTTCCTCATCTGTAAAATGAGTTGGAGGAGGAAATGGCAAACCGCTCAAGTGTCTCTGCCAGGAAAACTCCAGATGGGGTCCTGAAGAGTCCTACGTGACTGAAATGACTGAACAGCAACATTTCTAGCACCTAGTGTATTGAGTCAGGCATAGTCGTTCCCTAGTAAATGCATGTTGAATGAATGATCATTAGTTGTTTTCATTTTCCTTTTGGGTGTGTCTGTCCTTTATTATATTCATAGGGAAATGTTGGGATAACAGACACACACATATGTGTTTCCCCTGGAATGCCAACTCTCTAGTTGGGTCTGATTTTTAATAGATTCTCTCTACCCTGGATACTCTCCTACAGAGACACTTCAAAGGTCTATCCAAAAAGGTATCATTCTCCCAGTTGGTCACCTTTCCTCTCGGGTCTCAAACAACACTTAATTTTAAAACTCTGTACTGTATTTATCATGTAATGTTATGGAGATCAGGTGTCCTGTCCCATAGAAGAGGGTAAGCCCCTTAGGGATGTTTATGAAGAAGCACCGTGGAATTGTTGGGAGACCGCTGGACCTGGAGATAGGCAGTTGGATTCCACTTCTGGCACTTGACTTACTCTGTGACCATGAGCAAGTCACATAATAATTATTATTATAGCTTGTATTTATATAGTGGTGTAAGGTTTGCAAAACACTTGATGCTCATAACAGTCCTGTGAGGTAGGTGTTATTATTATCATCTCCATTTTGCAGGTGAGGAAACTGAGGTGATTTTCTCAATGTCACATAGCTAGTAAGTATCTGAGGCACGATTGGATTCAGCTCTTCATGACTCCAAATCTAACATTATCCACTTTTCTACCTAGCTGACATTAGCTTACCTTTCCAATCCTCAGTTTCTTCACCTATAAAATGGGGGAATTGGCCTATATGATCACTGAGATCTCTTCCTGCTAGAGCCAGAATGGCATAGTCAGTAGTGTGCCAGATCTGTGGGCAGGAAAACCCATTGGTATCAATCTTGCCTGCAGCGCCTGTTAACTGTGCATCTGAAAATAAATCACTTTATCTTTCGAGACCTCAGTTTTCTCACCTGTAAAAGTGTGATGATATCTGTGTTACCCATCAGAGTTGTTACAAAGCCCAAACATGCTAAACATTCGCAAAGCCTTTTGCAAACTTGAAAGTGATAGATACCAATAAGTTATTATAATTTTAACTTTGTAACTCCCTCAGTATCTTGCATGCAGTAAGCACTTAATAAATGCTTGCTGTATTGCAATGTGCTGTACTGTATTGTAGTGAGACACTAAGTCCCATAAGCAGTTTGTTTTAAGGTAGAGAACAGGATAGTGTGCTCCAAACCTCCCACTGGATTCTATATTTTTCTTTTGCAATATCCAAACATGTGACTGCTCATCTGGGATATTTGATATCTCTGGGGAACAGACTGAAACATCCCCTGCTTTTCTAGTCCTCCAACACCTACTCTGCTCCATATCCTCTACTATTTAACTATACTGGCCTACTTGAAATTCCTCAAACATAACATTCCATCTCTCAGCTCTGCAGTATACTCTGTCTTTTCACCTCCACTTGTTGGTTTCCCTGACTCTCTTATTACTCAGCTCAAATTCTTTCCTTTTCCTTCCAGTTCCTAATAGGGTGCTATTAGCAGGAGATCAGGAAAACCCTGAGTTCAAATCTGACCTCAGACCCTCAGTTCCCTCAGCTATACTGACCTCAGACACTCACTAGCTGTGTGACCCTGGGCAAGTCATTTAATTTCTGTCTGCCTCAGTTCCCTCAATTGTAAAATAGGGATAACAACAGCGCCTATCTCTCAGGGTTGTTATAAGGATCGAATGAGATCATTGTAAAGTGTTTAGCAGAGAGACTGGAACATAGTAAGTGCTTAAGAGATACTTGTTTTCTTCCCCCACCCCATCTGTACTGTATATATCTTGTATGTTCAAGAATTTGCGTGTTGTCTATCCCATCAGAATATAAGCTCCTTGAGGGCAGGGCCATAATTTTGCTTTTCTTTGTACCCCGAGTACCTGGCCCATAGTAAATGTTTAATAAATGCTTATTCATTGAAATCAGGATAATGCCATAGTTAAGAGAGAGGCTCTAAGTGTTAAATGTGAAAGCCTGTGTTAAGAGAAAACGTGAGTATAGAGAGCAATGTGACTGAGATGGAGAGCTGAGGCCAACCATGCCCTCCATTTTCTTTCCATCAGTCTGAGAGCAGGTGTAATGATAATAACACGCATCATTGTACACCATTCCCTGGCTGCTTCTGCTTTGGGATGGCATTTAGAATTCAAAGAACTTTCCAAAGAAAGTGTTGACTCAGGGTAGGGGAGATCTCTGTCTTGTAGCTGGGGAACTAAATGCATCTGGACACCACAGGCACACGTGCAGATATGCAACTTCCTAGGAACTTATCCCTTCAATTTCTTAAAAAAATAGTTTCCTGCCTTAGGTCGAGGATGATTTTTATTTTTAATGATTTCTCAGCTTCTAAAAATAATGCTACTTATATTTTAAATTTATATAGTATTGTGAAGTTGGTCAAGCACTTTTCTATACATTGCTTCTTCTTCCTTTTTATTTTTTTTTTGCTTTTTGGTGAGGCAATCAGGGCTAAGTGACTTGCCCAGGGTCACATAGCTAGTAAGTGTCAAGTGTTTTCTTTTGAGTCCTCACCAGACTCACAGAATTTTACTGTTCCAGCAGCCATGTAGTCCAACCTGTACCTGTAAAGAATCCCTTTAACCACTTCCTCAACAAGTAGTTATCCTCACAACCCTGTGAGACAGGTCCTATAGGTGTTATTATTAGTCCCATTTTACAGATGAGAAAACTGAGGCTCAAAGGTTTCAGCTATGCCTCACAGAGGGAGTCAAGTATGAGAGGCAGAATTGGAACCAGACTCCAGGTCCAGCATCCTGTCTCTGCACTGTTTCCCCATGTTATGCTGCCTGTCTGTCTTGGTTATTCTTGACCATTTACAGATCCTTTGAAAGTTCAAAGTTCCCTAAAAAGAGCTGCTAAAGAAGCCTGATTTGCCTTTTTGTCACCCAAGAAGTATAGAATAGACTAAGTATGCAGGGTCCTTCTTCCCTGGGTGCTATACTCTACACTACATATAGTATATATGTATATATAGATATATGTATATATATACACACACACACACACCACACACACACACACACACACATTTTATATACACTCTACACTCTACACTACTCTACGCTATATAAACACTATATAGATAGTGAGAGATAGTGTCTCATGACTAACCAGCCAGCCTAGTCTCCTCAGTAGAGACTTCTCCCATTCATCTGAATGAAGGAAGCTAGTTTCCTCTAGCCACACGCAGAGGGAGACAGACAAACAGGGCCTAGGTTTCAAATCCTGACTCTCTTGGGAAACACAAAGATGAGAGAGATACTGCCCTCCAGACCTAGACCTGAATGGACAGGTCTTCGGGATGACACATGACTGATTCAGATGAGCAGACAGCAGGCAAAGGACCCCCAACACTATGGATGCAGAGGTCCTTGGTTTAACCAATTTTACAAGCCTTCTTGCTGAGGAACCCCTACGTTTCTTAGTGATCACTTGCTTAACACGAGATAAGGAGAGGCAAGGTTAGATGGCTCATGCCAGACCTTAGCCACTGTGTATCTTTATAACCTATTCTGGCACTTGAGGAGGAGGGAGCTGGCAAATGATGAGGGCCCTTCTCAGCAGCATCTCTCCCACTGGTGCCTGAGCACTCACAATTTCTCTGTTTTCATAGCTCCCTCCCACTTGTATGATGGAGAGATTTTTTTTCCTTTTGTGGGGGTTGGAAGTCTTGCTTCTGCCAGCCTCCACCAACTGTCAACTTCTCAGGTATCTCTACGGGGGTGTAAAAGTAAGGGCAGGGAATCTGGGATGTAGGGTTGATAGTGGAAAGTTGCAAAACCTTTCAAGAGAAATCCTTTTGTTTATTTTTTTTATTAGTCCACCTTTACATAGCCCCCTTTAAGGGGTTTGTTAAAAAATGCTTGTAAAACATTTTACATTATCTCATTTGATCTTTACAATAATGCCATGAGACATGCACCATTATTATCCTTTATTATTTATTTCAGATGAAGAAACTGAAGATCTGAGACATGGGGTGATTTGATCCACAGTCACATAGCTAATAAGTGTCTGCCATGATATTTGAATCTAGATCTTCCTAAATCAAGTCCAGCACTCTATTCACCACACCATACTGCCTCTCTGAAATCCTTTTATTTCTAAGAATTTTAATTTTTCAGGAGAGGTAGTGGGACATAATGAAAAGAACATGAGCTAGGAATTAAAAAATGTGGGTTCTAGCTCTAACTGCGTGGCCTTGGACTTCCCCAAGGGAGGCCAACCTCTTGGGACCTCACTCTTTTCATTGACCAAGCAATCAATAGCCATTTACCAAATGCCTCCAATGTCCCAGACATTGTGGTAAGGTGACAAAAGAGGAAATAGTCTCGCTGTCAAGTAGGGCTCACCTTCTGTGAGGGAGACAGCATGTACATATATAAACATGTACAGAAAAAAGTACAAGTAAACACAAGGAAGATAAAGGCAAGGTAATCTAAGCTGGGGAGATGAGGAAAGGCTTTGTATAGAAGCTGGCACTTGAGCTGGGTCCTGAAGTAAGTGAGGAAGTACCTTCCAAGTATGGGGGATGGCTGCTCCAAAGGGATGGAGATGGGAGATGAGGTGTTATGTGTGAGGAACAGAGAAAAGTCCAATTTGGCTGGATTGTAGGATGTGGGAAGAGGGGCAAGGAGAATGATGTATGATGAAGCTAGATTAGAAGATCAGGGCTATGTTGTTAAGGACATTAAATGCCGCAGACAATAGGGAGCCATGGAATTTATTGAGTAGGCAAGTGACACAGTCAGACCTACACTTAAGGAAAATACTTTGGTAGTGGTGTGGTGAACTTGAGCTGGGAGAGATTTAAGGCTGGAACACCATTTAGGAGGTCATTGCAATAGTTCAGGTGGGAGGTGATGAGAATGTGAGCTGGAGGGATGACTGGGTAAGTCATAAGAAGGGATGGATGTGAGATACTGTAAAGGTAAAAATTACAAAATTTCATAACTGATTAGATGTAGTGAGTAAAGGAGAAGGCTTAATGGTATGTAATATTCTGTTTGATTATCATGATATTTATGTTTCTTGATATAATACCAGACTTTTGAAGATTAAAAAACTTTTCTAATTGATTAACTAGTGAGGTTCATAAAGTCAATTCATATTAGATGAAATACCTCTGTATGTAAATTACTGCGCTTATGTTGGCATCTCAGATCCTCAGTGCTTCTGTGACTCATGGATAGAGCATTGGGCTTAGAGTCAGGAAGACCTAGGTTTGAATCCTTCTCTGACACCTGCGTGTTATGTTAACCTATCTGAGACTCAGTTTCCTTATCTAAACAATGTGGATGAAAGGCAATAGGGGATACAGGCCATGATATTGACCTTGGAGTCAGGAAGACCTAGGTTAAGTCTCTACCTCTGACACATACTGTCAAGTGACCACAGGAAAGAAGTCATGTTGCCTCTCAGTTCCTCCATATAACTCTCTGAGACTATAAACTATAGACAAGTGGCCTAACTGTACCAGTGAAGGGAGTTTCCACTCTTGGAGTTCCCTACGTTGATGAATTATAGGTCTAGAAAAAATATGTATTATAATAACAGTGAGTGTAGTGCTTACCCTGTGAGATAGCCTGTGTAACTCTTTGTAGCATGAGGTAGATGTAAGATGTTATTATGATGCTGCTTCTCTGGTTCTCCCCCCCCCACCAGGGTGCAACAAATACCTTCTCTATGAAACATACCTGGCCATCAGTGCTAACAGAGCCACCGCAGGCTGTTAGGAGTTCTGACATGTCATAGTAGTTGTTGAATTCCCAGAGGCAAGCATCATGATTAAGGTTGTGGTAAAAACGGAGGGTCTGGGCAGATCTCAAAGAAGTGTTGTACTGGTAGGGTAATGTCTCGCCAATTATATCTGCGCTCCTCGTATATTCTGTGATGAAACCATGCCTGGTCTGGATCTCACTGTAGTCTAGGAGGTTGGAACACTTGTGGTTGCCCACCTGAGTCCCATCAGGGCTCAGCGTCAGCTCGAAGTTGGACAGAGGTTGAGTGGAGATGACTGGCAGCATTCCTGAAATATGATACAACTTGGTAAGCCTGACAGCCTCAAGTGGGGAAGCACACGGGGAGGGGGAGGGAGAATCAGGGTTTTAGGAGAGAGATGTCTTGAGTAGGAAGGAATTAGGTAACCTGAGTTTGTGACTCTCCGTTTTGCCACTGACTTGGTCGGTCATTTTCCAGTCAACTCTTTGTGACCCCATTTGGGGTTTTCTTGGCAAAGATACTGGGGTGGTTTGCCATTTCCTTCTACCGACTTGGTCCATGACCCCTAATAATTCATTTGTCCTCCTGGTGAATAGAAATTCTTGCCTGTAAAGTGGGGGCTCTGCTACCCACCGGCATGGACCTTACCATCCAGGTGAGGCATCCTCACAGTGAGCTTGATCAGGTTGGGGTAATCAGGTTCATCTGGTCCAGTATAGCGGATCCTGGCTGAGAAGGGTTCAGCTCCTACCGTTCCAGGCATACGTGGCTGACAGAGGCCTAGGGAAACATAAACTTGTGAGAATGTAAAGGAAATTGGGAATTCTGGAAAGATGAAGACAGAAAGTAATGCATGCAGATTTATTCAACCCACTGACTTCTATCTACATTCGACTCTTGAGGATTCCTGGTTTAGTTTGGGAATTATCTAGGCTTTCTACTTCTACCTCTATTTGATTCTTGGCCAAGCTATCATTCATTAGCACCTCTGCCAGAACAGATATGCAGGTAAAGGAGAAATATTATCCCTGTAGTTCCATTTCCAGCTGTGATGAAAGGTTGAGAGAGGGAAGAGTTGGAAGCTTTGTTTAAAATGAAAACTGGAGTTAATAATGGTGGTGCTAATTATTCAATGCAGAATTGGCTCAATCAGTCCTTTAAGAGGAAAGGGAAAGATCAATTTGAATCAGTTTGCTCTCTTTCGTTAGTTGCTTGGTGCTTTGTGCATGGTAGACATTCAAAGCAAGTTTGTTGGATAGAATTGGTATCTTTGGACCACTTTGCCATCTTCTCCTTTACCTTCTGAGATTCTCCTATTGACTACAAAGGAATCTGTTAATACAAAGGGAAAACTCATGATGGGGGACCATAGACAAATACAATTACCCATGCTCTGAAGTTCAGGCCAGAACATCAGAGTAGCTCTAATAAGATGAAATTCAATAGGGATAAATGTAAAGTTAGGTTAAAAAAATCACCTTCACAAGTATAAGATGAAGGTAGTATGGCTAGATAGCAGCTTGTCTGAGAAAAGATCGGGGGGGGTGTATTTAGTGCACTTTTGAGCTCAATATCAGCCAACAGTGTGATATGGCAGCCAAGAATACTAGTGACCCCAAGTTCAGCACAAAAAGTCATCTCTGGACATGTTACTGAATAATATCTTGAAGTTCCTTCCAGTCCTATGACTTCATGAAATCACCTATATACTCATGTATTCACACCCATATATGTAGATAGGTATTCAAATGATTGACTAGGTTGTTTCAAAAATAACGAGCTCCCATTTATCTAAAGTGATTGGAGAACGGTGGTGTTCTATTCAATTGACAATTCTGATAAAAATGAGCGTGTATACCACACCTAGGCTATCCATTTTCAAAGAAAGGAGACATGCACCAGGTCATCTTTGACAATTTCAGTGGTCCTTCAGGGTCTTGAAGATCTTATGGCCACCATTATGAAAATGAGTTATTGTACATCAGAAGGCTTACATGAACTGATACAGAGTGAAATAAAGAGAACTAGAAGAACCTACACCAGCACTACAAAAATATAAACAAACAAACAAAAAACTAAAAGGAAGTTGAACTCTGAGTAACTGTAATGACCAATGACGGTCCCAGAGATGAGATGATGAAACATGTTTTTCCTTTCAGTGGAGATGTACAAGAATGAGAATGTAGAATGCTGTCTACACTGCCAGATATAGCCACTCTGTCATCTGGGTTTGCTAACTGGTTGTGTGTATTTTTTTCCTTTTTTTTTTTTTTTTTTGCATAAGCGAAGGTTCAGTGGTGATGGTGGAGAGATATACAGAAATGTTGTGAAGTAAAAATAAAAAAAATTAAAGTTATGGAATGATACTGTAAATACAGAAGTTGTGAGATTGGCTTGGATCTGTGTCCATCCGCTATTGCTTTGGTGAGTGAATCTCTGACATTTTCTTTATTAGTCATTTGTTTCTTTCTCAGAATAGAGGAGGCAAAATGGACAAATGCACAAAAACAAAAATCTGAATTATTGGACCTTTTTCTGGATGCTTGAAGTCTAGATAAATGGCAGGTTACAATTATCTCCTACATGTAGAATCCATTTGACATACACAAGCTCTCCGAGAGTTCAAGGATTATAGTTTCTATAATTCCCTCTTCTTAACAGGAAGTCCTGGGATTTCCTATTGTACTACGGATTACTCTTCATTATTATTATTATTTTTTTTTTGGGTGAGGCAGTGGGGTGAAGTGACTTGCCCAGGGTCACACAACTAGTAAGTGTCAAGTGTCTGAGGTCAGATTTGAACTCAGGAATTCCTGAATCCAGGACTGGTGCTCTATCCATTGTGCCATCTAGCTTCCCCATAAAAGGATATGTACCTTTTTTTTTATTTTTATTTTTGATGAGGCAATAAGGGCTAAGTGGCTTGCCCAGGGTCACACAACTAGTACGTGTCAAGTGTATGAGGCTGGATTTGAACTCAGGTCTTTCTGACTCCAAGGCCAGTGCTCTGTCCACTGCTTCACCTAGCTGCCCTGGATTACTCTTTAGAAGCTTATCACTCACCATCTTCTTTGCTGACAGTGATGACTGAACTCAGAAGCTCTAGCCCCACATTGCCGCTCATACTAACAGCTCGTGCAGCACACTGTACCCTTGACCCAGCTCGGAAGTAGATGGAGTCAAGGGTAATAGACTTGGTGTTGGTGAAGAAAGTGTCCGCGTCTATTTCTTGCATGGGCCTGGTGACTCCATTGCTGCTGGCTGGAGCACCAACCAGCCACCGATACAGAGTCAGGGTGTCATTAATGTTTTCCATTGCGCAAATGGACCCTGTCTTGTCATAGTCTGAATATTTGGAGTTGCACGCCTAGAATGAGAAAGAGAAAAGGTGGGGGGAGAGAAGCAGTATATCTTGAATTTATAAATTATTGTATATGATTTGTATACTCATGTATTTACAAACTAGAACTTATTGGCAAGTATGGAGCATACAGAGAAAAAAAAACACAGTCCCTATTTTCTAGGAGGGGCAACTAGGTGACTCAGTGGATAGAGTGCCAGGTCTGGAGTCAGGAAGAATCCTCTTTCTGAGTTCAAATCCAGCCTCAAACACTTACTAAGTATGTGACCCTGGGCAAATCACAAGACCCTGTTTGCCTCAGTTTCCTCATCTGTAAAATGAGCTAGAGAAGGAAAAGGCAAACCACTTCAGTATCTTTGCCAAGAAAACCCCAAATGAGGTCATAAAGAGTCAGACACAAATGAAGTGAAATTATGAGATTATGTTCTATTGGAGGAAAATAAATGAAAAAAATATATAAAGTTCATACAAAGTAATTGGGGTGGAGTAGGCATTAGGGAAGGCCTCATGAGTAACAACATTTGAGATTAGCATGTATGTGCATATAAGATAAGCTAGTCTATATTACAGAAATTCAAAAATATCAAGTCACTTAAGCAACATAGAACTCAGGCATTACAGTAATCATGGAAATTAGCATGGGTTAATAAACCAAAGGCCCGAAATGAACTAGGACAGGCCTAATGGAAATCAGGTTATGGGTGAGTAGGAGTTGAAAATTCAACTGAGAACTTTTTCTTTAAGCAGCTGATGCTTAGCCTATTGCAATGGCATCCTAATTAGTCCCTTCCCCTCCAATCCATCTCTGGCAGCAGCTGCCAAAATTTTATTTTTTTAAGTGCAGGTCTGACCATGTCACCTCCCTATCCAATAAACTCCAGTGGCTTTGTAACGCCTCAAGGATAAAACAAACACTCCTCTGTTTGGCTCTTAAAGCCCTTTACAACTTGGCCCTATCTTAGGTTTCTAGCGTCATTAGCCATTCCTCACTCAAGGCCCAGCCAAACTGTCTTTCTCTCTGTTTCTCCCGGGGGCATTGTATCCCTGTTTCTATGCCTTTGCATTACCCATTTCCCAAGTGTGGAACGTTCTCCTTCTTCACCCCCACCTCAGATTCTCTCTCTTCCTTCAAAATACAGCTCTAACAAGTCAAGTCAACAAGCAATCCTAAATTGCCTACTATGTGCCAGGCACTGTGCTAAGCACTGCAGATTCAAAGGCAAAAACAGCAATAACAAACCAATCTGCTTTCATAGACCTCAATATGAAGCCTTTCCTGATCCCCTCAACTGCCCTCTCTCCTTTATTACCTTTGCATTTAACCTTCTTGTATTTAACTTGTATTTACTGCATATACTTATACATGTAAGTGTCATCTTCCCAATAGAGTGTAAGCCTGGAGAGAGGGATTTTTTTCATACTTTATATTTGTATCTCAAGTGCCCAATAAAGGGCCTGGCACACAGTAGGCACTTAATAAATGCTGGCCTGTTTAACTGATTGATGCTTGTTACTCTCAGGTATATCATACCTCTGGCACTGATCAGTATGGGAAGCAAAATAAACAATAATAATAAGTAATAATAATAATTATGATAGCTGACATTTATATAGTGCTATAAAGTACACAAAACACTGCATATCAATGACCACATTTGATTATTTCAAGAGATCTTTTGGGTGGACCAAGAGATTTTTTTAGCACGGAGCAGGGCTCAAGCCAATGGGTCCTACCGTCACACACACAACAGGGTAGCCGGCTGGGGGGCTGGGTTTCTCTTTGGTTGCAGATTTGTCATCGTACATGAGGAGTGAGACCACTTGGGGAATGGCTGGAAAGGTGACATCTGCAACACTGTCCATTTCTTCGATGTACACGATGGCTTTATTCATCTGAAATATACAATAAGAAGGACTGTTAAAGGAAAGACTTTTCCAGAAGAGCAGAGTTGGCAAAACTGGAATCACAGGGATGATTTTCCATAGTGTTTCATTCTGATTTTTCATTGCTTGTCTGCCTGTTTTGTTTGCTCACACTCTGATTTGGGTGGGTTACGTGGGGCCACACTTAGTGGCTCCAAGGGTTAAGAGCCTGGATGCCCAGAATCTCACTGGTGTCATCAATATATACCATTTATTTCTTCTTGTTTATCAGCGACAGGGGCAAGAAAACCACCCAAAGATGACCACAACTGGGACTTTCATTTTTATGTCCTGTAGTCAGGAAAGAACCAGAGGACCGTGAAGTTTCTCCTAGGAATTACCTTTATTGCTTCTCTCCAGAAAAAGATCACGCCTAAAGCACCTATAGTAAATAAGCTCTCTTCCTCACTCTACTGATCTTCATGGATATTAATTCTGCAAGCTCCTTCAGTCACCTGTCTGAGTGATTAATAATACTCTTGGCAAAGAATTCTGGTTATGATGTGGAGTTGTCCCATGGAACAGTGATTGGCACATAGTAAACAATGAATAAATGCTTGTTGATTAATTGATTGATGGACGAGAGATTAGACTTATTCTGCTTGGCCCCAGTGGGCAGAACTGAGAGTAAAGAGTGAAAGTGACAAAGAGGCTAATTTAGATTGGATAGAAGAAAGTTTCTAAGAATGAGAGATAACCAAAAGTGGATTGGGCCATCTTAGGAGGAAGTAGGTTTCTCTATCCTGATGTGTAGAATGTATTTATTTTTGGAAATGACCAATATAAGATTATGTTTTCCATTTCCTTTTTTTCTATGTCTCTGCCTCTCTATCTCTACCTCTGTCTCTTTCTTTCTTTTTCTCTCTTTCCTTCTTCCTTTCTTTGTTCCTTTGTTCCTTCATTCATTCATTTGTTCATTCTGTTTCCTTTTTCCTTCCTTCCTTCCTTCCTTCCTTCCTTCCTTCCTTCCTTCCTTC
>NW_020954562.1:4232967-4235316 GCF_900497805.2 Vombatus ursinus
TTCCTTCCTTCCTTCCTTCCTTCCTTCCTTCCTTCCTTCCTTCCTTCCTTCCTTCCTTCCTTCCTTCTCCTCTTCTTTTCTTCTAGGGATGTGGGAAGAAAATACAATTGATTCAATATTAATTCAATTGATATTTGAAAAAAATAACTCTTTAAAAAAGGATAAAAAAGGAAAAATACAATAGAAGTCTTTAAACAAATGTTAGATAACCAGCTCCTAGGGAAGTTGTTTAAGGATAGGTAAGCCATCTTGTTTTGGAGGGGGAAGTTTGGAGATAGATATAATATACAAATTGAAGCAGCAAAGGGTATCTTTTAGTCAATCTAGCTGGATCTATGGGGCAGCTAGGTGGCACAATGGATAGAGAGGCTGTCCTGGAGTCTTGGAAGACTCATCTTCCTGAGTTTAAATCTGGCCTCATACACTTACTAGCTGTGTGATCCTGAGCAAGTCACATAAACCTGTTTGCCTCAGTTTTCTCATCTGTAAAATGAGCCAGAGAAGGAAATGGCAAACCACTCCAATATCTTTGCCAAGAAAACCCCAAATGGGGTCACAAAGATTTAGACCCAACTGAATAACAAAAGCTGTATTCACATTAATTTCCTTTCGCGTAGTCTGATCAAAGGGCCTGATCCAGCTGGCCTGCATCTCTTGTAGCAGGGTTCTTGTTCAGGTGTGCTAAGGTCCCTTATGACACTGTGATTCTCTGAAGAACCCAGAGAATAAACTGTTACACTCATAGTTTTTATTTCTCATATGACTAAAACCATTCTCCTTTTATATAAACTGCAGAACATGCTGAAGTTCAGGATAAAAGTAAGCTTCATGTTATCCCAAACCATTGGTGAATGAGATTTCCTTATTAACTGAACATTCAGGTTAACAGATTGGGTCAATCAACCAGCCCACTAAGCAATCAATCAAAAATATTTTAATAACTGTTCCAGGCATTGTGCTAAATGCTGGGGTTACAGAGGATGGCAAAAATAATTTTCTACTTTCAAGGAGATTATATATTAATGGGAGAGACAAGATGTGTAGAAACAGGCACATGAGGGAGCCAAGATGGCCGAATAAAAGCAGTAACTTGCTCGAGCTCTCCCCCAAACCCTTCCAAATACCTGTAAAAATGACTCTAAATAAATTCTAAAGCAGCAGAACCCACAGAAAGGCAGAGTGAAACAGAAATAGGCACGTAAAGATACAGAGAAGATGGAAGGTCACTTTTTTGAGATCTCCAATGAAAGATAATCTTAAAGGGGAAGACTATAGCAGCTAGAAGTACCAGCAAATATTTCCTATAGAAGGTGGCATTTGGATTGAGTTCGGAAGGAAGCTAGGAAAGCTAAGGTGTAGAAGTGAGGAGAGAGCATTCCAGGGATGGGAGACAGCTAGAGTGCAAAGGTATGGAAATGGAAACTAGACCATCATGTGTGAGGAACAGTATGTAGGCCAGCATGGCTGGACCACAGAGTGTGTGGGAGTAAAATATTAGACCAGAATGTAGGCAGGGATGAGGTTGTAAAGAGTGTTTTAAATGATTTTTAAAAATTTTTTTAAATTTAAAAATTAAAAAAATTTTAAAATGTTTTGTAAATGGTTTTTTAAAGGTTTTTATTGACTAGAGGTAACAGGGAGTCATTGTTTTCTCTATACCAAGCTATCCATCGTCTCTATCTCCTTCAACCCCTAAAACTTGGACTCTACCCGTGGAACTACCATAGGCTCTGATTGGTGAGCTTTCATTGTATTCTGCCCAGGTTAGTCCTCCATTTCACTTTCAGGTCATTACCCTCCCCCTTCCCAGCTCCCCTTTATGTGCTGGTTTTTTTTTTTTTCAGAATGTAAGCCTCATGAGGGCAGGAATTGTTTTACTCACTTGTAGTTGTGTCCCCAGCATTTAAAACATAGTAAGAACTTAATAAATGCTATCTACCTATTGGAGTATAGGTGGTAATGATATAATCAGACCTATGCTTTAGGAAAATTCACTTTGGCAGCTGAATGGAACGTGGATTGATGTGGGGAGAGACTTGAGGCAGAGATACCGCCAATTAGAAGGCTGTTGCAATCGTCTGGGTGAGAGGTGATGAGGGCCTGAATTAGCATGGTGGCTCTGCGCTTTGAGAGAAGGGATACATAGAAGGGATTTTGTGATGGCAGAAATGACAAGATTTAGTAAGTGATTGGATGTCTGAGATGAGTGAGCATGAGGAGTTTAGGATGACATCAAAGCTATGAACCTCAGTGACCATATATACCATGTAGGGATCCCATCTTTTCAAAGAATTAAAAGAGATCTCTCTCTCTCTCTCTCTCTCTCTCTCTCTCTCTCTCTCTCTCTCT
>NW_020954562.1:4235326-4282458 GCF_900497805.2 Vombatus ursinus
CTCTCTCTCTCTCTCTCTCTCTCTCTCTCTCTCTCTCTCTCTCTCTCCATATATACTCAACAGTAAAATTTTGCTAGATACAACATACTCGTTTTTTCTTTCACATAATCATTCTCCCACAATCTTAATGACATTATAATGGCAGTAATTAAAGCATGAGCTGCTGTTTCTCTTGTAGGATGCAGAGATGAATGGATCAATTTGATTGGTTTTGGGGAAGCAGTTGAAAAATGCCTCAGTATTTTAATGACTAAAGGGTTAGTGTGATTTGCCAAACTAGGGTTTTAGAAGGTGTCTTTGACCAGCAAATGGCAGTGACCTGTATCTCTGCCACCATATTTTCATCTGGTTTCAGGTGCACTGTCAATGTTTCTCTCATTTCCCTTACGCCATCACGTAAGACTTCAATTTCTACAAAGTGTTCAGTTTCTCCTTCCTTGAACTCGATGTCTGAAGAGGAGAACAAAAGGAAAACAAAATTAATGTTTATTCCAAGCTCCCCCTCTTCCAATAAGTCTGGTCTATTCGTAACATATAGGAATTTATTTAAAACATTTGGGAAACTGAGGCCCAGAAAGGTGAAGCAATCTGTTGAGTTCATACAGCTCAGCAGAGGTAGACTTGGGATTAAAACTCAGATCTGTAAACTCCCAGACCAGACCCATTACCAATTCCAGTTCTATTGAAGGTCTATTTTTTTCCTCCTCCTTTTTTTCTTGTTGCCCAACTCCTTTTGGAAATTCATTGCTCCTTAGCAGTGGTGGAGAGACTAAGGTCAGTGACAGGAATCAGGCATGAAAGGGGTGCATAAGTTATCTGCCTGATGTCTTAGAAAGAGCAGTGAACTGTAAGCCAGAACATCTCACTGCTTGTGAAATTGTGGGCAAGTCACTTAACAGCTCTCAATTTACCCATCTGTCAAAAGAGGGATAGAGGGGCAACATGGTATAAAGGATAGAGACCTGACCTCTGAATGAGGAAGATTTGCATTCAAATCCAGCCTCACAACTTCCTAGCTTGTGTGACCCTGCACAAGTCACTTAACTGCTGTCTGCCACAGTTTCCTCATCTGTAAAATAGGGATAAGAGCATGTACCTAAGGGCCCTTCTTTTTTTTTTTTTTTTTTTTGGTGAGGCAGTTGGGGTTAAATAACTTGCCTAAGGTCACACAGTTAGTAGGTGTCAAGTGTTTGGTCTGAGGCGGGATTTGAACTCAGGTCCTCCTGACTTCAGAGCCAGTGCTCTATCCACTGTGCCACCTAGCTGCCCCTGTAAGGGCCCTTCTGAGGATAAAATGAAACAATATTTGTAATCTGCTTTGCAAACCTTAAAGCACTATATAAACATTGTTGTTACTATTATTATTATTATTATTATTATTATTATTACTAACTATGTAACCTTGGGCAAATCACTTAACCTCTCAGAGCCTCAGATGCTTCTATAATTACTATAAAGAGCTTCTGAGGAGGTGCTAATTTGTATTTGGAGAGGGAGGGAGTATCCTATGCCATTGAAAACATAGAATTAAAAAAAAACCCAAAATGGGACAATACTTGTGCTACTTATTTCATAGTGTTGTAAGCCTTCAAGTATTCTAGAATGTGTTATTATTAATTTTTGCCAGTTCTAGGGCTAAAACTCACTGTATAAAATGGAATCTTGACATGACTTGTGGATTTGATTTAATTAACCACCTCTTTTTGAAAATTTGCTTGACCTCTCTGGGTTCAGTTTCCTCATTGATAAAACAGAGGTTGACCTAGATGACCTTTAAGGTCCTTATGCCTCTAAATCTTTGAACCAATGATCTTATTATGATCATTATTATTATATTTTATCATTAATAAAAAATTAATTAGTATCATTATATTATTACATATATGATTAGATATAATATTCTATATTCATTATTATATTATACATACCATTTACCATTAATGACAAATTAATATCATTATATTACTATATATTATATATCATTATGATGATATCAGTCTTCTTGAAGGAAGTCAGGTAATCGAAGGGGCAGAGAAGTGAGGAGGGAGAGTATGCCAGTTGTGGGGAGAAGCAGGGTAAAGGTATAGCGATGGAGGGCGGAGTGCCCTTATGTGGGGAATCACAAGATAGGCCAGTGTAGCTAAACTTTTGAGGAGGGGCATCCTTGCATTATTAATGATGCAAGCATGCATATTTGACTTGTTCAATACTTGTTTTCTCACCTTTAGACACAGGGTTATAGTCTTCCCCAGAGGTTGCTGAGCCATCTTTCGTGTGGGTCCTCACCACAGACACTTTGGAAGTATCCCCCAGGCGCACCACTGGGATTCGGAGCACAGTAGTATTCCCGGGGTACTGAGGCTCCTGGACACTGTACTTGGCTTTGGAGAACTTGATCACTGGCTCTGGAAAAGCAATGAAAAGACAATATCACTTGTAGAGGCTCACCTTAGGAGATGAGGTTGATCCAAAAACTAGGCACCAGAAATGCAAAGAGGATATAAAAATAGAAGAATAGCTTATCTGTCTTTAAATTCCCACCATAGTTTTCAAGCCTAGGTATTTTGCAAAGTATTTGCAGATATTTTCCATTAGATTCAAGGCTGCCAACTTCTAACCCTTGAACTGACTTCTGGGTGGAGTTAAGGGCCATTATTTTCTTGACTAATGCAGCACATTGAGAAATGCTACCATGATGACTCTGCTCTCCTCCTGGTGGTAACTGATAGCCTATCTAAGTTACCAGTTTATTACTAGATCATTCTATCACTTATACAGTAGTAGTGTGTTGGTTCTGGGAATTAGGTGTCTAATGCCCAGGCTAGCCCATTTCAAGCAACCTCACTGAATACAGTGTGATTACAAATGGATTACTCTGTGGTGACTGTGACAAAATCATTCTGATTGTCACTGGTAAATGTATCTGTGTATATATTTGGTTCTACTTGGTTTGCCCAGCTTCAAACATTATTGGGGTCCTCTTCTACATAAATTAGTTTGCTAGGCATAATTGGGAGAAATTTCAGAGTGAAAATCTATAGAAATCCTGGCTCCTTGGAATGAACTGAAATAATTTTCCCAACAAAAATGGAAATAATGTCCATTTTAGATTATATTTTTGGACTTAGGAAAACCTCTGACCAAATGCTTATAACTCGGCTGATAAAGATTTAGTTCATGATCCACAAAAATAGTAAGAAGCTAAAAACTCACTGTCTTCCTCATCCTTGATCAAGATCAGCATTTCTTTTTGCTCTCCAACTAAGGCACCAAAGGCAGAGCTGCTTTTTGGGGTGCCAAGTATGAGCCTGAACTCTTCATCTTCTTCATAAATGGAATCATCCTCTAAGGTCACCACACAGGCCTTCTCTGTCTCTCCTGCACAAAGCCAGAACAGAAACAGCTGCATGAAACGCTGTGGAAGGTATCCAACATAAGTAATTGAGAGCTACTCATGATTACACGTTAATAAATTTGGAGCACAAGACTAAACCTTTGAAAGTCATGGATGGGAGTCCTACTACCTTATCTATCTCATCAGCTTGTGAGTACACTTTTAAACTGTTGTTCAAGTAATTTCTCAATGATAATGATAATAATAATAGCTAGCATTTTACTGATGGGGAAACTGAGGCTGAGAGATTTATTTTTTATAAGTGACTTGCTCAAGGTCACACAACTAGCAAGTATCTTAGGCAGGAGTTGAACTCAGCTTCTTCCATACTCCAGGTCCAACTGAACCTCATAGTAGCCTCTGTTACAAGAATTAGATTACTGGACTCAGACATAGGATTCAAACCCAGGTCCTCTTCCTCCAGACACAGTGCCTTTCTGCTCTTTCCATTAGACTCTGCTACTTGGCTTTCTCTTCTATGCTGACCTTTTCCATAATTGAACATAAAATGTCAGAGATGGAAGGGACTATAACTATCGTTCAACCTCTTTATTTTATACATGAGGAAACTGAGGCCCAGAGAAGAGAGGTAGCTTTGTAGCATCATAGACTTCGAGCTGGAAGCATTCTTATTTCTATTTAATTCAACTCTGTAATTCTGCAGATGAGGAAACTGAGGCCCCCATAGGTGAAGTGATTTGCCCAAGGTCACACAGAAAATCAGGTAACAGGACTGAGAGTCAAACCTAGGTAATCTGATTCCAAAACCGGCACTGTTTCTGTTGTACCATGTTTTTATTCCTCTCTCCCTTACTCCCCTTTTTCTTTTTAATTCCTTCTACCCACCCCTATTTCCTTTCCACCCAGGAGTGGGGTGCCTACATTCTCCTCAACAGTTCCTCCATTTCCTTCTACTGTGCCTGCCCAAGGTCCCCCACCTTCTATCACTGTCCTCTCAATGCCACTTAGCACCCCAGGAGGGTCCCAACTCCTATCCTTTCAGAATGCCCCATATTCACCTTCCCTCATCTTCTCAGCATCTTACCATGGTTCTATTGGTACCTATCAGAATGCCTCAGAATCCCTGTCTCCCAACCCCTTAGCACGTTCCTACTTCCCTACTCTTCCCCGCCCAGGATCTGAATGAAAACATTTTTATCGAGTTATATGCATCATATAACACTTTAACTATCCACATGTCCATGGGACAATTGGGTGGCTTTAGGTTACCTCCCACTTTTAACATGGAAAAGTTATTCCAACATGGAAATAAAATGTTGGCCCAAAAAATGCTCCTCTCCCAACCCAGAATTATACGGGTATTTCTTCAGAGCTGAAAGCCCTTTTAAATACAATTTTTTGGTTCATTCTCATTGTATCCCTATAAGATAAGAAGCAGCTGGTTTGGTGAGTTTTTCTTCCTTGAATTCCAGTTCCATGCAACCAAATTACGTGGTCCTGGGATAAGCTCCAATGTTGAAAAACTAGAAACAAGTCCTGTAATTTGTTCTTGATGAGAGTTATGAGGAGAAAAGAAATCAAAGAAGCAATAGCCTTGTTCAGTTTTAGCTGCCCTGGAACCTCATCAAATACATGCCATCTGTCCCACTTCAAAGACATCCTTAACATTGGCTAGTTTGTGTTTGCCTTTGATTAACATGTATGCCTCCACAAACTCTTTTCTGGCTAAAGTAATTATTTTTTCCACTATTCTCTCTCCAATATCATTTTTGCCGGGGCAGTAAATATAGCATGTAATTCTCTAGATCAGAGGTCTCCAAAGTGGGGGCCCCTACTGTCTTAGGGGCATGGCATGGACCCTAGTGGGGCACTTGATTAACTAACTGGAAAGTGGAAAGATGAGTCACATCCCATTCTTCCTGCCATGAATCATGACGGGCTTGTTTCTAGCCACACCTCCTCTTAACCCTTTATTTATTGACATGACTTGTGATGTCACTGATCCTCTTCAAGAACGAAGGATGAACACCAATTGAAATCACTCTACTCTTCTTCCCAGGGCTATGCAATCCTTTTTTGCTCTGGAACAGTCCCTTTGGGCATTTATAATTTAACCATAGTGTGAGCATTCACATCATTAGCTATGCGATGTCAACCTTCTCTTCGACCCCTCAATTTTCCCTCACTTCATCTCACCAGCTGCCAAAATCCAGGTTCACAACATCTTGGATACAGTCCCTTCTCTCCACTCATATGACCACCACTTCAGTTCAGGCCCTTATCTGAACTATTGCACTATGTTTTTGGTCTCCGTTCTTCAAGTCTCTCCCATCTCAAATCCATCCTCCACACAGATGCCAAAGTGATATTCTCCAAAACAGGTCTGACTGTGTTACCTTTCCTGCTCCAAAAACTTCAGCAACTCCCTGTTACCTTTGGGATAACATTTCAAGTTCTCTGTTTGGAATTTAAAACTTCCAAACTCTCTTTGGAACTAGCCCCTTCCTACCTTTCTAATCTTCTTTCTTTCTACTCCCCTCTATGCATTCTGGGATTCAGACATATTGGCCTCCTTGCTTTTCCTGTCACACAACACTCTCATGTCTATGCCTTTGCACCAGCCATTCCCTAGGTATGGAATGCTCTCCTCTCAACCTCTGATTCTTAGAATCCGTGGTTTCCTTTAAGACTCAGCTTAAGCAATACCTCTGCCAGGAGACTTTTCTTGGTACCCCCAGATGCAAGTGTCATTGCCTCTCAGGTTACTTTCCATCTACTCTGTATTTATCTTGCATATTATAATCTATATATGTTCTTTCTTCTATTAGAATGTAAGCTCCTTGAGGTCAGGGGCTGTTTTTGCTTTTTCTTTGTGGTTCCAACACATAGCACAGTGCCTGGTACATAGTAATTGCTTAATAAATGCTTATTGAGTGATTGATCTTTATCTCATCTTTTTAAATTTCCATTTTTTGTTTTATAATACAAAATTTTGTTTTTTTGTTTATGTTGCAAATAAGCAGAAGTACAGTAGTATGCATTTAAACATGCATTTACTGGTGGTGAATGCTCAAAAATTTTTTTACTGAAACAGGTACACAAAGAAAAGAGTTTGGAGACCACCTCTGTAACCTTCCAACAATATTTATATGTAGGTATATGAAAGATATTAAACCTATATTTATATATAATTTATATGATTATACAGAATATTTATTATGTAGATAATTTTGTTTATTATCCGTATTTATTATGTAGATTGTATATGTGCATTTATACAGCTAGGTGGATTCACGAAGACTTTGTGAACTTTGTGAGTTCAAATCTGGCCTTAGACACTTAGTAGCTGTGTGACTCTGAGCAAGTCACATGATCCTGTCTGCCTCAGTTTTCTCATCTGTAAAATGAGCTGGAGAAGGAAATGGCAGACTGCTCTAGTATCTTTGCCAAGAAAACCCCAAATAAGGTCATGAAGAGTTGGACATGACTGAAATGAATGAACAACAACAATATGTGTATTTATACACATATGCATGCACATATGTATATATAAACACATATACACACATAAATAAGTATATGTGCATATATTTATAAATATACACATAAACACACACACGTACATATATATATATATATATATATATATGTAAATATGTATTTCTCTCCTCTCCCTTCCCTTTACTTTGGTATTCAATATTCAATACTTTAGTATTAAGCAGCTACTCTATGCTACCTCTTGGATCAAAGTGAACCCAGAGTTCTTACCTGGAAGAAAAATGACAGTGGAGTCATCTGTGTTGGGCCTTTCCTTGTAGTCCACTGTCACTTGGGCAGAGCCCTGGCGAGTGTAGCAGCGTACTGTGGAGCTGTGACCAATGTCTCCATTGCGGTAGATGATGGCTCTGACCTGCCCATCTCTTTCATTTCCCATGTAGAAGGGCTTCTTGAATTGGACCTTGGGTACTGGAAGAGAATAGCCCAAACCTTTTCATTCAGAGGCTACACAGTAAAATGGTTGATCTCCTACCACCAATCTTTTCAAGTCACTAAGAAAACCTCAATGTTTCATAAGCTTTTTATGCCTTAAAACTATAAGAATGCCGGTAGAATATAAGCACTTGGAAGGAAGGTATATTTTATTTTTGGTGTTTTATTTCTAGTACCTAACACTATGTCTGGCACACAATAGAGACTTAATAAATGTTTGTTGAAACAATTTTATGAAATGACATTTAACAAAATGAATTGAATCATCTCCCTGTCATCCCTGACAGGAGGAAAGGGCTGAATTTGGAGTCAGAGGACCTGGGTTCAAATCTAGCTCTGCTATTACTCAACCTCTCTGGGCCTCATCTATTCTACCCATGACATTCCCTCTTTCCTTTCTGTGTCTCTGATAATAATAATATAATATAATATTTACATTGTATTATCATATATAATCATATATAATATAAAATAATGGAGTCCCCTGCATCTGGAATGTACTCTCTCCATCTCCCACCCCCCCAGAAGTCTTAGGTTCCTTTAGGTTCCAGCTCAAATGCTGCCTCATTTCATCATAGCCCCTTCCTCAGAATCTGGTACTCACTTCCCCTAATTACCTTGCGTTTACTTTGTTTCTATATTGCATTTATCTATCCATGTACACGTTGTATCCTCCAAATAGAATGTAAGTTCCTTGAAGGCTGGGACTACCTTATTTTTGTTTTTGTATCTAGTACCAAGGACAGTGCTTGGAACTATTATTTATTTGGAACATATATTTATGTTCCAGTTTCCTAAACATTTCACATAACTTTGTAAACCATGACTTCTTTGAGGATGGAAACGTCCACTGACATAGTCTCTCTATATAAGTGAATATGTGAGGGGTCTGTGATATTATCAGCATGGGTAACTTTGGGAAAGGGAATGTCTATTACCATGGAAGATCCCAGACTGTACCTAGTTTATGATATAAATTGCTTAGGGAATTATCTGAGTCCCGTAGAGGTGAATTGATTTGCTCAGGGTCACCCGGCTAGTCAACATCAGAGGACAAGTCTTCTGACCACCAGTGTAGCAATAGACACCTTCAAGGATCTGCAATTTTATCAGTGTGAGTGCTTCCTCCAATGAGGCAGATTAGAACCCTTGTGAGACAAAAAGGATTCAGGATAAAGTTAAAGTAACTGATTTAAAATCAGGAAGACCTGGGTTCAAATCCCACCTCAGACGCTTTCTAGCTGTGTGACCATAGATGGGCCACTTAATGTCTCTGTGTCTCAGTTTCCTCCTCTGTAAAATGAGACGGCTGGACTTGATGGTCTCTAAGGTCCCTTCTGACTCTAAAACCATGCTCCTACAATCCCATGGATTTTGGGAGTTGTGGTCAAGATGTTTTCTATCCTGGGCTGCCCTGCTGATAAGCTTCTCCAGATTTTGGAGGTATGATTCTCAGATGGAATATGTATGCTATCATTGGGCCCCTGCCCAAAGTTAGCATGGTAGGGCCTGCCAGAGCTTATGATATGTCAACATAGCTTTTCAGAAGCCAAGGTTACCTCCATGCCACAATGAGGTATGGGGGTACCACTTCTGTGGAACATACCTACAGATACACACGTACTCACTCATATATATACATACCCACATTAGCATATTGTAACACAAATGCATAATACAAAAAAAAAATTAGTAGGCTCGTCCATTAACCAGAAATATCTTATTTTAACTCCAGGTGATATCTCCTTTACTTTTGGATGAATTGTTAAAAAACAAAATAAAACACAATGACAATGTTTTCTGCTTACAGTCTGTGATGGTGTCATTGATGATAATGGTAGTTTTGCTAGGTTCCCCAAGCACTGAGTCTGTGGGCATGCGCAGAACCAATTCAAACTTCTCTGGACCCTCCAAGACAGGTTGCCCCAGGTCATCCAGAATGGTCACACGAAAAGTCTTCATGTCCGCTCCAAGAGCAAAGTTGAGGTTTTGGTTCACACCAACATAATCCAAGCCAGCTACCAGTAAAGCAAGAATCATGAGTGAGGTTGCAGTATTTATTGAAATTAATGTTCTTTTAGAGAAGAGCAAATAGCCTCCCAATGCCTACCATTCTTTTCTGCATCCAGATCCACTGGAATAATATTTCATTGGCCTGATCTCCTGGGGAAGGTGACTCACCAGGTTCTATTAAGAACTGTGCAATTCTCAAAGACTGTACAACAATATTCTCATCATCAGTGTGGTTAAATCCTATCGTGTTACAACCATCACTACAAAACTCTTATTGATGGGAGCAGAAGTTCTGCAGGCAACTTTCACTTGAAATTAAAAGCTTTTCCCTTTGATATACTGTAGCCCTTCAATGATCTATTCTGTATTTTATTTGATAGAATTCCCATCACTCACCTTTATCAGGATTCTGGCTTAATTTCAAAATTCAACTCATTTTGATTCTACCTCTGAAGTCTGGGCAATCCCTCAGCCAAGTTCTCATTAACCATTTTGTAATTTGATCCATCTGATCTAGGTAGCTTTTCTACTAGTAATTAAAATAGGTACCAAATCATTATATCAAAGGAAAAATGGATAATAACAAAACAAACACAAAACCTAGTGATGGGGCAATCAGCTACAGAAACATCATTCGTCAAAGTATTTCCAAACTCAAACCCATAGCTGCCCAGCTGTTTCCCTAAGGCTGTGTGGACAGAATATCAGACTTGGAGTCTCAAGGTGTGGGTTCAGGTCTTGGTTCTACTACTTATTAGCTTTGTGACTGTAAGTCATTTGACCCCTTCTAGCTTCAGTTTCCTCATCTGTAGAATGGCGATACTAATACTAGGATAGCTGACCTTACAGGGTTGCTGTGAGTCTCAATGAATAGTTGAGAACTATTAATCTCTACTACTTAATTCTCATAGCTTTAGAACCAGAAGGGATCTTACAGGCCATCAAATCCAGCCCTCTCATTTTACAGAGGAGGAAACTGAGGCACAGAGACATTAAATGGTCCGTCTGTGGTCACACAGCTAGAAATTGTCTGAGGTGGGATTTGAACCCGGGTCTTCCTGACTTTAAATCAGTTACTTTAACTTTATTCATGGAAGCTCTTGCTATGGGACAACCAATACTAACAGACTTTCTTCCCTCCTATCTCATTATTTGTATTCAGGTTTTCAAATGACCTATGAATTGAAATTCATCCCTAGAGGAGTAAACAGGGTTGCTGATTAATTACAGGATTCAGGAATGAAAGGTTTTATTTGAATGACTGTGGATCCTGCTTAAATTCAATCACATTCACAACAGTCCTATGGGGTACTTTCCTTAATTCACATTTTGCATTTCCTCTGTAATAGGTTAATTTCCTCCCATCACCAAAAAAGCCTAGAACGCTTATCCCCCTCAGCTTCACCTTCTGACTTTCCTGTCTGTCTTCAAAATTCAGGTAAAATCTCATCTTCTGTAAGGAGCCTTTTCCACTTTTCCTTAATCTTAGTTCCTTCCTTCTGAAATAACTTCCAGTATATCCTGAATATATCAAAGCTCAGCCCAGGGACCTTCTTTTATCCGAAGTCTTTCCTGATCTTCCCTTTGTTAGCGTGCTTTTCCCCCTGCTCTTACATGATAATTACTTGGTATTTACTTTGGCTGCATCTTGTATTTACTAATCTGGGTAAATGTTGTGTACCCACTCCCTCGCCCTCCCCCAGTAGAATTTAGACTCCTTAAGTTAAAGGGCTGTTCCATTTTTTGTCTTTGCATTCCTAGCACCTACCATAGTGGTTTGCGTATATTAGATGCTTAATAAATGCTCACTGAATTAATAAATCCTCACTGTGGAACAAGCAGTTGATAAACCCTAGAAAGGATATTCCTGTACAAGCTGGCAGGTGTAGCTGATTCAGGAGACCCTATCATGACCATTACCAGCATGTTGGTATAGGGATGGGGAGAGTGGGGAATGCCAGTAACCATCACAAAAAAGATGAATACTTTGGGAAAACAAGTTGAGTCAAACAAATGGTCAATTCCAAAGCACTCACTGAATTTGCTTTTTGTTTTATCTTTGCTGTCCTGGTCTGAATATCTGTTCCTGTGATTGATTTTCTTACTTGTTTCAGCTCCATAGTTGCTTTATTACCAATCTGACTTCATTCATTCATCCATTTATTTATTCATTCATTTATATATCTATTTATTTGGTTTATGCTGGTTTATCTCCCAATTTGACCTTCCCTTTTATACCACAAACCAGGACTTACCTTTTCCTGCTCCGTGTTTGCCTTATCCCTATATGAAGCTCAGAGGATAGGTTTCTTACCCATCCCCATATAGCTAGTAAGTGTCAGAGGCTGGCTTTAAATTTAGATCACCCTTAGTTCTTTCCACTTTACCTTGCCCTGTCCGTGAAGATTCAGCACGTTATCTCTGGCCAAGTCGTTGAGTCCATGCAAAAGGCTAGGTTTTTAATTATTTTTTCTATTTTCTTTTCTTTTCCCACTAGACCCTTGTTCTGTTTTGACTATTTCTCTCACCTTCTGCTGACACTGGTTCCATCTTCCTTGACTGAACGGTGACTGTGGCTGGTTTGGAAAGGTCTGTACCCTTTCTCCATACATAAACTTCCACAAAACCAGCACTTTCATCAACATGATATTCAGCATTCCCAAAATACAGGGCAGGCTCTAGAGAGACAGGGGAGGGAAAAAGGACATGTTTCAATCCTGCAAATTTACTCTGAACTAGATCTTTCAGTTGGTGATTCTGAGTGTTGATCCCAACAGCAGGCTGACGGTAGGTGTCCCAGGTTCTGTTTTACATATTGTGACTATTAGATGGAATTTTTAAAAAATGGATAAAATATTACTTGCTATTAGTGTATTTCCATAAGACACCAGGTGATGAAACCAAGATAACATGTCATTCCTGTTTGGTTTTAGTGAGCTTGTCCTTTTAAGGAAAAAAAAATAATTCTCTCTGTACTGGAAAGGTCCCTGTGGGAAATTGCTAAAATGGCTATAAATCTGTAAACCTAGCAATTCTTTGTAGAATGATAGGAGGGAGAATGTATAGAGATATCTAAGAGGAAAATCTCTCCTTGTTACTGGGAGAATTCATGTATGGGGTGTAAATTTAGATCTTTGAAGTAAAGGGGTCTTCCTACATGCATTTTTTTTTAAAGAAGGAAGAAGCAGAGTTGGATTATTTAATTTGATTAAACAAATTTTTGTTAAGTAGAGCTTTGTGCTGATCATGGGTAAGATACAAGTTTGGATGAGACAAAGTCTCTCCTCTGATGAAACTTACAGCCACATGAATGAATGAATTTTTAAAATGTGTTTAGTAAGCACCTACCCATCACTGTGTTTGAGACTCAGAAGGTACCTCAGCAGTCATCAAATTTTGCTCGTATACAACAGCAATCTCTACTATAACATATCTAATAAGTGGTCATCCACCCTTCAGGGAATTTTTGGAAAGCTCAGATTGTTAGGAAGTATTTTCTCCCCCCGATATCAAGCCTAAATTTGAGCGTTGGCAAATTCCACCCATTGTTCCTGGTTCTGTCTTCTAGGGTGAAGTAGAATAAATCTCATTCTTTTTGAACATAATAGCCAATCATGTATGTAGGATCAACCACCATGTCATGAAAATAGAAAGCAACTATCTCATACTTAAGGTAAATGGAGCCATTATCTACAGGAGGGCTTTTTAACCTTTTCTGTGTGTCATGGATGCCTTTACTATCTGGTGAATTGCATCAATCCCTTCTCAGGAAAAAAAGAAGTTTTAAATGAATAAAATAAGATGTGTAGGATTACAAAGGAAATGAAAGATTAGGGAAAATAAAGATGTAACTTTTTCCCATCCAAATTCATGAAGTCTTTAAAATCTCTCCTTGTTCCCCAGTTTAAGAGACCCTGATAGATAGTGCATAAAAATTCTTGGGACAGACCCTTTGGGCTTATTTGTGTTAAAAAAAAAAAGCCAGGATTGGGCATGAGAATTTGTTCAAATTTCTCATTCATTGGTGACACCATGGCCATTGTTATGTCCACAGAACTGAGTTGATTAGCTCGAAGGAAGTTGGGGCTCTCCCATACCTGCCCTTACTTTTTCTTCTCCCCAACTACAACATTGAAAAAAAAAGAAAACCCTTGTAAAAATATGCCTGGTAAAGCAAAACAAATTCCTAAATTGACCATGTCCTCAAACATTTGTGTCTCATTCTGTATGTCGAATCTATCATCTCTCTCTGGAGATGGATAGCTTCTTCATCAGTCATCTGGAGGAAGGTGAAGCTTGATATCTGTACCAGTTATCATGAAAGTCAAACTATGGGTGAAAGGGCAGTGGGGAGCACAAGATCTGGTGTGGGGAGAAGGGCATTGCTATTCTGTGCTTTTCTATTTTGGGGGGAAATTTTTATTTTTAATGATATCTTATGTTTTTACATTATTTTCATATTTGAATATATTCTTCCCCCCCTTCCCTTTTCACAAATATTTTAAAAAGAAGTAAGAAAGGCATTTGGCATAACCAATCAACATATCAACCCTGCCTCATAGAATATGCAGTAGCTCATTCCCACAGCTCCCCACCTCTTCAAAGAAGGGAGATAGTTGCATTTTCTCAACTCTTCTCCAGAGCCAAGTTTGGTCAACATTATGGATTGTACATAATGTTCAGTTTTGTTTCTTTAAGTCAAGTCAACATGCATTTATTAAGCACTTACTATGTGCTAGGCACTGTCCTAAGTGCTGGTGACACAAATATAAGCAAAAAGAAAAACAGTCCTTGTCCTCAAGGAGCTTACATTCTTTATTCTTTATTAAGGAACAACGTTTGGTCATTATAATTGCCTGGTGTTCTGTTTCATTGTTCTTTTGAGTAAATTCTTGATCTACTCTTTGGTCCATAGGTCCAAATAAGAGGCAGTGTGGCATAGTGGATAGAATACTGGGCTTGGCATCAGGAAGATCTGGGTTCAATTCCTGCCTCAGACATTTGTTATAGTACTGTACGTAGCCTTGGTCCCATATCCCATGTTCTTTTCTTTCTCCATGCTCTTCCATTCATTTAAGCAATGGTTGCTTTTGAATTGTGGTATAGTGGGAAGAGAACTGGAATTAGAATCAGATGACCTGAGTTCATCTTGTGTTACCATTTCTTCACTTGTATAGTTTGTGACAAGTCACTTAAAGATGGGGTCTTCTTGGCAAAGATACTAGAGTGGTTTGCTATTTCCTCCTCCAGCTCATTTTACAGGTAAGGAAACTGAGGAAAACAGAGTAAGTGACACAGGCCCAGCACTCTATCTATTGTCCAACCTAGCTGCCCCAGTCAGGAAGACCTGAGTTCAAATCCTGCCTCAGATATTTACTGGGTGTTTGATCCAGGGCAAGTCACAGCCAGTATATATATCAGAGTCAGAACTTGAACACAGGTCTTTTTGACTATTCACTACAACAGGGTGTCACTCATACAGAGATCCTAGCTTGGCAAGCAAACGTTCTCAGTTCTGAGCTTCTCATTGGTCAATCCTCTTCCCCCTCCCCCCAAGCCTCAGCTTCCTCATCTGTGAAATGGGGATAAGGATACTTAGAGCACCAATTTCACAGTATTGTTATGAGCTCAACTGAGGAAATTAATGTAAATCACTTTGCAAACTTTAAAGCACTATAGAAAGGTCAATGAGTTATTTAATGATCAAGTCTATGAAGTGAAAGAGACTGTAATGCCACAAATGGCCACACCAGTGAATGTTTTTGGTCTGAGCCCTCTAATGTTGATAAAAGCCTTTAGTCCATAAGCCGTGAAGTGGCTTGTGAACAACAGAACAAGATAGGCCTTACTTATATCTCCAAATGTTGAGTTTTATTTATTATATCTTATTTATTTATTATATCTCCAAATGTATGAGCTTATCTGAAACCTAATTAATTTTTTAAGGTGCAAACTAGAGAAATGCAGCTGGGCCACATGGTAGAGCCAAGCTTGTAAGGAACGGAAGACTAATATCCCTGTTCTGGCCTCTCATGTTGATGAGCAGTCAACACACCAGAAGCTAAGTTCTTGGGAGAAGCAAGACACTCGAAGACACAAAGATCTACTTACAGGCAATTTAGTGTAATGGAAAGAGCATTGGAATTAGAAGCTGGGAGCCTGGGTTCAAATCTCACTTCTTCCATTTACTACTGATGTCATCTTGGGAAAATAATTTCTCTTCTATAGCTCTATAAAATGGGGTAGCTAGGTGGTGCTGATATCCGCTGATAAAGTGCTGGACCGGGAGTCAGGAAGACCTGAGTTCAAATCCAGCCTCAGACCTTTACTAGTTGTGTTACCCTGAGCAAGTCACTTAACCTTGTTTGCCTCAGTTTCCTCAGCTGTGAAATGAGCTGGAGAAGGAAATGGCGAACCACTCCAGTGTCTTTGCCAAGAAAACTCCAACTGGGGTCACAAAAAATCAGATATGACTGAACAACAATAACAGCTCTGTAAAATAAGGGAGTTGGACCAGATGACCTTTAAGATTCCTTCCCGCTCTATCTTTACGATCATTTGTTCTGCGGTGATATTACTAGCTTCCCGTGCATGGACAAATCCTCCAATTTAGAGATTTTTCTTACCTTTGGGCCCAAACTGATTTCTTTGGTAGAGTTCCGGTGAGGAACTTCCTTCCACTGATGCAATTTGACACCTGTTTTGCAATTTGCGGTCTTTCATATTTACCTGGAGGACTGAGAGATTAAGAATCTCTTGCCCAGAGTCACACAGCCAATATATGTCAAAGTAAGGACTTGAACCCAGGTCTTTTGGACCATTCACTCTATAACACGGTACTTCTTATATAGAGATCATAGAACTTTGGCAAACAAATGCTCTCGCCTCTGGGCTCCTCACTGGCCAGTCCTTCCCCTATGTTCTTCCTTCTTCCCCCTCCCAACCCCCTTTACTAATAACCAAGAAACATCTAGTTCAACCTCTTCTTTATCAAGGTATCAGTGAAGAAACCAAGGGAAGTAACTTGCCTGAAGTCTCACAAGTAGCAGGAGCAGAGTTGAAATTTTGACTCAATGTCCTCTGACTCCAGGGTCAATGTCCCTTTTACTCCACCATAATGAAAGTAGGTCTTATGCTTTATCATCAGAATCGGACTGTCTGTACAGTTTTTATTCTACCGCCTTCACAACCCTGAAGTCATCAGTGCCCCAAGAAAACCAAAAATAAGAGTGATGAAGAAAAGCCAAGTAGTTTAGGTGACAACATACATGGACCCAACATAGTCCTGAATGTTGCCCGAACTAGATGAAAGTATAACTGGGAAATACTTAAAAAAATAAATAGAAATACAATAAAACATAGATAATATTAATATGTGGTTTGCAAAGTCACTACATGACTTGCAGAGATCCACATACATAGTTTGGTGACCTCATTTCTGTTTGAGTTTGACACCCCTGATCTAGTTTGTACTGAACTCTTTCAGCACTGCATGAAACCTCTTAGCAGGACAGAAATCTGTCTTTTTCTTAAAGATTTCCCGACTATACATACCTACCAGAAGAGATCCTTTGGTTTTTTGTTATTCAGTGGTTTCAGTCATGCTTGACTCTTTGTGACCCCATTTGGATTTTTCTTGTCAAAGATACTGGAGTGGTTGCCATTTCCTTCTCTAGCTCATTTTACAGATGAGAAAACTGAGGCCTACAAGGTTAAGTGACTTGCCCAGGGTCATACAGCTAGTAAGTGCCTGAGGCCAGATTTGAACTCAAGAAGGTGAGTCTTCCTGACTTCGGGCCTAGCACTCTCTCCACTGTGCTATCTAGCTGCCCCCACTAGACTTAAACTTCTGCAATTCCCCTCTTTTGCTTCCCAGATTTCTATATTTGACATTTTTGAATATTCTTTCCTTCTTGACACTCTTCTCCCTAGCTCACATGAAACTTCATCCCTTCTCCCACCTTCTCCCATCCTTATCATTCTGATTTACCTTGTTGGGTGCAAACCTTGTGGTTTTATTTGAATGAGGAACTCTCCTTGCCTAAACTCTCTCCACTCATGAAGATCAGACCTGAGATTAAGTCTTATTTTTGAGACACACTAACTATATGAACATGGACAAATCACTTAACTTTCCAGTACCCTGAGCACTTGACTCTCTCTGACAGCCTCAATAGATTAATTCCAACTCATTTCCCCAAAGCCCAGACCATCATACTTCTTTGGACAGAGGCCTTGGATAAGATTATAACTTCCTGATTTATACCTGGTCCCTGGGCCAAAGCAAACCATTTTCTGTCAGGCCCTGAAAGCTTATCTCTTATATCCTTCCCCTCCATTAATGGGACGTGGTAAATGTCATGATTGAAACTTGCCCCATAATGGCTGTCTCAGTAGCCATCACAATTTACTGAGGTAACGTTATTATTTGGAATCTATACATGGAGCCAAAAAAGGGATAGAGTGGGGGGAGAAATGCAATGGAAGCAGTCTATCTGGAAATGCACCAGATTAATAAAGAGAACGATGATCACAAAGGAAGCCATTTGACATTGTTCTCTTCTCTTCCTTCCTTAGCCTTTCATGTATTGCCAATAAAGGAACTATCAGTTTAACTATGGCCCACTTAACTACAAAACTCCAGATACAGAGCCTCTGTTCCCCTTCCTCCACTTACCCAGTGTCTGATAATCTTTACTGAAGGACTTGATATTCTATCAACACATCACTAAATTAAAAGCTTATTCAATTTTTTTTGGATAGGCTTTTCCTATTTGAGAGTATTTACTTGGATGGATTCCTTATGCTCTTTTGCTTTTTGGGATTCTTTTTTATTTTTTTATAAATAAAAATAAAATAAAATAAATATTATGCTTATGTATTTTATTTTATTATTTATTATTTGGGACTTTGTCATGGCACAGACAGCAATCTCTTTTCTTTGAGATTTTCACTTGGCTGTGAAGCAGCAGGATGCTTGCATCTCTGTCTTCAAAGTTCACTCATGAACAACTGGATTCTTTGTTCTATCCCATACACGCAGAGATCATGCTCCCACAAAGAACAGGACAATGATATGGAACCCACAGTCCTTCAAAGAGGATTGAGGATCCATTTTACAAAACCTTCATTGTTTGAATACCTAGAAAGAGCCTCTATCAAAGGCTTGGCACTTTCTTCAGCTCTCTGCCTTTTAGCTTATGTGCATAAACGTGTATTCTGCAAGAGATTTACTTGCTTAAATAGTGTTACTACTTTGTGGAATTACAGTTTTGCCTTAAAAATTCTTGAAAAGACTTTCAGTTCTTTAAAAGTAACTAAAAATAATAATAGCAAACAGTTATACAGTGTTTACTGTGTACTCCAAACTCAACATTGGTGGGATTGTGGAGAAACAGGTACACTCAATCATTAGTCACGGAATTGTAATTCTAGAATGGTTTTCAACAATAGGCACACAATATGCAGTAAAAGTCCCAAACACAATCATGACCTTTGGCCCAATAATTATATTTTTGGAAATAATACTCTGATAGTATAATAAAAATGAACAAAAAAAAGAGCTCCCTATTCAAAGATTTTATAGCAGCGTCATATGTAACTACAAAAAACTCAAAGCAGCCTAAATGTCAAATAGTAAAATTCAACTATGGCATAGTTATATAATGGAATACCATGGCAGCTAGGTGGTATAGTGAATAGAGTGCTGGGCCTGGAGTCAGGAAGACTCATCTTCTTGAGTTCAAATTTGGCCTCAGAAACTTCCTAGCTGTGTGACCCTGGGTAAGTCACTTAACCCTGTTTGCCTCAGTTTCCTCAACTGTAAAATGAGCTGGAGAAGGAAATGGCAAACCACTCTAGCATCTTTTCAAAGAAAACCCCAAATGGGGTCACAAATAATTGGATATGAACAAGTTGTGGTATATGAATGTAATGCAATACTATTGTGCTATAAGAAATGATGAGGATGCAGACTTCAGAAAAACCTGGAAAGACTTGTATGGACTGATACTGAGTGAAGTGAGGAGAACCAGGACAATGTTGTACACAGCAACAGCCACATTGTGTGATGACTAATTTTGATAGACTTAACTCTTCTCAGCAATGTAAGGATCCAAGACAACTCCAAAAGTGTCATGATGGAAAATGCTATCCACGTTCAGAAAAAGAACCGTGGAGTCTGAATGCAGATAGAGGCACATTATTTGATATCTTTTTTTTTTGTTTCTTCTTTCTTGTAGTTTCTCCCATTGGTTCTAATTCTTCTTTACAGCATGGCTAATATGAAAATAGTTTCAATATGAATGTATATGTAGAGCCTATGTCAGATTGTGTGCCGTCTTGAAGTGGGATGGCGGAGACATGGAAGAAAATTTGGAACTCAAAATCTTATGCAAGTGAATGTTGAAATCTTAAAATAAATAAATAAATTTTAAAAAACCAAATAGTTGGATGTGACTGAAAAGACTGAACAAGAACAAATGTACAAATAAGATAGACAAATGGGATGAATGGAAAGAAATCTGAAAAAAAAACTTTATGAAATGATGAAAAGTAAAAAAAGAAAAGGACCAGAATGAAGTATACCCTAACTATATCCATAAGAGAGGCCCCAAATCCCAATGATAGAAAAGAGAATGGCCAAAGTGTGGCATATGAATGGAACAGAAGATGATAGATGCTAAAGAATGATGAATATGATAAATTCAAAGAAACATGGGAAGATTTATATGAACTGGTACAGGATTAAATAGGAACAGAAGGACAATATATACAGTGACTAAAATAATGTAAATGAAAATCTTTCTGAAAGGAAGCTGAACTCTGAGTACCTGAAATAACAGTAATGATTTTGGAGAACAGATAATGGATTACTGCTTTCTCATCTCAATAGAAAAGTGGTGTATTGCTAGGGCAGAATGCTACAAACACTGTGAATCAGGTATTTTTTTTGATGAACTCTTTTCCTTTGTTCTAAGAGATAAGGGGCATGGTGGCAAGAAGGGAAGGGTATTTTCAGAAATTATTGTGATATAAAAACAAAAGGTACCAATAAAGCTAATTAAAAAACAACTCTTGTAGGAACTTAGAGGGAGTAAATGAAACATTGTTATATTTGTGCTGAAATGAATCTAAATGTAAATAGTTGAAAAGCAGTTTTAGTTGATGTTTACGTTTAAGTTTTTAATTAAACATTTAATTAACAAGACTTATAGCCCTTTTACCTAATGATGAGGTCAGACACAAATGGGTGCTAGCTTCTTTTGAATCCTGAGAATGAAAAGCTTATCCAGTTATCAGAAATCGACAGTTTTCATATGTCAGAGCCTAGAGTTACTTTAAAAGTAGAACTAAAGTCCTTGCTGATATTAATTAAATTCCCAAAACATAGTGGATAGAATATTAGTTCTATCACCAACTGTGTGACCTTTGTGAAGAAACATAAGCTTTCTGGACCTCAGTTTCCACAATTATAGAAATGAAAAAGCTTGAATAGAATATAATAAAACTACCCAGAAATATGTGTATATATATTTATATACATCTGTATTTTTTGTACACTATTCTTAAAAGTTTTCTGAGAAGATTATAACCTTCTTTAGCAATGCATTCAAATATAGCAAAATCCTGCCCATTGGGAAGTTCTTCTTAATGTCCCACCTAGATTGTTTCAGCTACAATATAATTCAAATCCTGCCTTTGCACACATTGATAAGCCACTTAACTTCTCAGGGCTCTTGGCAGCTCTCTGAATCTCTAACTTGCAGAGAAGATATCTGCATTAGTGGAGGGAGTTTCTTCAGCTGGCAGTTCTCTATACCAGTGAAATCCCAAGTCCAGTCCTTATTCCTATCTCTGTCCTGTTATTTTGCACATAAAGGATATAAAATCTGAATGGATCTTAGAAATAATTACATATAAGCCTCTCATTTTATGGATGAGAAAACTGGAGAGTATCCAAGGTAGTAAGAAGTATGTGGCTGGAGAACCATCTATTAAGGACTCTGACACATAGGGCTAGTTTTTCCCTAAAAGAAAATGAAACTGTCCTTGAGACTTAATTGGTCTAAAGCTTGGACTGTTGACATAGCTTCCTGGTTGTCTAAGTATAAAAGCCAGCTCATGGTGAGTCAAAAGTTCCTCAGGCTGGACTCATGCTTCTGACCAGGTGAGGCACCATGGCATATGTGGAGCAAGGGAGCTATGACCAAGAGAATCAATGCCATGTGGTTGATGAATATCCTTTCCATTCTATTGTTAAGTAGATTTCATTTGGTTAAAGGATAGCAGGTTTATGAATTTTATTTTATTCTAATCCCAAACCTGAACCACCATTCTAACTTGAGTCTAGCCTGGTCTAAACAAAGAATAACTAGGATTCGGACCCCCATGTTCTTTGTTTCCAAATTTGGTGTTTTGTCTACTTAACTATCCTTTGGAAAACAAAACAAAACAAAACAACATCTAACAGTAATGATAACAGAACTTGGCTCCCTCAAATATTTGAAGTTTATGGTTCATTCTATCTCCTTTGGTGGAAGGTGATAGGGAGCTGCCCTGAAGAATCCTTAGCAAGATAGTCAGTTTGAGGTTACAAGCAAATGGGAAGGGACTAAAAGTGGGGAGAGGTGAGGGTAGAGAGTGAGCACAGAGGAGGAATGATACCTACCCCACTTCAAGAATGATTCCAGCATCTTTGGGACCAGGCACTCTAGGCAGGGGCCCACTTATGCAACATGAGCTTGGTTGGAGTGATGAATTCTAACTAGGAACTTTTTATACTTGAGTTAAATGTTGTAAACCAAGGCCAGGGTAAATGTGTCCTCAGTTAGGGGGAGGGGTGGGGCAGGACAAAGACTCTGGAACACTGGAATGAGGCTGCTGCTGGCAAGGTCACTTCTAAGAAAAGGGAAAAAATTCATCCTAGCTTACCATCTGGTAGAATTCTATTTCATTTTAGGGATAGGAATAGGTACTGGACTTGTGATTTCATAAGTATAGAGAACTCCTGGTTGAGTAAAGCCCCCTACCAATGCAAGTCAGCACCTTCTCCATAATTTATAGCATGATAGCATGAAGCAGTTAAGTGACTTGTAATAGGGTTACATAATTAGTATCTGTTAGAAGCAAGATTTGAACTTAGCTTTTCCTGGCTCCAAGGTCAGCTTTCTATCTGCTATAGCATTACTGGCTCTCTTTTTTATATTTTATTTTATTTTTATTTATACTCTCTACTTGTGTGACCATGGTCAAGTGATTTAACTGCTCTAAACCTCAATTACTGTATATGCAAAATGAGGAAGATAATAATCTCATTAGATTGTAAGCTCCTTGACAGTAGGGATTGTCTTTTTTTTCTTTTGTATCCCCAAGGCTTAGCACATTGCATGGCACATAGTAGGCACTTAATAAATACTTACTGATTAATTCATTGATCCTTGATGGATGCTTCCTATTTGAAATAATTATTCTGTCTAACTAGATAGTAAGCTCTATTGTTTCTATGTTTCTGGAGGGTTGCGGTTGATGTCAGTGCCTTCTAAATTTGGCATCCCCAAAATTCAGCATCTTGAAACCAAGTTCCAGGTGTTTAGGCCTAGTTATGGCTCCCATGGCAGGTGAATGCCTGATAAACTGTTCTTGTGGTCATGTTGAGCCTCTATGATCCTCTAATAGAATAGCTTCTCACTACTGGCTTTGTATGGAGGTGTGGAGAGGCTGTGTTCCAGGGAAGCAATCCTGATTTGAGAGTAAGCTCAGTCAAAAAAGAAGGATTTAGAAAGAATCTTGAGGGTTGTGGTTGTATTGTTCATTCTTCATTTTTGAAGAGGACCAATGACATCACGGGTGATGTCTTGACTCATGCATGAACTGGATATAACTGAGGTACAGCTGCACAAAGTTGTCTGCCTCCCTCTCTCTTCTGGTCATCGAAGTCCAGTGCCAGGGCAAAAGTCAAGATGACTGGCGATGGCCTGGGATGCAGTGGTGATCTTGGCATGCTTGATGTCTGACCAAGCTCTAAGCCACCCTCATAACTATTGGAACAAATTGTTCCCATCTGCCCATTCTATCAGGAAAGTCTTCACATGCTTGGGGTAAACACCCCCCTAACTCACCAATGGGTTTGAGGTCTTTTGGTTGCCCTCAATCTGGTTTAGCCCTTCTGCCAAGATGGTATTATGGGGGTGTGGTTGCTGCATATGCTACAGCTTCTTGGAGTTTCAGGTGAGAGTTGGGTGGCAGGTGGACACCAAAGGTGGATTTCAGCCCTGAAAAGGGTGAGCCCTCACACAACAGGTTCTAGTCCTCCTGAATACCCTATTAACCCCCTCCCCCAATTTTTTAAGACTGGGTCTCTATATCTTACCCAGGCTTTAAGTACAGTGCTACTCATGGGCTGATCACAGACGATAGACAGAAAATCTTTGACCCACACTATTTCCAACTTAAGCTGGTTTGTGTCTCCTTTGGCAGTCTGATGGTGCCACACTGGGCAGAGGTAGAAGACTTTGTATGAACACTTGATTGGCTTTAGCCCCATGGTGGCTCAGAACTCCCAAACTCAAGCAGTCCACCAGCTTCATCCTCTTCTAGCAGCAGGGATTATAGGCATGTTCCACCAGGCCTGGCTTTCTTCTACTAACCCTTTCTTTTCAGATTTTACACTATCTACTTGTTCTCCCCATCCCAATCTACCTCCCAGCCAAATTTCTTGATGTTCCCCATCCATGACAGACCATCTTCTACCCCAACAACTTTGCACACTGTCATCCCCCTGTCCCTGAATTTTTCCCCTTCTTCACGCCCCACTTTTGGAATCCTTATCTTCTTCTGAAGCTCAACTCAAATACCAACTCTTGTATTACACCTTGCCTGGCCCTGGAGTCAGGAGAACCTGAGTTCAAATCTGACCTCATACATTTACTGTGTGACCCTGGGCAAGTCACTTAATTCTGTTTGCTTCAGTTTACTCATCTGTAAAATGAGCTGGAGAAGGAAATGGCAAACCACTCTGGTATCTTTGCCAATAAGACCCCAAATGGGGACATGGCTGAAATAATACAACTATAGCCCTTAGCTGTTAGTGTTCTACTTCATACTTTATTTTATGTATATTTCAGTTTACTTAACTCTGTACTTCCCTACTCACACCTCCACCTTGAGCAAAATGAATACTCTTTGAAGGTAGGGGCTGTGTGGTTTTTATTTTTGTGTCCCAGAAATTAGCACATTGCCTAGGACACAGCAAGGATGTAAAGTTTACTTACATAAATCAGCATGACAAATGCTGATTGATTGATTGAGAGACTCTAGTTTAACCCTTTCTTTTTACAGATCAGAAAACTGAGGTCCAGAGAAGGAAGTGACTTGTCCAAGGTCACATATGAATTGAGTTTCAGAGGCAGGATTCGATTTCAGGTTTGTTGACTCCAGAGTGAGTATTTTTTTGCTCTGTACCATACACTGCTTCTCTCCATATTAATGGGGGACAGAGATAAATGCTTTTGAATTGAACCACAAAAGGAAGACTGAAGAACATGGATCCCGATTATTGAGTCTCCTTCAGACTTCTTTTCTTCAGGATAAATCAGGGTTGTTCTACCCTGCTAAGATCTTGGATCTCTCCCCTAAAGTATTGAAGTGTAAATTTCTATTAGTCAAACCTTGTTTTTTTTTTTCTTTCTTTCTATTCAATAATGTTTCAAAACCACAGAAAGAGTTGAGACTCTCTCCCAGGGGGCAGGAACTTTTTTGGTCCTGAGGATGACCAGAGGGATTAGACAAGACAACCTGGTAGACCTATGACACAAAGAAATACAAAAGGGAATAGGCCAGGAGCAAAGGGGAGAGAGAGACAGGCAGACAGCTAAGAGACAGGGAGATGGAAATGGAGAGAAATAGAGAGGGATAGAGAGACAAAAACAGGCAGAGGGGGGAGGGAAAAGAGGAGAAGGAAGAGGAAGGGAGAAAGGGAAAAGAGAAAGGAAGGGGAAGAAAGAGAGAGGAGGAAGAAAGAGGAGGGGGAAGAAAGAGAAGAGAGAGGAGAGAGAGAAATAGAGATATACAGAGACAGAGTGGGGAGGAAAATGAAGGGGGGAAAGAGGGAGAGAGAAAAGGAAAGGGGAGAGAGAGAGAGAGAGAGAGAGAGAAGTAGGTGTGTGTGTGTGTGTGTTGAGAATAAGAAAAAACAAGAGAGATAGAGAAAAGACAAAAGTCTATAAGCTGCTGTGGAATTTCACTAGAAATTGTTTCTAGTACCACTTGACACCACTTGCATATTCCACTCAGCCCTTTGTTTTGTGCCTCTCTCATAATCATAACTGACATTGACATGGCATTTTGAGGTGAGCAAGAAACACTTTACGTGCATTATCTCATTTGATCCCCACAACAACCCTGTGAGTTAAGTGCTGCAGTGATTTTTATCCCTATTTTATAGATGAGGACCTTCAAGCTGAGAGACTTGTCCAAGGCACCTTTCTGTGCCTCAGTTCCCTCATTTGCAAAATAAAAGGGTTGAACTTGATATTTTTTCATCTGTAAATCTACAGTACTATGATCCTCTGGTTCCTGGGTTCTCATCTTTGACTTGTGATATTGGACTTGCAGCCAGGTTCCTTGGAATCCCCACCCCTTCTTGTCCTTAAAGGAGGAAAGCATTCCCAATGCAGGTATTGAGAGTATTAAATTGCTACCCACTGCTGTAAACTATTCATAAGACATTGGGCTTAGTTATCCCAAAGTTAATCTCGTCTGCGATTTTTGGATTGGTTCAAGAATTGTCTTTCATTTGTCATTGTCAAGCTCCTCACTTCCCGTCTCCTTTCTTGTTTAATCTTCCCGGATTACCTTGGTCTTCTAGATATATTATGGCCTGGATGATTAATGAGCCCTTGGCACAGTATTTAATCAATACTGTCTTGTCTATTATAATCTATGACAGTTGGAAATCTCCTCCCATTCTTTGAGGAAAGGTCTTTCCCGGGCTAATAATCTCTATCAGGGCCCCTGGAGTTACCTGCTTGGCTTTGCTTTGTGTCCACAGGACAACTTATGGCTGCTTCTGTAATTTTCTGGGAATCTTTTGGCTCCTGCATTTGGGCTGCATTGAATCAAAGAATGTCAAGAAAAGTCTTGGAAAGACTTCACTGGGGAAGAAGCTCAGGACTCTTTCCAACCCAGAAAAATTTAACTTCTTGCTTTGGTTGCTCTTTTCAATACTTTTGTGAGGCAGTCTTGAGAACTGCCTTCTCCAGTTATCTTAAGGTTTACGGCAGGATATATTATAATGTGGCTTAATTAAAAAAAAAAAAGGTTTAAGGAGGTGTCTCATTCACAGCACACCATGCTAAGCACCGGGGACACAAAGATGGATATGGCATAGTCCTTTGTCTCAGGGAGCTTTGATTTAATCAGGGGCAGGGAGAAGAGGGAGACATACATAGATAACAATGATTCAGGGGAAATTAGGACTCACATAAGAGAGCAATTTAGACACAGCTAGGCAGTTCCGTGGATCGAGTGTTAAGTTGAAATCGGGAAGACCTTAGTTCAAATCTGGTCTCAGACAATTACTAGCTGTGTGACCCTGGGTAAGTCACTTAATCTCTATTTGCCTCAGTTTTTTCAACTGTAAAATGGGGTTAATAAGAACATCTCTTTCCCAGGAGTTGTTATGAGGCTTATATGAGATAATATTTGTAAAGTGTTAAGCACAGTACTTTGCATATAGTAGGTGCTATATAAGTGTCAGCTATGATGTTGAAGATGATGACGATGACAAAGTGCTATGAGAAATGAGAAGAGATTGTTTTCAATTAGGGTTGAAAGCGTAGAGCAGAGCTTTCCTCAAAGCATGGTCAGGGAAGGGAAGAGTTGACCCATGTTAATTAGTCATGAAGGGAGGGAGAGGGGAGGAATAAAGGGGGCCAAAGTTAGTTTGTACTGATTGGGCGGTGGCTAAACAAATTGTGGTACGTAAGTATAATGGAAAATGACTGAGACTGTAAGAAATGGGCACTATGAAGAATTCAGAGGAGCATGGAAACACTTCAGGGGTGCGGAATGTGCGGCCTTGAGGTCACATGTGGCCTTCTAGGTCCTCAGGTGCGCCCTTTTAGGTCCTCAGGTGCGCCCTTTAGACCAAGTCCAAGTTTTATTAATAAATCCTTTTTTTAAGGGGATTTGTGCCGTGAAGTTTGGATTTAGTCAAAGGGCCACACTTGAGGACCTAGAAGGCCACATGAGGCCTCGAGGCTGCAGGTTCCCCACCCTGGCTTATATGAACCGAGGCCACATGGAGTAAGTAGAATCAGGAAGACAATGACGACAAGAAAACAAAGAATAAACTGGGCACTGTGTCATTAAAATAACCAAGCATGGCCCCAGGGAAGTGTTGAGAAAATACAACTCTTCCCTCTCTTCAGTGCAGAAGTGGGAATCTATGGGTAAGGCGTATCAACTGTCAGACATGGTAGATAGGTTGGTTAGTTCTGCTGAAGTGCTTTTTTTGGTTTTATTTTCTTTTTCTATTTAAATCCTTGCTACAAGGGAGGTTTTCCACCTGGTTTTCCACCAACGTCGTAATGGTAATGATAAAGTATATTATGTGTGTACATGTTTCTGCTCCCGCCCTCCCCTCCCCCCTCCCACTCATCCATTAGATGGACAGGTCTCTGAGAGAAAAGACTGTGCCATATCTATCTTTGGGCCTCCAGCACCAAGCATGGTGTCCTGCTAATAGATGTTTCCTAAACCTTTAAAAAATTAAACCACATTATAATAGTTCCACCATAACCTCAGGATATTTGGAGGAAGGGACTTTAGAAGCCTTGACACCAGTAGATGGTGGCAGTGATCGGACCAGAACCCCTCCCTGCCAGGCTCAGGGGTTCTAAGGTCCCTAACATTTTGTCCTGTGACACCAGAAAGGGCGTTGAAGGTCCAGCACTCTGAGCCTCCCCATTTGACAGATGAGGAAACGGAAGCCCAGAAAAATGAGATGATTGTCCAAAGTCCCACAGAAAGAAGCAGCAGAGCAAGGATCTGAAGGCAGGTCCTTGCCTTGACTCCAAATCCTTTGCTCTCTTTGGTACACCATACTGCTTTTCTGCCTAGATGAATGAGACAGAGTCCAAAATGAGACAAATACAGGAGGATACATAATTTGAAAGAGGATGGAAGTGTATGAGGGATACACGCAAAGCATTATTAGGAGTTACTAGAAGGAGAGACCAGTCCTGGGAAGTTCCATATTGGACAACTACAGCATGTGCTATTAGCAAAGCTGAAACTAGGGTGGCGTGACTGGGGCTTTTAGCCAGAGTGCCAAAATTTAGAGGGTGCTGACAACACTTTTTCAGAGTATGCTTCCTTTCTTTTCCCCCCTACTTGGATCCCAGGTGAGCTCTTTCCTTTGACTTGTCCTGTTTGGGTCTTTTACCAGCCTAGCAAACTGGGGGATGCTTCCTCCTTCAGCATCCATACCTTTCCCTTTGAATTCCTCTGCTTGTCCCAGACATAAAAATAACTAGTTATGGCTGTAATTATTAGTCATATCCTTTTGCTTTGATGCTATTAGGATCAGGGCAAGCCTTAAGCATTCAAATTAGTTAATGTCTAGTTGAGTCTATTTTAATACAAGGATTTTTTCCCTTCTTATGGCAAAGTGCTTAACTTTACAATATGATAAAATTGCAACACCCTTCTTCCATTCTGGCTTTCCCAAAGGTAGATGGAGCTAGGTGGTGCAGTGGAAAAAAGTGCTGGGACAAAAGTTAAGAAGGGATGAGTTCAAATCTGGTCACTGACACTTATTAGCTATATGACCCTGGTAAGTCATTTACTCTTTGCCTCAGTTTCCTCATCTATAAAATGTGGATAGTAATAGCACCTACCTCCCAGGGCTGTTGTGAGGACCAAATGAAATAATAATGTAAAGAGCTTAGTGTAGTGCTTGGCACAAGTAACTGCTATATAAACGTTAGCTATTATTATTATTATTATTATGAAGGCCTGAGTTCAAATCTACTCCCACTTACTTACTAACTGTGTGACCCTAGGCAAGCCACTTAACTTCTGTTTGCCTCAGTTTCTTCAACTGTAAAATGCAGATTACAACAGCACCTTCCTCCCAGAGTTTTTGAGAGCATAAAATGAGATGATAATTATAAAGAGCTTAGCGGCGTGCCTGGTACATAGTAGGTGCTTTATGATACTCGTTTCCTCCCTTTGACAATTCTTCTCTTAGTCCCCCTTTCTACTGAGCAAACAAGGATGGCTCTGGAGGTAGCCAGAGAATGACATCCCTATAACTCTCAGCAAGCTAATCGTCATTACATTTCAGCGGGTTCCATTCAGATTCTCCTTTCAGACTCTAGAGGAAACAAAATATAATTTTAATACATTACCTTGAAAAGCAGTGTGAGCAGTGTTTCTAATCACAGGTAAGGAACCCGTAAATTCGTAGAATGTTAGATTTTGCAGTCACTTCAGAGATGGCCTAGTTCTAACCTCATTCACTTCACAGAGATGAAAATAGAGCCCTAGACTGGTCAAGTGAATTGCCCAAGGCCACAAAGGCAGCAAGTGATGGAGTGGTCACTGAGCCAACTCCGCGTCCCTTGACAAGACAAAATTCTTTTTCCTTTTATACAACGTTTCTTTGTTCTAAAGCAGGAGATTTTTAACCTGGGATCAGTGAACCTATTCTAAAAACATTTTGATAACTCTATATAGTTGGTTTCATTGTGATCCTACATTATTTTTTGCAGTTACAAATATTATTCCAAGAAGGGATCTACAGGCTTCACTCGATGGGTGAAAAAGGGGTTCGTGTAAGGATGTGCTGGAGCCAGCGTGGACTGGCTCTTGTGATAGGGGATGGTTAAATTTTCAGTGTGAGCATTTATATCTCAGAAATCACAACTGCTACAGATCAACGCTTGATTCTTTGTTTTTTTTTTATTGTCTAGACTTAAGAAAATGATGGAGAAAATGTTAATAATTCAGTTTAAAATTAAATGAGTGTGGTGCATTTTTGGGGGCCGGTAGTTAAACATTTCCCAGCACACCACTGAGTTCAAGACACACAAAAAAGGCTTTAATGGGAATGGAAACTTAAAGCTAACATGCCTAACAAAGACCGTCTAGGTCCTTGTTTGGTATGATGAGGGACAATAAATTCCAACCATATCGCATCTGTGGGCCTTAGTTTACTCATCCATAAAATGAAAGGGTTGGACCAAATGTCCTCTCATGTGCCTTTCAGCTCTTACATTCTATCATCCTATTATCTCATTGATATTCATAGTAGGTAGGCTTCAAGGGTAAGGGGAATCTCACCAAAAACTGATATGAGCTTTTTTTTCTGCAGAAAATCCATCTCTGTCTTAATTACGAAGGAAGGAGTTTAGGGGACTCCACTTTGTGGATGTTTTAGATGGATGTTTTCCATGAAGTGAAACTGCTCTAACCAATTTGGTAAAATGATGGCTTTATAACATGAACATTCTAGTTCTCTATTACTAAGGGCAATGAAGTCAAGATAGGTCAGCAGCCTAGAAAGTCAAGCTTGGATACATGGCTGATTTACACAAGACCCTGGAAGGGGAGGATGGAAGAGAGAGAGGAAGAGAGAGAAAGAAAGAGGGAAATAGAGGCAGGGGTAATGATGAGGAGAAAGAAAGGGGAGAAGGAGGAGAAGGAAGAGAAAGGGAAAGAATGAGAGGAAGAGGTCAGGAAGGAGAATAAGGGAGAGAGAAAGTGAGAAAGAGAGAGAGAGAAAGAGAGAAAGAGACACACACACACACAGAGAGAGAGAGAGAGAGAGAGAGAGAGAGAGAGAGAGAGAGAGAGAGAGAGAGAGGGAAATGGAAACATTTAATCTGCCTCTTTCCCTTCAGCTATTACAATAATTTTTCCAGAGACAGGATATTGTATAGAACAGCCTAGGTTGTGATAAATTAGCCAGGCCCAGCTGGGGAATGTCAACTTCTCAACTTCTACTTGATTTACTGATATGGCAAAGTCACAGCATGGCTTTATACTTTATTGGTATGAAGCTTAGCTTAATTAAAGTTAGGTGTTACATTCCACTCCAATGCCTCACTGAAGAGTGAGAGATGACCGTAGGTTCTTGAAGGCTTATGCCAGAAAGGGCCAAACTCTGGTAGGTCTTACCAAGCTGGAAAGACTTGGTATAAGCCTGGGAGTAGACTATGTGTCTGTCATCTCAGGACCTATCTAGATAAACTCAGAGAGGTTCAACACTAGGTTTTGCATGTGTGTATCTGTGTGTGTGTATGTGTGTGTGTGTGTGTGTGCGCGCGCGCGTGCATATCAGCTCTGAAAGACCATCCACTAAATCAGAGGGGTTACACTCTGCATTGGTGGAAGGAGTATCCACTCTCACAAATTTAAGGATCCCCAAAGTTGTGAAGCACCACCAATCATACTCATTTTAGACCCCAAGTAATTGGAAATCTTTGCCCACATAACAGAATAACCCTTCTAGTCCTGGGAGGGACTAGAAGTTACCCACTTTAGCCCCAGTTTCCTCATCGGTAAAATGGGGACAATACTAGCCCCTACCTTGTAGGGTTGTCATGAAGATAAAATGAAGTAATGAATTTAAATTGCCATATGCATGTCAGTTATCATCATTATCACAATTGTGATTAATATGATAGGGAAGTAACATGGAATGGTGGATAGAGTACTAGATTTGGAGTCAGGAAGACCTGTGTTGAAATCCTGTTATCTTGTTATTTAATCATTTTCGGTCATGTCTAACTCTTTGTGACCCCATTTGGGGTTTTCTTGACAAAGATATGGGAGTGAGTTGCCATTTCTTTCTCCAGCTCATTTAAAAAAAATTTATTTATTTTCTTGCTGAGGCAATTGGGGTTAAGTGACTTGCCCAGAGTCATACAGCTAGTGAATGTTATATGTCTGAGGCTGGATTTGAACTCAGGTCTTCCTGACTTCAGGTGCAATCCTCTGTCACCTTGGACATTTGTTAATTGTTTGACCTTAGGCAAGTCATGGAATCCCTTAGGGCCTCAATTTCCTCTTCTGTAAAATGAATGACTTGGACTTGATGACTTCTAAGACTCCTTTCAGATCTCAATTTGAATCCCGTGATTTCCGTGACCCTGAGATCTGTGTAGGTGACTCTTTCCATGAGTTCAGTCCAAAGACCGTTCTGCCTTAGTGGAGGATTCAGTGAGTTCCTAGCCCTTCCTGAGCCCAATTCATTTACTCAGGGTCAAGTCCTGGTAATAATCCTCCCAGATTCATCTAGCCTGGCTCCTGAATGGCACGGATACACAGCTCATTGCTAGACCCCTACCCAAGGTCTCGCCAGCTTGGCAGGACCTGCCAGACCTTCTACCATGTTGGCATAGCCTCTGAGAGTCTGGCATCACCCTCACATCCTGATGAGGCACAGAAGTGTGGCCTCAGCGGAGATGCAAAATAGCATCTCAATATAAGAGGCAGCTAGGTGGTGCAGTGCTCATAGAACCCTGGCCTGGAGTCAGGAAGACTCAACTTCATGAGTTCAAATCTGGCCTCAGACACTTACTATCTGTGTGATCCTGGGCAAGTCACTTAACCCTGTTTGACTCAGTTTCCTCATCTGGAAAATGAATGGAGAAGGAAATGGCAAACCACTCCAGTATCTTTGCCAAGAAAACCTTAAATGTGGTCATGAAGAGTTGGGCATGACTGAAAAAAAAATGACTGAACAATGATAAAGAGCTGGATTTGGAGTCAGGAAGACCTGAAATCAAATCCTGCCTCAGATATTTACTTGGTGTGTAATTCTGAACAAGTCATTTAACCTCTGTGTGCCCCAGTTTTCCTCATTGTACTATAAATGGGATGACCGCTAATATCTCTTCTAGTTCTAAATCTAGACTACCATGAAAACCTGAACTCAGTTTACCTTTAACCACCTGGGTTAATATGACAGGGAAGCCAGTCAATCCAAGGGAGCTTGATAAAGTGACAGACACCAGTAAACCTACCATCATCAGCATCCTTCAGGATAACAACTTTGGTGCTGGGATATCTGGTACCAACTTGCCCGCCCATTGGCATGCTCAACGTGACATTGAAGGTCTCCTCCTCTTCATAAAGGGAGTCGTCAATGATGATAACTCGGCATCTTTTCTCAGTTTCTTCCTTAACAAAATGGAGGATGCTGGTGTGGTCTTCTGGGCGGGAGATGTAGTCAGAGTAAGATAAGACAGAGGAAGGAATCGTACCTGAAGCAGCTCCTTTATGAGGAAGAAAGACCACAGGTTAGCATGCGTTAGATGTGGAATTCCAAACTGTTGAGTTGACTTTTTTGTAAATTATGTTTTCCAGCAGTGAAAGCTCTGGAGAGAGCAAACACACCTGAAGGTTGTTTGTTTGTGACCTGCAAGTCTACATACTCCAGGTAAGAGGGTTCTAGAACTAATTCTGATGGATGGGGCGAGTCTTCAAAGCTAGGTTTCCACCAACATTGGTAATGGTAATGATAAAAGTACATATTCACCCAGCACCTTACAGTTTACACTATGTTTTCCTTAAAACAACTCTCTAACCATACAGGATGGACTCTGATTCAGTTGGAAGCCCACATTTAACACAACTCTATAAAAAAGGAAAAAAAGAAGGAAATAAAAATTTATTAAGCACATACTATATAGCAGGTGGGGCACCTCAGTTGTGCAGTGGATCAAGTGCTGGGCCTGGAGTCAGAAGGACCTGAGTTCAAATCCAGCCTCATGTGCTTATTAGCTGTGTGACCTGGGGCAAGTCACTTAACCTTTTTCCCCCTCAGTTTCTTCAGTTGTAAAATGGGAACCCTGGAGAAGGAAATGGCAAACTCTGCTAGTATCTTTGCCAAGAAAACCCCTTAAATGATATCATGAAGAGTCGGGCATGACTAGACAACTTAACAACATATGCCAGGCACTGTGCTAAGCACTTTCCAGATATTATCTCATGTGACCCTTATAATACCTCTGGATGGGAGGTGGTAGTATTATCCCAATTTTGGGAAACTGAGGCAGATAGAAGTTAAATGACTTGTCCAGGGTCACACAGCTAGTGAGTAACTGAGGATGAATTTGAACTCATGTCTTCCTGACCCTAGGCCCAGTTTCTTGCTGCCCCCATTTGCTATTTTTGTTGAAGAGCAAATGGTGTTTTTTGCTTTAGAGTCGATACATGTTTCAGGCATTGAATGGGGTCTGTTCAAACATAAGAAGAGTCATCAAAAATGAAGTCCCTCTAATTGAAGTGTTTACCCCTTAAGAGATTGAGATAATCATAGGATCATAGTTTCAGCATTGGTGTAATAGGTATAATAGCTATTACACCACTCCTATAAGAGATCAGACAAGACCAAAGAAGAAAATGCAGTGTACAATGTACTAGTGTCAGAGTCAGAAGACCTGGGTTCAAATCCCAGCTCTGTCATTTATAAGCTGTGTGCCTTTGGGCAACTCCCTTCACCTCTCTTGGTCTCAGGTTCTTCAGTATCAATAAATCAATCAAACAGCAAACATTTATTATGTGCCTACTATGTGTCAGGCACTATACCAGTGACTGAGAATACAAAAAGAAAAGTGAAATTGTCCCTGTCCTCAAGAAGCTCATGTTCTAACAGGGGAAATGACTTGTGCTTTTACAGAGATGTTTCCATCTATCTCTATCTATGTTTACATCTATATGTATAGATAGATCTATATACACATGCATAAATGTATTTCTAAATCTGCTTGCCTCTATTAAGAGATGATATTGCTTATAGTAGTCCTGGCATCCATGTATGTCAGTAAGATGGCAAAGGTCTTCATCAGATCAGAAAAGTGCCAGAGTAAGACTTGGTGATTAAGGATGTGTCATCAACTTAGTCCACTCTGGCCCACAAATAGACTTTTTTATAACAGAATCATGGAATGTTAAAGCTGGAAGGGACCCCAGGAATTACTGGCTAATAGGCTTTAAAACTGGAGAAGACCTTAAAAGTAATCTCAGCAAACCCCCTCATTTTACAAATTATCTTTTCCCCCAAACCCACTCCTCTTCTAAACTTCCCTTCACCAAACTTGAGAAATTCCCCTGGGTCAGTCTATTGAAACCCTCCTCTATCATGATGTTTCCTTTCCAAAAGAACTCTATTTATAGGGAAGTTTTCTAGGCTGAAGATAGTAATGAAAGTCTGGCTGTTGGGATTGAAGTAACAGAAACAATCATTTTGTTGGTACCCTTGGACACAGACACAACCAGGCTAAGTTGCTAAAAGGTTAGGTAATTGGCTAGAGAGAAAATGTCCAGAGAGGGTGACTAAGTGACATGCTTCAGAGAGGCAAAGCTTGGTTACTCTGTAAGATTTTCCATATCTCAGTATACAAAAAAAGAAGGAAGCGGGGAGAAGGAGCTTTAAGTTTTGACAGCCTCCTGATTAAGGAACAAAGGACCTCTGCAACCCTGAGCTTTAAATGATTCCTGCCAGGCACCCAGGTTTTCTGATGGCACCATAAAGAACGTGAGAGCAATGGAAGACTTGAAAGGACTTTTAGAACTGGGAGTGGGGGCAGGATATGGGGAGGAAGACTACAAAGTGGAGAATAAACTTTCTCATTTTCCTTGCTCACAGAGCAAGTAGAATGTTGGAATCAAATGCTCTTATTAGTTGACAGAGGGCTTTCACATGAAAAAAAGATCCCCATCAAACATGATACTGCTCAAGGCCAAGTGCCAAAGCAAATTCCAAGTTAGGTTCCCTTTATAGTAACTAATAGCTATCTTCAGTAAATCTATTTCTCAGTACATTTAACCCATGGTCATCATCCAATCATTCTTTAATATGTTTGTTTATGTAATAGGAGTTAAAATTTCCCCTCTTCTCTGTTATCTTCTTTGTTTATTTTTTAAAATAATAACAACTAGTACCAGTTAGGTGGTGCAGTGGATAGAATGCCTGGCCCAGAGTCAGGAAGACCCATTTTCCTGAGTTCAAATCCAGCCTTAGACACTTACTAGCTGATCCTGGGCAAGTCACTTAACCTTGTTTGCCTCAGTTTCCTCATCTGTAAAATAAGTTGGAGACGGAAATGGTAAACCACTCCATTATCTTTGCTAAGAAAACCTCAAATGGAGTTACAAAGAGTAGAACACTACTGAAAATGACTGAACAACTATAAGAACAGCACCAATATATTAATTAGCTACTGGAGAATGGCTGAAGATAGCTGGTGTAGCCTGCATAATGGAATCTTTATTTCAGAAGCAGAGAGTCTCAGAATTGAAAGGCACTCGGGGATACCTAGAATAATGTATACCTGAAAAAAAAGAACCTTTTTTACACTACGCCCAACAGGTGACCTTTGCCTGAAGACCTCTCCTGAGTGGATGTTCTTGACCCCCAAAGGAAGCCTACTCCATTTTGGGATAGCTCTAATTATTGGAAAGTTTCTTCTTCTATTAGTCCTAAATTTACAGTAATACTTACACAACTAACCCCACAGTGTTATAAGAAAATACTATGTAAATTTTAAAGTGGAATACACATGCGGACAACAAAAGAGGAGAATGGTAAAATATGTAATCTGTAAAGGTAAGGAGGGCTAAATTTCTTTCACTGACACATTAACATTTATTAACAAGCATTTATTCAAATTAGTAGCATGGTACAACGGAAAGACTTTTCAACCCAAAGTCTCAGGATCTAAGTCCTGTGATCTGACTCTTCTACTTACCATAGGTATAATCTTAGGCAGGTCTCCTCCCCTCTCTATGACTTGGTTTCCTCAGCTATAAAATAAGGGATTAGAGTAATAACTCCTAAATTAATCTCAAAATTTAGATCTATGATCCTATGATTACTTGTCAGCGTGGTGGCAGAGCACTAAAGGGACAACACACATTAAAAATACATTTGGACCATAATGATGAGGACAGGTTGGGAGTAGGGGCATAGCCCAGAAAAGAGTGTGGAGAGTGGGGTCACTGAAGATAAACTGTTTTCTAATTTTATTCAGGGCTAGTACTGACTGAAAATTGCAAAATCCCTGTACAAGGACAATAACAAGCCTGAGCAACACAAGTAGCCTACCTTCGTGTGTAGAGCAAAGTACCATGAGTTCTTGGCTTACATCTCCAGACCGCCTGATAGGGATCAAGAGTTCGCCAATGTCCTCCTCTATTCTGTATTCTGATTCTGGAATGTAAACTGTTGACTCTAAAAAAGAGGAGGATTTTTAACAGATTATTTCAGTTAGATTGGCTATTTTTGAGTGTGAAAGGTTATACAAACCCATTAGTGATCATACCCCTGTTCAAAGTGATTAATTATACTTAACACAATACTTTACAGATCCATGATTTTGTCAGTACGAAACATTTCTCTGTGGAATCAAATAAAGCTCTTCTATACCTAGTAGACCCTCTTGTCTGGCTATGAACAAAAAACTTCATCACCTGGTAGCCATCTGGATGAGGAATCTCAACTTAGCTAGGTTGGTCCTTGGTGTATTAAATATAGCTTCATATAACACACCCACACCTACATAGCCACACCCACACACCCACACCCACACCAAACACTATCTGAATGTCCCATCACTGAAATCAACTTTGGAAAGTTAATCAAGTGCAAACCCTGGTAGATTATACTAAGCTGGAAAGGCTTTGGATATTGACTTCCCAATGGACTGTCTTAAGATCAACCTTAACTCTACGATCATTTAAAAGAAGTCAGTGTAGCAATCCACATATGAAAATTCAGGAGGATGAGGAAGATGTATTGCCCAGATTATGACATGCAGTTGTTGGAAAGGCAGCCTATTGAGTCAGTCCATTAATGCATATATCTTGGACAAACACTGCAGATGGACAATGAGGTGGAGCCAGAATTAAACAGGAGGAAGGCACCAGGGTGAATCATGTATGGGAAACAGTGTAGCACTTTCACTGACCTGGATCTGCTCAATGCCACAAATGCTTATCTTATTAATATCAATATTCTTGACTCTGAAGAGAGACATGGTGGATGGAATGCTGAACTTAGAGTCAAGAAGACTGGGGCACAGACTTTGCTTCTGACACCAACCATGTGACTTAGGGCAGCCAAATCACTTAGCATCCCCAAGTCCTAAGTCTGAGACTAAGACTATCTAAGACTATAATTTATAGATGGATTATGATGTGCATGGATAGAAGGAGCTCTCATCCTGATGAAGCCACAGGTCTTAAGTTGCTGTTTTCTTGATGACATTATATGTGCCATGAATCATGGCACACCATGATTCCTGAAGAACCAAAGTTGCAGATGACCCAGTGGCATTGTCAATGTTACTGGTGATGGCAATGTCAATGGAGAGATGCATAGTGGGGATAAGTAGGATGCATATTACCTTACCTACAATGATTTTTGAGTGAGATGTAACATAAAAAGAATCACCAAAAGATATGCATGACCAAGAAAGTTACAAGGGCTACACATCTTGTGAGAGTGAGGATAGCCAATGGATATGAGATGGTTAAAAAAAGAAAAGACTTCTAATGTATTGGGTTCTTGCTCATCTATGTAGAACATGGAAAAAATTATGCAGGTTAAGAGGACCTGGATGAATGGAGCTCTGAACTAGTGGATGGACTAACCACACTGATGAGCTCAAAGGTCCTTTGAAGTATATCCCTTACCCCTGAATGCCACAATGATCATACAAAATGGAAGCCTGGAATTGTCTACTTGAATTAGAGACTGGAAGCATGATATAGTGGATAGAGTGCTGGACTCACAGTCAGGATGACTTAAGCTTGAATCTTGATTTAGACGCTTGCTTCTTGTTGTGAAGTCATTTTACAGTCATATCTGACTCTCCTTGACCCCATTTTGGGGTTTTCTTGGAAAAGATACTAGAGTACTTTGCCATTTCCTTCTCCAGCTCATTTTATAGTTGAGGAACTGAGGCAAACAGGGTTAAGTGACTTTCCCAGGGTCACACAGCTAGTATGTGTCTGAGATCACATTTGAACTCAGGAAGATGTGTCTTCCTGACTTACTCAATGTTTTCTAAACACTTGCTAGCCGCATGAAACCGTGTAAGTCACTTACGCTCTCCTGGCCCTCAGCTTCTCATCTGTAAAGAAAAAGGATGTTAGACTAGATGATTGCTGACATCCTTTTCAGCTCTAAATCTATGATTCTTGGATAGTCACAGAGCTAAATGGGAATTATGGATACTAGAGGTAGACACCATAAAGACTATTACAACACATTGATTAACACTACATACCATCACTGGGATCAACAACTTCAATAGTTGCCATCTTTGGGAACTCCAGGGCAGCCATGACAGGGTCAGAAAGAATGATCTGGAAGGTCTCCAAGGCCTCATATTTGCCATCTGATATAATCTTCACTCTCCACGTGGCTGTAGACTGGCCAGGATTGAACTGAACCTGCTTTTGGGGCTTTCCTTTGAAATCTTTGTCCTGTTGTGCTGTCCCATCTTTGGTTCCAATGCCTGAATGAAAAATGGAAGCATAAGCCGATGTTAAAGGAGGGTGTTGTACTGACTGGCCTCCAAAGCCCCTTCTAGCTCTAGGGATAGGATTTTATGAACACCTGATGGAGGGGTAAAGGATTTCTTCTTTCAACATGGTCCCCATTACTAGATAGTTAACTTATCTACTAATTAGATAAAATAAAAGTGGCCATAGAAAGGCTGGTTCCTTCGAGAGAAGCATCTCATTCTTTTTTTTTTTTTTTTGGCTGGGCAATGGGGTTAAGTGACTTACCCGGGGTCGCACAGCTAGTATGTGTGAAGTGTCTGATGCGGGATTTGAACTCAAGTCTTCCTGACTCCAGGGCCTGACTCTGTGAGGTCCTAAGGAACACTAGAGCTCTATCCACTGCACCACCTAGCTGCCCCAATTCATCTCGTTCTAATCGATTTACTTTTTGTAACATTTATGGAGTGCTTTCTGTATGACAATCGTGTTATTCACATTTCCCAGATGAGGAAACTGAGTCTCTAAGACATTAGGTGATTTGCCCAAGATCACAGAGCTAGTCAGTGTCCAAGCTGGTACTTGAACCTGGGTCTTCTGACATTAAGGCCATGATGTCTCCCTGTTCGAAGTTCATTGGCTAAGGAATACAGGTGAGTAAACTTGCTGATCTGTAAGGCCCCTCCCAGTTCTAGTTTCTGCAAGGCTATGACCTTGAAAAGGAACTGGTAATAATATTAATGACTGATTTTTTTTTTGTTTTTTTGGTGAGGCAATCAGGGTTAAATAACTTGCCCAGGGTCACACAGCTAGTTAAGTATTAAGTGCCTAAGGCTGGATTTGAACTCAGGTCCTCCTGACTCCAAGGTCAGGGCTCTGTTCACTGTGCCACCTAGCTGCCCCTTGACTGATTTTTATATAGCACTTTTGGGCTTTCAGATTTCTTTCCTTCTCTTTCTCTTTTCTCCACCACCACCACCATCATCATCATTACCATCATCATCAACAACAACATTTATATAGTGTTTTAAAGTTTGCAAAGCACTTTACAAATATTATTTAATTTTATCCTCCTAACAATCCTGGGATGTATGTGTTTTTATTATCTCTGTTTTATAGATGAAGAATGAGACAATCAAGGTTAAGTGATGCCTAGGGTCATATGGCTAGTATCTGAAGCCGGAATTGAACTCAGGTTTTTCTTTCTCCAGGTACAGCACTATATCCATTGTGCTGCCTGCGTGCCTATGGTATTAGTAATCTCATTTTAAAGATGAGGAAACTGAGATTCTGAAAGATAAGGCAGATTGCCCAAGGTCTCAAAGTCAATTAGCAGCAAGTACGGGATTTGAACTCAGGTCTCCTAACTCCAAGAAAGAGTTGGTGAAGACCTGAGTTCAAATTCAGACACAGACATCTATTCTCTGTGTGACCTTGGGCAAGTTATCTATCTCTATCTGCCTCAGTTTTCTCATCTGTAAAATGAGGATAATAGTATGTAACTCCCAGGGTTATTGTGAAGATAAAATGAGAAAAAGTTTGTAAAACACTTTGCAAACCTTGAAGAGATATATAAATTCTAGCTGTTAAAAAAGAGAAAGACTGAGGAGAGGAAAAGATGGCTTTTTAGGTCTCACTTTTTTTCTTACCTTCAGAGAAGAGGATTCTGGAGGATTCCACAACTTTTAGAACAATTGGTGTAAGAAAAGGACTAATATAATGGATTTTATTCTCCTTCTAGTGCAAGAAAGTGCTGAAGAGCACTTTCTGTGAGGTCCTCAGGGGCACCAGAGCTCAATGCAATTTGCCCCATGTGCTCAAATCAGGTTTCCTAGGCGTTTTCCACTGATATGTTTTTCCTTTTAACTTCTCACTGTGGGGTTAATGAAGCAAAGATCCCACCTCACCATTTCATACTTCATTACTGCCTGACACCAGCTATTATCAAATGCTTTGCTGGAATGAGATTAATGGACGCTTGTCATGTCAAATCCTTTGCCTTCTACAGAATCTGATACTCTGGAAAAAGGTTCCTGAGAGCCATGCAGGTGAAATGATTTCCAAGTTAGGAAGCTCAATGTTGATTGTTTTTCAAAACTGTATTTGAATACTTGGCATGTGGCCTGGTGTGGAATGACCAGGCTGTCTTCCCATGTGGCAGTTAGAGGGCACAGTGGATGGAGAGTGTGGGGCTTAGAGCAAGGTAGACCTCAGTTCAAATCCTCCCTTATACATTGGTTGTGCAGCCCTGGAGAAGTCACTTAATCCCTCTCAGATTCAGTTTCCTCTTCTGTAAAATGATGAGGTTGGACTTAATGGCTCCAAATTCAGTGCTCTTTCCATTGCACTAATGGAAAATGCTCAAATAAGGGAGATCAAGCCCCAAGGTGTTTTATAAGTAGGCAGATGAGAGTGTAAACATGATATTAAGCTGTGGTAAAAAGGGGGAGTGATTTGCAGAACATGGTGTATAGTAGGTAAATGGTCTACGTTGCTAGAAAATATGGCATTGAGCTGTGGTTTAGCAGGAGAGGGGTAGAGTTTCCCAGAAAGAGGAGAAAAGGGGCATAACTAGATGATATGAACACTATTTGGCACATGCGAGCCAGTAATTGTCAAGGAGGAAAAAAACCCATCATGAGTCTGTGAACAACTAACATATTCCTAAAGCAAAGTCTAGCTGTGTCAATCCTCTGCTCAAGAAGCTTCTGTGGTTCCCTATCACCTCTAGGATCAAATATATACTCCTCTGTTTGGCATCTGAAACCCATTATAATCTGACTCCAAGCTATCCTTGGATAGCTTTTATATTGCTGCTTTTATATTACTCTTATTACTGTTATATATTACTGGTTTTATATTACTCTTCCTCATGTATTCAATAGTCTAATCAAAATTGTTGGTGATCTTCACACATGACATTCCGTCTATGTCTTTCATGTATGGGTGGTTAGGTGATGCAGGGGACACAGCGCTGGACCTGCAGTCAGGAAGACTCATCTTCCTGAGTTCAAATCTGGCCTCAGACACTTCCTAGCTGTGTGACCCTGGGCAAGTCACCTAACCCTGTTTGCCTCAGTTTCCTCATCTGTAAAATGAACTGGAAAAGGAAATGGCAAGCCATTCCAGTATCTTTGCCAAGAAAACCCCGAATGGGGTCATGAAGAGTTGGACACGACTGAAATGACTGAACAACAACAAAATCTTTCATGGCTGGACCCTCCTTACCTCTTCCTTTGGGGACCCAAGTTCTTTTTAAAGCCCAGTTCAGGTCTTATCTCCTACAAGAGACCTTTCCTGATTCATTCTAGTTGTTCCTATTCTTCTGCAAGTTATCTTGTATTTATTTTGCACATGTATTTTGTATATCTTTGTACATAGTTTGTACATAGTTTCCTCTTCTTTTCCCCACTAGGTCTTTTCAGTAGGAAGTAAGGAAACACACACCTGAGTTCAGTTCCAACTTCAGACACTTCCTACAGGTGTGATCCTGGGCAAGTCACTTAATCTTTGTCTTCCTCAACAATAAAGTGGGGATAATAAAAGCACCTACCTCACAGGATGGTTATGAGGGTCACATGAAATAATATTTGTAAAAAGTGCTTAGCACAGTGCCTGGCATATAGTAGGCATATATAAATGCTTATTTCCTTCCCTTTACCTTCACTACCTGAAACATAATAGGTGCATAATAAATGCTCACTAAAGGGAATTGAATTAATTTGGAAACTTCAACTTTTTCCCACTCTTTAAGACTGTGTGGTCAATGATAATCCAAACCAGCCACCAGTCACTAGTCAACTTTAAAAGCAAGAAGTCTTTTTTCTTGTAACTTTGGAAGTGAGGATTTCCAGGTTCCTACCACATCATAATCAACCAATCAGAAGTCACATACTAATGAAGGATGTCTCTCTCAGGTATCCTCTGCGCTTGAGGGTGACTTCTAAGAACTTGGAGTCTTCATCGACGACGTAGTGCTCTTTCTCTAGGGAAATCCAAGCCCAGTTTAGATGGAAGGATTGACTCGTTAGCTTATTTCCTCCTGTAATTAAAAAAAATAAAAAACCTAAATTCCTAACTAAAAAGAAGAAAATGGAGAGATCATTTCAGATTTTTGAAAGGAAGTTTTTAAAGAGCTGAGCTTGCTTCACTCTTTTGAGACAGTGGACTGATAATACCCCTAACCCTCACCCCTCAACACACCCCAGTAGGCAACAGTCTCATATGCAGCAAATACTAAATAAATGCTCATTGAACTGAACTGAATTGTCAAACTTGTGGCTTTGTAAAAACTACAATTTCTACATTAAGATACTATGTTACAGTCAACATCATAGGGCATATTGCAATCATGAGGATTTTTTGATTAGTGCAAATAGAAGTGGGGTTTCAGTGTTATGTGACTGTCAGTATCACTGGGGTACTGCATATATAGAGCTCATAATCAGAAAAAAAGTGTTTCCCCTACCTTAGGCTATATAAATCCTATAGCACCTTTTTCAAGAAGAAAGATGTCTGTTCCAGTACTACATAAACTGTTTGAAAAAAATAGGTAAAGAAGGAATCCTACCAAATTCTTCCTATGACACAAATATGGTATTGATACTTAAACCAGAGAGAGTTAAAATGTAGAAAGAAATCTATAGACCAATTTCCCTAATAAATATTCATGCAAAATTTTTAAATAAAATATTAGTAAGAAGATTTTGACAATATATCACATAGACCATCCACTGTGACCAAACTGGATTTATAATAGGAATGCAAAACTGGCTCAATATTAGGAAAACTATAAGCATAACTGAGTGTATTAATAACAAAAATTTAAAAATCATGTGACCTTTCTCAATAGAGGCAGAAAAAGCTTTTGACAGAATACAACATCTATTCCTGTTAAAAACACAAGAAAGTAGAGGAATAAATGAAGCTTTCCTTAAATGATAAGAAGTATCTATCTAAAATCAACACCAAGTATTATCTGTAATGGGGATAAGCTAGAAGTCTTTTCAATAAAATCAGAGGAGAAGCAAAGATGTCCATTACCATTACTACTCAATACTGTACTAGAAAATGCTAGCTATAGCAATAAGACAAGAAAAAGAAATCAAAGAAATAAGTATAGGCAATGAGGAAACAATACTATCACTTTTTTTTTTGCAGATGATAGAATAGTTTTGCAGATGATACGATGGTCAACTAAATAATCAAAATAATTAACAAATTTAGCAAAGCTGTGGGATATAAAATAAACCTGCACAAATCATGAGCATTTGTATATATTTCTAACAAAATCCAGCAGGAAGAAATAGAAAGAGAAATTCCATTTGAAATTATTGTGGACGGTATGAAATATTTGAGAGTCTACCTGCCAAGACACACATTGGAAATATATGAATGCAATTACAAAACACTTTCATAGAAATAAAGACAGATCTAAATAATAGGAGAAATATTAATTGCTCATGGATAGGCCAACCAATATAATAAAACTGACAATTCTACCTAAATTAATTTACTTATTCAGTATCACACCAAATCAGACTACCAAAGTATTTCTTTATAGAGCTAGAAAAAAATTCATCTGGAGAAATTTCAAGGGATTTAATGAAGGTGGGAAGGAAAGGAGCCTAGCAGTACCAGATCTCAAACTATACTATAAAGTTGTAGTCGTCAAAACAATTTTGGTGCTGGCTAAGAAATAGAGAGGTTGATCAGTGGAACAAATTAGCTACACAATATACAGAAGCATATGAGCAGAATAACATAGTGTTTGAAAAATTCCCAAAGCCCAGTTATTGGGGCAAGAACTCACAATTTGAGAAAAACTTTGGGAAAACTGGAAAACAGTCTGGCAGAAACTAGGCACACACCAACACCTCACACTGTATACCAAGATAAGCACACAATAAGCACATGATTTAGACATAAAGGGTGATATCATAAGCAAATTAGAATAAATTCCCTGAATTATGGATTGAGGAAGAGTTCATGACCAAAGAAGAGATAGAAAGGATTACAGGAGGTAAAAATGAATAATTTTGATTACATAACATCAAAAAAACTTTTTATACAAACAAAAGCAATGCAGTTAAAGTTAGAAGAAAATTAAAAAAACTGGGGAAAATGGTTGCCCCAAATTTCTCGAAAAAAAAACTCATTTCTAGAATATATAGGAAATTGAATTAAATTTATAAGATTGAGATATTCTCTAATGGATAAATGGTTAAAGGTTATGAATAGTCAGATGAAGAAATCAAAGCTATCAGTAGTCATATTAAAATGCTCTAAATCATTAATAATTAGAGACAAATATGAATGAAAACAACCCTGAGGTTCCATCTCATATTCATCAGATTGCCTAAGATGTCGAAAAAGGGAAATTACAAGTGCTGGAGGGGATGTGGGAAAACAGGTGCATTAACTGTACATTGGTGTACTATAGTTGGGAGAGCTGTGAACTAGTTTAAATAATCTGGAAGGCAATGTGGAACTATGCCACCAAAGCTATTAAATTGTGTATACCCTTTCTTTGTAGAAGATTAGAAAGCACAAAGAGGCCAATTTCAGAATTCCCATTTTAATTTTTCTACTGTGCCTAAGCCATACTACTGTGATGAATAGATCATGAATCAGAGTTCAGTGTGTAGGGTTGTTATTTGATCTTCTGGATCCAATAGACGCTTCAGCTATACCTAGAATGTAGTTACCATGTCTATTCCCCAAAGAGATTAAAGAAAGGGAAAAAAGACCCATGAATAAAAATATTTATAACAGCTTTGTGTGTGTGTGTCTGTGTGTGTATGTCTGTGTGTGTGTGGTGACCAAGAATTGGAAACTGAAGGGATGCCCAAACAACTGGGGAACGGCTGAAAAAGTTATAGTATATGAATGTGATGGAATACAATTGTGCTACAAGAAATGATGAGGGAGATAGGTTCAGAAAAACCTGGGAAGACTTATATGAACTGCTGCAAAATCAAGTGAGCAAAACCAGGAGAACTATTTGTATGGTAAGAGCAACATTATAATTATCATTATAATATAATTACAATTAATAATAATGAACTTTGAAAGACTTAGTAACTCTAATTGTCACAATGACTGACCAAAATTCCAAAGGACTCAAGATGAAATATTTTGTCCCCTTCCAGATAGAGAGGTGATGGACTCAGAGTGCAGATTGAAACATATCTTCTTTTTTCTTTTTCTTTCTTTCTTTCTTTCTTTCTTTCTTTCTTTCTTTCTTTCTTTC
>NW_020954562.1:4282468-4318137 GCF_900497805.2 Vombatus ursinus
TTCTTTCTTTCTTTCTTTCTTTCTTTCTTTCTTTCTTTCTTTCTTTCATGCCTTGGCATAGATAATGAGGAAATTTGTTTTATATGACTATACATGTCTGAAATGGGTTTTGTTTTCTTCCCTTTTCAGTGGGTGGGGGAATGAGAAGGGGAAGAGAGAGATTTGGAACTGAAAATAACAATTGAATTCACACGCACAGACAAAGAAGGTGGTCCTTGACAACTCTTCTCACATTTTTATCAGGTTTTGGCAGCCACTATTTGGCCAGAAAAATACAATGAAGGGAGAAGCACAACTGATGAACCTTGTGATCTTCCTCTGATTTACAGATGAGAAAAAAATCAAAATCCATTCTTTCATTCATCCAACAAATATTTATTTGATGTTTACTGCCAGTGCTATGCTATGGGATGTACAAAGATGAAGAAAGCAATGAAGTTTGTATTTTAGTAGTTTGAATCTCTCCTCATTATATTTTCTTTTAATTAATACATTTTTCTAAAAGCTATCTTATGTGTCTACTGCCAACTTCCTTTATGAAAATGTTTGTTTCATTATATAGATAAGAGTGCACATCAAGAACTCCCAAAGTACATTTATGACACAAGAGAACATTCTAGGTATAGCTGAAGTGTCTATTGGATCCAGAAGATCAAATGAAAATCCTATACACTGGGCTCTGATTCATGATCTATTCATCCCAGTAGTATGGCTTAGGCACAGTACAAAAATTAGAATGGGAATTCTGAAATTGGCCTCTTTGTGCTTTCTAATCTTCTACAAAGAAAACAAAAAGAAATTAAAAAAAGAAAAGAAGCATTCCTCAGTTTGTATAGTTTTATAACTTAGAGACACTTCACATGACTACATACTCCCTTACTTGGATATAACTTAATGCAGTGGAAGTGAACTGCTCTGATACTGGACCAGAGGACTGACCTTATTGAAGACAGCAACCACGGATCATAAAGCTGATTGAAATGCCAACACAAACCACTCACTGGTTGTGTGTTGATAGATGGGTAATTGTTTACTTATTGTTCCTTGCTAATGTCTATGTTTCGGTGCAGTAGCATAGGTAGAGCAGGAGATGGTGGAGGAAAAAGGAGAGAGAGGGAGGAAGAAAGGAGAAAGGAAGAGAAGAAGGGAGGGAAAAGGGAGAGGGGAAGAAAGGAAGAGGAGAGAGGTAAGTAGAGAGGGGAAGAGGGGATGGAGGGAAGAAGAGAAGGTGAAAGGGAAAAAGAAGTGAGGGAGAGAGACAGGGAGGGAGGAAAAAAGAGAAAGAGTAGAAGGGAGGGAAGAAGAGAAAGAGAAAAAAGGAAGAGAAGAGAAGGAAGAAGAGAGATAAAGAGAAGAAGAGGGGAGGTAGAGAAGAAGAGAAGGTGAAAGGGCAAAGGAGAAAGAGGGAGAAAGAGAAGAGAAGGAAGGAGGGAGACAGTAAGAGAGAAAGAAAGAAGATGAGAAGAAGGAAGGAAGGAAGAGAAAGATGGAGAAAGGAAGAGTTGGGAGGGAAAGAGAGAAGGAGGGAAGAAAAGAGGGAGTGAGGGAGAGAAGGGTGAATATAAGGAGGGTGATAGAGAAAGGGCCATAGAGATGAGGAGAATGCATATGTTGTAAAGATACAGTACTAGAAGACATATCCTTCTGATCTCAGCATCTTTTGGGTTATTTTGACATTTCACAAACATTCAATTCTATTTTACTCTCTCAATATAAGCACCCAAGAGCTTGTGGCTTTTGGTATTTTTAAGCCAACGCTCTGGAGAATAGCTTCTCAAAGGCTATTTATCCTTCGGAAGGCTAATTTTATTTTTCAACATGACTCTTTCAAGTCTAAAATGACATACAGGTTGACATGTTTCATGTTCTTGGGTGCCTTCAGAACCAAAAGCATATCTCGCCTATTTCCCCCCACCCTGTGGTATCTCTGGTTCTCTCTGCTATATGAGTTTAAGTTTAGATTTCAACTTTGGGGTTTTAGTTCTGCCCCTAAGGGCAGCTAGGTGGCATAGTGGATAGAGCACTGGGTCTGGAGTTAGAAAGACTCATCTTCCTCATTTCAAATCTGGCCTCAGACACTTCCTAGCTGTGTGACCCTGGGAAAGTCATGTCACCCTGTGGGTCTCAGTTTCTTCACCTATCAAATGAGCTAGAGAAGGAAATGGCAAACCACTTGAGTATCTTTGCCAAGAAAACCCCAAATGGGGTCATGAAGAGTCGGACATGACTGAAAATGACTGCATAAGTTCTGCCCATACTCAGTCCCATCATGACTCTAAAAGAGACACAGCAACAGATGAAGTGATCTCAGAAACAAACACTATTCACATTCCCTGATTCTACTTGACCTCAGGGTTTGGAGTTGGATTTGAGGACCCAGGTTTAAATCCCAGCTCTGCCACTTATTAACCTGATGTGAACTAAGGCAAGACATTGAATTACCCCGGTCCTTAGTTTTTACTTCTATAAGAGCAGTGGCTAGTCGAGGTTACCTCTCAGGTCTTTTGGCTAAATCTATGACCCTCTGATCCCACTTTCATTCTATTCTTCCCAGTTCACATACAAGAGATGTGAACATGGTGGTACAACAAAAAGCTAACTGGAACACAATGGCAAGTAAGCTCCCAATGGGGCAAGGTGACAGAGAGAATTTGCATACAAATGAGAAATTGCTTTGAAAGTCACAGTCTCACAGAAGATAAGTTGGAAGGGACCTTAGAGGCCATCTAGTTCCACCGAGAATTGATGGAAAATTCTCTTTATAGCATCTTCACCAACATATTTTCTCCACTTAATGGTTTCCAGCCAAATGTTATCATGGTTCTGAAATTCCCAACAAAGCCTGTGTTTAAATGGTGTTAAGGGCAAGGGAGAAGAAAAAAAAACCAGTCATTCAGATGTTCATATTGTGAAGACAAAGCCATAGAAATGAATGGTTATAACCTGCATGTGAGTTGAGTTGTGATTAGTATTACGGATTAAAATGATATAAAAAGCACAGGTCATTTAGATTAGCGCTTACCAAGCCCTGATCTATGAGAAATTTTTACTGGTACATAAAATGTTTATTACCTAAGACCCTTACTTTTTAGGACCGACATATTTAAAAAACAGACCCTTCCTTTATACATTATTCTGTTCTTTCCACTCCCACCTCCTTTGGGAAAGGCAGATTGACCATGTGAACAACATCACTTCTCTCTGGGTGTTTGTATGTCTAATTTCACTGTTTTTAGTCTTCAAGTGACATTGAATTTTCATATGAATTCTTTGGTTAAAGGAACCCATAATTTTTATGAGAAGCAGTGCTATCTTGTGGAAAGATATCTAAAAGACTAGGGGGTGGCAAGATCTGGATTCCAGGTCTGGCTTCTTCTTGTGTGATCTTGGGCAAGTCACCTAGTCACTCGCTGTTGCCATTATATGTTATCCAATGAGGGGTAATGACTCTTTCCCTGCTAATAAAGCAAGGATGTTGTTATGGACTGAGACTACATATGTGAGTGAGACAATGTGTGCCATGTCTTTTTCAGAGAGGAACACCATGCCAATTATTAGTATGGCTTTGTAATGGACCAAATGCCACGGGTACTTCATAGATATGAGCTACAAATCTGCTGATGAAGTGAATGCTTCAACATTTCAAAGATCTATTTATTATAACACCAGTCTGGTTAGTCTTTCCACCAATAAATACAGATCAAAACTTTGCTAAGAAATACGCCTTAGCTTTTGCGCTTTTGTGATTAGAAAACAAAACAAATCTTTTTTTGTGTGTTTTGGGGGAGTTTTGTTTTATTTTGACTGGATCTATGATTTTTTCAGTGTAGGGAGCTCCCAGTGAGGGACTGGGTACCCTCCCCCCTATATTTATTCAGAGCACCTTGCTGCTTGGTAAGTTATAGTCATAGAGATTTGCCTGGCGCACTGAGAGGTTATGGGACTCACCCATGATCATACAGCCAGAATACTTCAGAGGCAAGACCTGAATAGAGGCTTTCCTGACTCTGAAGCCAGATCTCTATCCAGTAGGTTGCATTTATCTTGATTTTAAAATATCTCAAGCAAAAATCTTAATTACCTGGTGGCCACCCTCATAGTAATGAGCCTCTTTAAACTTAGCTAGATTGGTCCAAACACAGAAAATCTGTCATCTGTCCGTACTCAAAGCTTTTCCAGCTTGACCGGACCTACCAGAACTTATATTGGCTTCAGTGTCATCACAATCAGGAAAGTGGGTAAAGGGAGAGGCACATTTGATCCATGGGGTAGAAAGAAAGTAGAAACTACTAATAACACTAATGAGGGCATCAGCCTTTCTCCTACACTGTAGGTAACTAAAAACTTGGGACAGCTCAATCCTCCGGGTTGGAATTTCTTAAGCTTGTTTTAAAATGTATTGAAGAGCGCATGATGAAGACAGTAAGAGACATGTAGATGAGAGCTTCTTGGGACAGAGCAGAATGGCTCTGGGGAATCTTATTACCCGGGAAGTTTTCCCTCTTTATCAGTATTGGTGTTATGTGGATCTGTCTGTGTCCTTGAGGAAAGTCTCATTATTTGGGCTGTGCTATAAACTGCCAGTGGTCTCAGGTATAAAGGTATAGTAGAAGTATAAAGGACTGGGCAAGCTTGATCCCTAGGTAAATGACAATTGTAGCCCCGAGAGCACCTTCCAAAGTTTTCCCTGTTCCCTTGGGTGTATCTGTTTCAGAAGTCATGAGATCGTGACTGCTAGGGTGTTTAGTATACTACCTGGCACATAATAGGTGCTTAATAAATGTTGATTAATTGATTGGTCACTTCTGTGACAGGAGATCAGAGTAGGACTTACTGAAGCAAAGAGTATAGGAAAAAACCAAATTCTTATTACTTTATGTTTCCTTTGTCAAGCAGTTTTCAATACTTTCTACCTAGAATAATTCAATTATAATCTTGATATCTACAATTCAAATCTTATAATACTTATGCACTCTAGAGGCCACTAGGTGGCGCAGTCACCATAGCTGTTCTATGATGAAAGAACTTGGTGCGCAGCTGCAGGTTAAGGGCACGATCTTTCTGGAGAAATGATAAAGGGAGTTTGCAAACAATTGAGAAACTGCTTTGAAAGTCACGCATGAGAATCATGCAGTCATCTCTGGTGTCAGGAAAACCTGAGTTCAAATCCGGACTCAGACACTTATTAGCTGTGTGACTCAGAGCAAATCACTTAATCTCTGCCTGCCTCGGTTTCTTCATCTGTAAAATGGGGATAATAGTAGCACCCACCTCCCAAGGTTGTTGTGAGGATCAAATGAGATAATATTTATAAAGGGCTTAGCCCAGTACCTAGTACACAGTAAGTGCTTAATAAATGTTTATTCTCTTCCTTTCTCCTCCTCCCTCAAGTTATCCTAGAACATGGTCATTTGCTTTATTAATGTGAGTGTTGTCGAAAATTGTGGCAGTTACAACTCAACAAATACAAAACAGAACTCATGATTCCCTCCTCCTCCCACCCCCAACCCATCCGTTTTCCAGCTTTTCTGTTCAGGGCACCACCATCAGGTTCACAACCTAAGATTCCACTCTGTGCCTCCTCCAGCCTGCATCCAAACTGTGGGCAAGTCCCCTTGGTTCTGGCTTGACAGCATCCTTGCATCCATTCCTTTCTCTCCACTCACAAAGTCACTTCTCTAGTACAATCCCCCTTTACTTCACACCTCAACCACCGGTACAGCCTCCTAAAAGGCCTCCCTGGATCTAGTCTCTCCAACCCATCCTCTGTCCAGCTGCCAAACCGAGAATCCCAAAGTGCAGCTCTGGCCATGTCACTTTCCTGCTCAAGAAGCTGCCCGGGCTTCCCATCACCTCTAGGCTAAAACACAAACTCCTCTGGCCAGCATTTAAAGCCTTCTGCACGTTTGGCTCCATCCTTGATGATTTCCCTCTCAAACATTCAACATCTTAGCCACACTGGCCTCCTTGTTTCCTGTTTCCAAAATCCTATTTCTTGCTACTTTGCCTTTGCCTTGGCTGTGCTCTCTGCCAAGAAAGCCATCCCTCCAAACCTCTGGCTCTTGAAGTCTCTCCCTCTCTTTAAGACTTGGCTCCAGTCCCACTTCCCACAAGAAGCCTTTCTTGATGTGATCAGTCAGCAGTTCCCTCCACAAGCCCACCTGGGCAAATTGCCTGATAGCATAGAATTCACATTCACTTCCTTGCTCCTACGTTGACCACCTGGACCCCACCCCTCCCATAGAAAGTAAACTCCTTGAGGTCAGGGGCTCCTTCCTTTCTCTTTGTATCCTCAGTAACTGGCACGCAACAGGTACTTAATAAATGCTCCCTGAAATGAATTATCAAACCACTTCAAGATAAAATCCACAAACCTACAATGACCATCCGAGACTGATAGATATAAATCCTTGTTCACAGACCTGCATCAATCGTTACAGAAAAGTTACTGCTTTTTTTTCTCCCCAGAGCTTTTTTTCCCCCTCTCTGTGAATGACAATCTATATTCCTCAATGATACTGTTGACATTTCACGTGCAGATTACTCCCTTCTCTTCTAATTTATGAGCAGATGGGAATCTTAGACTTGGTGCGTCTCAAACAGTTCATCATGCCTCATCACTGATTGGCTGGCTTCCCTAATGAGATAAACAGGCTGATCTTTTCCTTCCTTACCACTAACAAACAAGACTTTACGTTGGAACTATGTTCTCTCAGAAACACTGATAGATAACCCATTCAGACCGGTGACTGATGTCCCTATGCCCGGGTGTGACACCTGCATTCATAAGCTAGTGGGATGGCAGAATACTAAGAAGCATCCAGATATGGGCATTCATAGTTGTGTCTTGTTCTAGGTAGGCTCAGTTTCAGTGTAGGTAAGTGTTTGGCACTAAGTTTGGAGCTGAATTTTAAAGGGCTATTATACCTATTTATGTAGTTGACTTGCCTCCATGACACTTGGTATCAGGTAGAGGATGTGCCACATAGAACAGTTTAATGTAATATTTCATTTTTTTCCAATTACATGTAAAAACAATTTTTAACATTTGATTTTTTAAAAATTTTGAGTTTCAAATTCTGTCTCTCCCTCTCTCCTCTCTCCCTCATTGGAAAGGCAAGCAATACATAGAGCCGTTAAGAGAATTGGTTCCTAGTAAGAAATGTGGAGGGGTTGTGGGAAAAATGAAACATTAATGGTAGAGTTGTGAACCAATCCAACCATTTTGGAGAGCAATTTTTAACTATGTGCAAAGGGTTATAAAACCATGCATACCCTTTGACCTAGCAACAATGCTAGGTTTGTATCCCAAAAGAGATAAAAAATAAAAAAGGACCTATATGTAGAAAAATATTTATAGCAGCTCTTTGCTGGTGACAAATAATTGGAAATTGAGGGGATGCCCATCAATTGGGGAATGACTGAACAAATTGTGATATGTGATTGTGTTGGAATACTATTGTGCTATAAGGAGCAATGAGCAGGATGCTCTCAGAAAAACCTGGAAAGACTTACATGAGCTGATGCATAGTGAAATGTACTGTGTACAAAGTAACAGCAATACTGTAAGATGATCAGCTGTGAATGACTTAGCTATTCTCAGCAATACAATGATCCAAGACAACTCCGAAGGACTTAGGATGAAAAATACTATCCATCCCCGGAGAAAGAACTGATGGTGTCTGAATACAGATCGAAGCATACTTTTTCACTTTATTTTTCTTGAGGTTTTTTTTTTGGGGGGGAGGTCTATGTTTTCTTTCACAACATGACTGATATGGAAGTATGTTTTGCATGACTACACATGTATAACCTATAAGGAATTGCTTGCCTTTTGAATGGGTGGTGGGGGAGGGAGGAAGGGAGAGAATTCTCAACTTAAAGTTTTAATAACGAATGTTGGAAATTGTTTTTACGTGTAACTGGGGAAAAATAAAATGTTAAATAAAATTGAAAAAATCCTCTTCCTTAAAAAAAAAAAGAAAATTATTTCCTACGGCTATTAACATATGATTTCCTCAAAATCCACAGGAATTCCCTATGCTGGTTATGAAACCAGAAAGTGAAACAATGAACAGGTACTGAATTGTGACATCAAAATCATAACTAACAATTCCTGTACCTGGGGAAAGAAAGTGCGTTCCTCAGGTGTGTCCTGAGGAAAGTTTCCCAGAAGAGGAAGGAAGCACTCCCAGGCTGAGGGTGTTGCCTCCACTGTGACTAATGTCACAGAAGTGGGGTGGAGAGAGGAGAAGCAATCCCTGCTACAACGCTATTCACTCTCCCTTGCTGCCCTGGAATAAAGCTCTGACTACCCCACCCTAGTTATACCTCTTGGTATTTACCCAGAAGTTTACCTAGTTATCTTGGAAAATACAGAGGTACCCTTTCCACTGACATAAAAGATGTTGTGCTAAGCTATCACCTGATGTGAACAGTTCCCTGTAAACTTCCCCGATGCTGTGCTGTTGTAGTTTTTTTCCAATAAGGCTATAAAGTTACTGAAAGAAGATGGAAGAATTGGCATGTACAGAGTAAGGCAGAGAGCCAAAATGTCCATCAGGCCCTCCTCCCTCCTTATTCCCTGGGGCGGTCTCTTCTGTTATTCAGGCTCCGGATTACAAAAGCTACAAGCTTTTCCAACAACTTACTTAACTGACTGAAATGCACCATACTTTCTTCCTACCCAAGGATACAATTTCATTCAAGACTCCACTCCCACTACTCAGGCCTTTTACTTTATTCTCTTGGCCTGAACACTTTCTGGGGTTAACTACATGACATACATGCACACACATACATATACGTGATATAAAATATATAAATACACACATATATGTAATAAAAATATATAATATATGCATATAAAATTGTGTGTGTGTGTATGTACACATATATTATTTGGTAGTTAGGATCATTTTGATGGAGCCTTTATTAGGAATGTTGACTTTGCTTCTAATTAGTGACAGAAATTGAAGAAGAACACAGGGCTCCTGTGTCACATTCCAGTGCTTTTCTCACTAAATTATGTTTTCTTTCCCACATGTTGTAGGACCAGAAGCTTAGAGCTGAAGGGGTCCTTGGAATTATCTAGCCAAACCCTTTCATTTCAAAGGACCTAAAGCCCAGAGTGGGGAAGTGTATGCATGATTTGTTTTTCTTTTTTGGGGCAATCAGGGTTAAGTGACTTGCCCAGGGTCACACAGCTAGTAAACATCTGAGTTCGAATTTGAACTCAGGTCCTCCTGACTCCAGCACAGGTGATCTATTCTCTGTGCCACCTAGCTGCCCCTGGTTGCATAACTTTGTACATGTAATGCTGTCTAATATTTAGTTTCTACAAATTTTCTAACAGATCTGACATATGATGCAACCACAAAACTGTTCAAAAAGTTTTCAACAGACCGCTTGGAGATTGAAAAGCAATGCTCTAGGTCCAACTCATTCATTCTCCCAGAAGGAAAGAGATAAATGTCACATGTCCCTTCCTATCTCAGCATATGGTGGTTTTTTTTTTTTTTAAGGCAATGGGGGTTAAGTGACTTGCCCATGGTCACACAGCTAGTAAGTGTCTGAAGCAGGAATTGAAATCAGGTCCTCCTGACTCCAGGGCTGTTGCTCTATCCACTGAGCCACCTAGCTGCCCTCTAGTGTATGGTATTCTTGATGGAGACAATAGATAAACTTTAAGAGATAGAGTGTAGACCTTTGCAACTAGAGAAGAATCGCATGAAATCCGGTAGGAGAAGAAAGTATAAAAGTGGGACCTTGTGAAGGAAGATTTCATAAACCAACCACCGTCATTGCTTAGACTAACTGTGTGTAGAATTAGGCAGCCCTGTCATGCCACTGACCTTTAGAATAACCTCCATCTGTCTTAATAAATGATTTTCCTCTGGGTGCTGTAAGTTTAGGATTTGAAAGAAATAAAAGTTAGAAAGAAAAAGTTAGGAAACTGAAGTGAACCACAGTCTAGCTCCTCAGTTAATAACAATCCTTATGATCACTCTCATTGTTACTAAAAGGGCAAGCCAAAGGTTAGACAGATTGTCATTCCTGAAAACCTTGGCGAGTACTTATCAGGCTGAGTTATTGAAAGGAAAAGTAGGATTGTCCTTTTTCCTGTGGGCCTTTTTCATCATTTAGGAATTCCTTTCTGCCAGACAGCAAATTTGTATGAGATAATTGCTAGCTAAATGAAATGGTTGCACAGAATATCCTGGCTTTCAGGCAGAACATATATATATATATATATATATATATATGCATGTATATATGTATGTTTGTATAAACACATACATATATGCACATACATATACACACAAATATATGTGTATATGTGTATATATAACATATGTACATATATGAAATAATAAATATAGGTGACCCAAATGGCAATGGAAAGATGCATTGTGGGTGGATGCTATAAAAATATCGTGGAGGACTTGGGTTCAAGACATGACTCAGAAGAAACAGACTCACAGAATTTCAAATGATACTTAAGACATCACCTCGAGCAGTTGTGTCAAAGTCAAGTAGAAATGGGTGTATATATGGATCCCTGCTGGTGGCAAGTTGACTTAGAAAACCACATATTAACATTATCTATGCTTTATTGTATTTTTATCTATTTTGTTAAATATTTCTCGACTACATTTTAATCTGGTTTAGGCTGGTACCCTTTATAATGTATGTCACACTAGTCTTGTGGAAAAGATAAGAGAGAAGTAGATTAGAACATAGTACAGTTAGAGGGATGCAGACCTGATTGAAAAGTTGTGCCTATGATAATGTCAGCTTGACCTTTCTTATCTAGTCCAAGCCCCTCATTGATGGGTATAATGACATTCAGAGAAGTTAAGAGACTTGTTCATGCTCACAGAGGTGGTGAGAGCAGGAAACAAACCCAAGTTCTGTGACTCAAAATCTAGTGTTCTTTCATGTCATACCATACCACACCACATCATACCATACCATGCCACACCATGCCACACCACACCACACCACACCATATCATACCATACCATACCATACCGTACAGTACTGTACCGTACTATACCATACCATACTGTACCGTACCATACCACATCATACCATACCACCTCTTAGAGTATGTATGTCAGCAAAAGGAGGTAGGCTGTTTGTGTACCAAGAGCTGACATTGATGCTTTTGTCCATACCATTGATAAAAATCCTCAAAATCCCAGGGTCATGCACACATCCCTGGAGCATTCCATTGGAGACCTCCTGCCAAGCTGACATTACCACAGGAACAACTTCTCAATCAGTTCTGTATCCCTCTAACTGTACTACGGTCTAATCCACATGTCTCCATCTTTTCCACAAGATTAGCCTGACATACGTTATCAAATGCTTTGCTAAAATCAAGATAAACTATATCTGCCACATTCTCCTCTGATAGTTTAGTAACTTTGTAAAAAAAGTGACATCAAGTTATCTTGGCATGACTTGTTCTGGATAAAGCCAGCTCTTTGTAATCATTTTGTATTCTTCCAGAGGTCCATTGACAGTGTCTTCAGTGATCTGTTCTGAAGTCAAGATCATTGGCCTATAGTTTACACACTATGTAGCTTAGTATAGAAGTCCTAGGACATTTCTTGAAGCCCACAGAAGACAGAACCATCTAGAGCCCATCACCTGTCTGCTGAGAGATGGGAAATATTCACTAGTACTTTCCCTTACTTCATTTCACTTCTAAATGAAGCCTGACATATAAGAACGATGTCTCATTGGTAACCTGGAGAAGTAACAGCTGAAGCTGCAAGGATAAAAATTTATTCAGGAAAAACCTGGACAGCTGGTGGCTCTGTGGATAGAGTTCTGGGCCTGGAGTCAGAAAGACTCACCTTCCTGAGCTCAAATCTGGCCTCAGACACTTACTAGCTGTGCCACCCTGGGTGAGTCACTTAACCCTGTTTGCCTCAGTTTCCTCAACTACAATGAGCCAGAAAAGGAAATGGAAACCACTCCAGTATCTTTGTCAAGAAAACCCCAAGTAGGGTCACAAAGAGTCGGACATGATTGAGTAATGACTAAACACGAAAAGCTTCTGAACAATTAGAACTATTCTAAAGTAGAATGGACTGTCTGGAGAGGTGATAGGTGCAGTCACTCAAACATAGAGTTAGGAGGGGGAGAAAAAACAGAAGAACAAAATTCATCAAAGACTGGGGCCATTCAGGGTAGGATTCTCCAATCTTCCATAGCTTAGCAGCTCCTAAAGGCGTCACTATTTCACAACCCAGAAGCATAACATCAACCACAGTTGACATTTTTATAGCATTTTACGGCTACAAGGCACTTTGAAAACACTACTACTGTGGATCATCTCCCCAATCCTACGATAGCTTATGCTCCTAATGATGAAGTGGAGGGATTACAGAAAAACTAAATTTTGTTCAGTATACTCTGTTTAAGGAGGCAGGGAAGGATGTAATGTATTTTGTTTTATTTTTGTTCTGTGAAAGTTTTATCGATGCTTTTCGCTTTTTATATCACGATCATTTTCAGGTATAACACCCATAGTTCACCACCTCTCCAAGGAAAGGAAGAAGATGATATTTCTTCAGCTCTTCTCTGGGGCCAAAAATCACAACATTACACCCAACAGCTCATCTTGTAAGAATGCTGGATAAAGTTTCCTCATTTACAGAATTAGGGTGTTGAGTTACATGACTTCTGGGGTCCCTCAAGCTCTAAACCCCCATGAGCCTATAAATGAATTTCTACTCCCTAAAATTATAACTGTTTGAAATTAGTTCATATTTTCTCATTTATTGTCTTCAAATTATCCTCAAATTTCTTCATGAATTACTCATTGACTTTAATGAACTATAAAGAGAGGTGAGCTGGTAAATGTTCTCTGAAAAAAATGTTCACAGGACACATTTTTAAGTTCAATCTGTTATTATTAGCATTTTCTCCATTGCCTTTGTCTACCATGGGTGGGGAACCTGCGACCTTAAGGCCACACGTGGCCCTTTAGGTCCTTGGGTGTGGCCCTTTAACTGAATCCAAACGTCACAGAACAAATCCCCTTAATAAGAGGATTTGTTCTGCAAAACTTTGACTCGGTCAAAAGGCCTCACCAGAGGACCTAGAGGGCCACACGTGGCCTTGAGGTCACAGGTTCCCCACCCCTGAAACAATCAAGAAAGTCATAAATCCAACCCAGATTTTTAGCATATACCAGTGTCCCCGGTATGAATGCTCACACTGAAAATTTAACAACTGGGTCCAGAACCAGTCCAAGCTAACCCTAGGATAGCCCTGACGACAAGCTCTCTCTCTTTAGCATCTTTTACAGGAGGCACCAAATATATGTTTATTGATTGAATGAATACTTATGTGAATGAATAGGGCATCTGTTAACATTCCAGGGCTAGAAATAATGGGCACTTTGCTCTATATATTTGTGTGTACATTGTTTGTGATTGACCCTGTGATTTTGTTTTCAGTGATGTATGTGCTATGTTGATTTTGTTTTTTTTTATCCCTTTCCATCTCTGCTTTTTTTTTTAATATTGTAATCATTTCTTGATACACCCCAGTCTTTTTTTTAAACAGCCTTTTGTAAAAAAAATTCATTATACAAAACTAACCCACAAAATGAGAGTCATATCCTGGATCTGCATTCCCTCACTCCTCTTTCAAGAAGAGGGAAGTGTGTTTAATCGGTTCTTTCTGAGAACCAAGACGAATTAAATGCAGTGAATTTGAGTTTGATTGCCTTCTGGTAGTGTTGTTTTCATTTATATCACTCTAGTCACTTCATACATTATTTTCCTGTTTTTGCTTCCTTGACTAGGAATCATCAATTCATACAAATCTTTCCATGTTTCTCTGAATTCCTCATATTGATCATTTCTTATGGCATACTGAATAAATGAATGAATGAATGAATAAATAAAGCATTTACTAAATGCTTACTATGCACAAAGAAGCACTGTCCTTAGATTGTCCTTACTGTCTAATGGATTGCCTGCTACTCAGCAATAATTTCTTAAAAAAAAAGTTTTGTTGGTATTCTCTTTTAAAAAAAAATACTGCTGTCCCTTTCCAGCCATTCCTCCTTAGAAAAGGAATCTTCTGTTTTAAAAAAGGAGTGAAATTAAGCAAAGCAAAGCATCATGGTGGAATGGTAGAGAATGGCCTTGAAGCCAGGAAAACCTAGGTTCAAGTCCAGTCTATGACCTAAATACACTAGCCTGGGCAGGTCATTTGCTGTCTTGGTTTTCTAAGCAAGTCTTTGAGACTCTATGTTTCAGAGGAGGTGCTGACTTGCATTCTGATGGTCACTCTACCAATGAAGCCCCAGGTCTGATCCCTAGCCCTATCCTAAAGTAAACCAACATGGCTCCTGTGTAGGATGCTGGTTAAATTTTTTTGCCCTTCTGTTCTGCCCCCTTTCCTCTTGCTTCTCCTTACCTCTACATCAACAGGTCATAAAAGCATAGACTCCACAGATAGCACAGATGATAAGGAACATGGGAATTGCAGCATCCCCTTGTCCCCTGGCAAAGGCAGCTTCCTTCTCCTTTGGTGGCTGTTAGGTGTGAATGGTCACGATGCTCTTATAAGGATGCTCTGGAGCACAAACATTTTAGAGACTACAGAGCTGCCATGGAAGGAGAGGATGTGTGACTTGTTCAAGGTCACATATTTCTGCTGGAGGACCTGGTTGTTTTAGAGATTTTCTTACTCTTCAGGCCCCAGGTTTTAATCTCTTGGGGTCTCCCCACCCCAGAGGCAGCTCAGATGCTCAGTGGATAGATCACTGGACCTGGAATTCGAATCCAACCTCAGATACATACCATTTCCCTAATCAAGAAACTCTAAGAGATCCCTATTGCCTATCAGGATAAATTACAAACTTGGGCATTTAAGCTCTTCACAGTCTTTCCAGACAGATTTCTCATGTCCCTTCCTCACACACTCCATGTTTTAGCCAAACCAATTTGTTTAATGTCCACTGCATCCCTGTCTCCTTGTACTTTTTTGTACAGGTTGCTACCCCACATGCCTGGCTCTCTCTCCTCCCTTCTGCCTCTTAAAAATCCTCAGCAACCAGGGAAGGCTTTCTGGAGGAGGTGATTTGAGATGAGTTTTGGAAACTATGTAGGACTGAAATATTAAGAGAGGAAAGGTAAAGGAGGCAGTGTGGTACAGTAGGAAGAGAACAGATTTGGTGTGAGAGGATCTGGGTTCAAATTTCAACTCTGACAATCTCAGGCAAGTCATTTTTTTTTTTAACTTCTGTGGGCCTCAGTTTCCTTATCTGTAAAATGAAGCAGTCAGACTAGATGACCTCTAAGGTCCATTCCAGCTCTAGGTTTCTGATTCTGAATTTGCTTTCTACTTTGGCATTCTAGGCAGAAGGGGTTGCGGGGCATCATGAATATAAAAGTAGCTAAAGGGGAAAGTAATGAAAGGAAAAGTGGGAAAATTAGGGTGGAGAGGGAGACTGGAGAAAGACTGGGAGATCTTTGAATGCTAGGCTAAGAAGTGGGATTCTTACTGGAAGAATTTTTCTTTTTCTTTTTCAGAAATGAGTAATTTCCATAAGAAGGTCATATCTTGAATGATAACACTAAACATGGCCATATAACAAAAGATATTTATTTAATGTGTGGTAGAAATTTTTATGATCATAAATTTGCATACCTGTTTGAAAAGGTTTTGTGGCAATATATGCATTTTATTTTTTAATTAAAAAAATTTTTTTTTGGCTAGGCAATGGGGTTAAGTGACTTGGCCAGGGTCACACAGCTAGTAAGTGTTATGTGTCTGAGGCTGGATTTGAACTCAGGTCTTCCTGAATTCAGGGCCGGTGCTCTATCCACTGCACCACCTAGCTGCCCCTTAATATATGCATTTTAATTAGACCAGATGGATTTCCCTGATGTTAGTCAGTCAGCAAACATTTATTAAGCACCTACTATGTGCTAAAGCTGCCAGGGGGCAGCTAGCTGACATAGTGGAAAGAGCTCTGGGCTTAGAGTTGGGAAGTTGTTGCTGTTGTTTAGTCGTTTCAGTTGTGTCTGACTCTTTGCAGCTCCATTTGGGGCATTCTTGGCAGAGATACTGGAGTGGTTTGCTGTTTCCTCTGCAGCTCATTTTATAGATGAGGAAACTGAGGCAAACGGGGTTAAGTGACTTGCCCAGGGTCACACAGCTAGTGAGTATTTGAGGCTGAGTTTGAACTCAGGTCCTCCTGACTTCAGGGCTGGTGCTCTATCCACTGCAGCACCACCTAGCTGCCCCAGTCAGCACCCTTTTTCAAAGAGCTCACAGTCTAATAAGGGAGACCATATGCAAATAACTAGGTACAAACTGTATACAGGATAAATCAGAAATAATCTGCAGAGGGAAGGTACTAGAATTAAGAAGGAGAAGGCCTCCTGTAGAAGGTAGGATTGTAGTTGGGACTTGAAGGAAGCCAGGAGGCAGAGATGAAGAAGGAGGTCGAGCATTCCAGGCATGGCAGACAGTCAGATAAAATGCCCAGAGTCAAAAGATGGAGCATTTTGTTCATGGAACAGCCAAGAGGCCAGTGTTTCTAGATTGAAGAGCATGTGATAGTGAATAAGGTAGTGAAAGAGGAGAACCTGAATTCAAATCCGGCCTCAGACACTTGACACTTACTAGCTGTGTGACCCTGGGCAAGTCACTTAACCCCAATTGCCTCACCAAAAAAGAAAAAAAGAGAAAAGAAAAAAAAAGGAGTCTGGAAAGGTAGTAGTAGGCAGCTAGGTTATGAAGGACTTTGAATGCCAGAGGATTTTGTGTTTGATCTGGAGGTAGTAGGGAGCCACTGGAGTTTATTGAGTGTGTGTGTGTGTGTGTGTGTGTGTGTGTGTGTGTGGTGACATGGGGAGACCAGTGCTTTAAGAAAATCACTTTGGTGGCTGAATGAAGGATGGATTGGAGTGGTAGACCCACCAAAAAGGCCTTGAAGGCTCTTTCTACTGTAAAATTCTGCCACCCAGCTTGATTTTTCACATGCATCTTTGTATCTTTCTTGACTGGGTATCAATGAAACAATCCTCTTTTGAAACCTGAAGCTCTAATAGGTGTTCATGTTTTTCTTTACCTACCCTATCTAGAACTGCAAAACCTGCTTCTGGAATAAAAGTGGCTTGTTTGCTGTAGAGGGTTAACTAGGAGATTCTGGCTGCTTCATTAACCAAACCTGAGAGGACCTCACCAACCAAACTAGTTAGTCAATAACCAATAAAAAAACAAAAAACAAAAAAACCTTCCAAAACCCAACACCCCCAAAAAACAAACTAAACAAAACAGAACAAAAACAACAAATGAGGAGCATGTGGTCATCACATGTACACACCCAACAGTTGTATACACATTTCCATACTTAACATCTTATTGTTGGCTGTTTGTTTTCATGAACCATGAGGTCATGGATCTATAGATAGAAGAGACCTTTGAGGCTGTCTAGCTCAAATCCTACCTTCCATTTTACAGGTGAGGAAACTGAGGCAGCAAACAAGCAGAAAGTATCTGAACTGGAATTGGAACCTAGAACTTTTAATTAAAAACCCAGGTCTTTTCCCAGTATGCCACAGTGCTCTTGTTTCTGTAAGTTGTATAATTTGATTCAGCAAGGCAATTTATACAGTCTCTTATGATATGCCTGTGAACAAGATGGAAAAATGTTGGCTAGATGATAGTACAATTAGCTTAATTTACAGCTGATAGAACAAGCATTTTAAAAGGTATTGATTCATGGATCTAAGTCAACTTGGTGGGTGATACCTAGGACTGTGGTAGAGAACATTGCCCTTGGCTCTGTCCTATTATATATTTTAATCAAGGACTTGGATGACATCATAGATGGCTTGCACATCAAATCTGCTGATGACACAAGGTCAGTCCCAATAGCCAACACACTGGATGACAGGACCAGAATGTGAAAAAAAGTTTTGGAAGGCTAGAGTGTTGGATCAAAGCTAACAATATGTAATTGAACAGGGATAAAGGTAAAATCCTGCCTTTAGATTAAAAATATTGCAAGGATACAGAATGTGGGAGGCACATCCAGGCAATTGTTTATATGAATAAGACTGGCCAGGGGTGGTTAATGAACTGCAATTCCTTAGGAATTAAAAATATGACATAGTAACTATTAATAAAGCTAATACAATCTTGGACTATATGAATAAAAGTATAATGCCCAGATCAAGAGAAATAATAGTCCCTTTACATTCTGTGCTGATCAGATCATATCTAATGTGTTGTATTCAACTCTCAATGACTGTCATATTTTAGGAGGGACATGGGTAAGTGAGAGCACATCCAGAGTTGGAGAATTTGAGAATGTTAACTTCAAAAAGAGGGTACTTGGGGTGAGATGAGGGTTGGGGAGAGAACATGATAGCAATCTTCAAATATTTTGAAGGGCTAGCATAGATTCATAGAAGGAACATTGAGTGAAAGGAACTTAAGAGATCATTATATATAAGATGAAGATTCTGGTACTGTAGTGATGAAGTGACTGGTTTAAGGTCATATCAGTGTTAAGTAAATGATAGAGTTCAGACTAGAATGTGGAATTTCTAACTCCTAGACCTGTCCTCTTTCCCATATATTACACTATAGATTTCACTGAACAATGTTCTAACAATTAGAACTTGAATAGATTGCCTTGTGAAGTGATGATCCCACAATTAGTGGAAATATTCAAGGAGAGGCTGAAGATGTCTGAGGGGATTGGTTAGGAGTGTAGATGACCTCTAAGATCATGTCTAACTTTACGATTCTTTGTTTTATGGAATACCCAAAAAGTTCCATAGTTTTGTAGAATATTAGAGTTAGAAGAAATCTTACAGATCATTCGGTCCCACCTTCCTCATCTTACAGATGAGGAAACTGAGACTAAGAAAGATGAAACTGAGACTCAGGTCATACAGAAAACTCTGTGGAATAACCAAGACTACAACCCCTGATCTCTTGATATCCAGTCCAGGACCCTTTCTAGCATTTCTCCCCTCTTTCCTTCAAGGATCTGTGATTTTTGTCAGTACGGAGACTCCTCTCATGATGCACACTTCCACCCTTAACAACTTACCCAATGGTTTGTCAATGAGAGCTCCTGTGGCTGAAAAATCCATTATTTCACAGCCAACTTGGTATGAGCCTTTCCACGGTACAAAATGAAATATAAAAGCCTATGGCAAAGTGAACTTCTTTTAGTTTTAATGAACAAGTATTTATTAAATGTTTACTGTGTGTCAGGGACTATACTAGGAACTGGGAATACAAAATCAAAAAATAAAATGATCTCACTCTAAAAGGAGTATACATTCTGCTGAGTTCCTACATTGGGAAGTCCTTACTACAGTCATGAAATCCTACATCTAAATAAAAAAAATGTTGCACCCCCTAAAGTGATGATGACCTTTATTTGAAGAGCAGATAAGGGCTCTTGTAACTAAGATGCATTAAGAAAAATCTTTTAATTAACAAGTTTTTATTTTCTCCCTCTCCACCTCTCTCCCCATTTCCACTGGGGAAAAAAAAGAAAAACAAAACACTTGGGATAAATTGTATGCTGTACTTTTACCACAAACTTAGAAAAGCAATGTACTGATACGTTTGAAGATGAAGAGTTTAGGACAAAGTTTCTTTTATGTAGGACATGTTACAAAACAAAGCAAAATAAAATGAAAATCCCTTTTAATAGCTTTCTAAAGATTAGGAGTCCAATGACTACAGGCACTTAGGGGTCCATAATCTTTATCCATTAAGTGAATATTCATCATTTGTTTTCTCTAAGCAAGTCCTATCTAGTGGGGGTGGGTATAAGGCCGTGAAGAAGGGCCTGCCTTCTTCTTGCCCTAAAATCTATGGATTAAATTTTTTTTGATAACTATATCAATATGATTGGTTTTCTTTGTAATCTGATGTATTTTATTTTTTTGCATTTAAAAATGTGATTCTGAAAGGGATCCATAGGCCTCACCAGACTGCTAAAAGGATCCATGACACAAAAAAAGATTAAGGATTTCTGCCCTAGGCATTTGAAAGGAGGTTAGAGGGATGGAGAAAGATGCATTATAGGGGAACTGAACCACCTTGCTTCCAAAGAGAAAACACCATTAGATGATTGGAGAAGGACAGGTCCTTCCTCTTCCCCTCCATGGTACAACCCTCTTGCCTCCCTGACCACAAGGGACAAAAATACAAAGACACAGAATTTAAGAGCTATAAGGGACCTCAGTAGACAAATCTCATTTTATAGTTTTTTTTTTCCCACAGAATAATTTTCCCATTGGCCCCCAGATTTGTTAGTACAATAAGGCAGCTACAGAGCTGTTTCTTTTCCTAATTCATTCTTATTCTCAGGAAAAGAAATTTCTACTTTTAAAGACCCATTTAAGCCTCATTTACATTTACATTTTTATCTCATTGGTCCTGTCCTTAAATGGGCGCTTAGATAATACTCTTCCACATTAATAAGAGTTGTGTATGCATAGCAAGGGCATTAGAAAGCTCTTTGAGAACAAGATGAAAGATAAATACACAAGAGAAAAGAAAAAAAACTAGGAAGAACTTGCAAATAATAGGGTTTTTTTTTTTACAATTTTGTTGAATTTAATATTTGTTTTTTGTTGTTCAGTCATTTTTTCAGTCATACTTGACTCTTCGTGAACCCATTTGGGGTTTTCTTGGCAAAGATATGGGAGTGGTTTGGCATTTTCTTCTCCAGCTCATTTTATAGATGAGGAAACAGAGGCAAACAGGGTTAAGTGACTTGTCCAGGGCCACACAGTTAGTATCTCTTGAAGATGAGTCTTCTTGACTCCAGGGCCCACATTCTATCCACTGCAGCTGTCCTTGAAATAATATATATTTAAATAAATCTGTTTACGTAACAAAACCCCAATTTCACATCTTGCCTCAGAGACTAGCTGTATGACCTTGGGCAAGGCAATTAAATACTGTCTGTCTCAGTATCCTCATCTGTACAATGAGGAAATGGTTTAAATCTGATGACCTCTCAGGTCCCTTCCAACTCTAAATCTATGATCTTATAAGTTACCAGTTTCATATATCATCTGTCCTTTGTATGTTGGAATGTGTTTATTGATTATTAAGTTCATGATAAAAAATGAAGAGAACTGTTGGACTGTAGGAAAGTGATACAAAGCAAATAATTATCAGATTCCAGCCTCATCATGGTTCCTGTTCCCTCTTCTTGATCCCCTAACTACTTGAAACAAATACAGTATTCTTATTAGAACAAAATAGAGTCAGAACTAGCATTTTGGTTTTTTGTTTTGCTTTGTTCGGTTTTTGCACCTGGGGCAGCAAAAATGTACCTGAGTGTAAGGAGCAAAAGGTGGCCAATACATTTTTTTAGTTCAAGGAGGATCCCAGCATGCTCCTTGAGCATGGCCTTTCCTGAGGAGGCTCAAGGGTAGGTGAAGTAGAACAGGGTAGGCCAAGGTAGAGAGTGAGTGAGAGAAAAGAAGAGAGGGAAAGGAGAAAGAAGCTGGTGAACTGATAAATTCCTACTTCAATTCCTAATTTAATTTTTCTTGTCAACTAGGTATTAACAACTAGGTTAACTTGTTTCTAGCTACTGAAAGACTTTAAGAACCCTGGGACAAAGACCTGCTTACTCTATCCTAGTTACAGCTCTCACATAAAAGGTAGCATTTTAACATAAGGGAAAATATGATTTAGCTAGCCTTTATGCTTATCTCAAGTTAATTCAATTGAATACTATTATTGATTAATTTCAATTGCCAAGCTCTTTGAAATACTTTCCCAAGAGTTAACATACTTCTGGTGCTTTGTCTTTTGAATTTCTGGTCTAGTACCCATTTGTGCAGAAAGAGCCAACCACAGTGTTGACAGTGAGGAGATTAGATTACAATCTGCTGACCTCTGAACTGTTGGTTCCACAGTAATTTTTCCATAAGACATAATTTTTAAATGAGTGAGGCTTTGCATTCAGATGGAGTTCCCTGTGTCTTTGAAAGTTTGGTCACTGAGAGCACAGTAATAAATACGATGCTTTTAAAACTATTGAGCCTTAAAATGAAACTGACAAGTGAAATGGAACAGAGGAGCATGATTCACTCTATCTCTGTGACACTGGACATTGGTCTGGAATCAGGTGTAGAGCAGTGAGGTCAAAGCAAGCTTACTCTCAGTGGAAAACTGGGGGCAAATTCTAGATAGTTACCAAACCAGGGGCTTAACACCATCTTATAAATGCTACAAACCCTCGAAAAGGGAGAAAGGTGTGTGTTACTGTTCTTTAAAGATCCTGATGTACAAATGAGCCTATGATAATCATTAGTTGTGCAACACCTACTGTGAAAAGCAGCAAGATACAGTGTGCAATTTTATAGGCAAAATTCTTTTAATAACTACAACAGTTGGGACTTGAAATACTAAAAAAAATTCTGTTTCATAAGATTTGTGAGATGCTCAGAATTTAAAATGGGAATTCTTAAATAAAGAAAAAAATCTTGTATAGTAGCAGGTGAATAAATATAGGAAAGGCAGCTTAGAATAGCGTAAAGAGCACTGGATTAGATTCGGAAGAGCTGGTTTTGAATCTTGGGCTCTGACACTACCTACAGGGCTGTGGACAAATCACTTTATTTCACTAGGCCTCAGTTGCCTCACTGGTAAAAACACACACACACATATGGAATTGGACTTAATCATTTCAAATATCCCTTCTGGCTTGAAGAAATTCTATGATCTAGGAAGTCCATTTTGAAGATTTAATTCAAGGCAAACTGATTTATTGAGGAACTTGGGAGAAAGGCACTATGAAGGAAGAACACAGACTTTTTTAAAAGGACAAAATAGTAAGAGGGAGAGAAGCAAGAATATTACTTCAGTGCCTATAAGGATGAACGATATTCCCCTTGCCCATCCCATTGAACTCTAGTGCCTCCCTATTACTTCCAGGATCAAATATAAAAAGTCCCCTTTCATGCTTTTAAAGCCCTTCACAACCTGGTCCTTTCTTACTTTTCCAGTCTTTTTACACTTTACTCCCTTCCACAAACTCTTTGATTGTTGTAATGGCCTTTTAACTGTTCCTTGAACACAATGCTCTATCTGCCCTGATTCTGTGCCTTCATATTGGCTGTCCCCCACACCTGGAAAGTTCTCCCTTTTAAGCTCCACCTCCTGTTTTTTTTGGGTTCCTCCAAGACTCACCCCAAATTCCACCTTCTGCAGGAGGCCTTCCCCAGTTGTTCCCTCTTCTCCTATCATCTCTCTGTCTCTGTGTCTCTCTGTCTCTCTCTCTTTGTCTGTCTCTGTCTCTTTCTCTCTCTGTCTCTCTGTCTTTCTCTCTCTGGCTCTCTCTTTGTCTGCCTGTCTGTCTGTCTGTTTCTCTCTCTCCCTCCCTCTCTCTCCCCAATGGATAGAACATAGGGCTTGGAGTTAGGAAGATCTGAGTTCAATGGCCTCAGACACTTACTAGCTGTGTGACCCTGGGTAAGTCACTTAACCCTTATTTACCTCAGTTTCTCACCTGTAAAATGGGAACACATTGGAGAAGGAAATGGCATACTACTCTACTATCTTGGCCAAGAAAACCCCATGGACAAAGTCTGTGGTAACATGTAGACTCAGACATGACTGAATGGCTGAATGACAAATGTGTGTGCGCATGCACGCGATTTAATGTGTGTGTGTGTGTGTGTATGTACTTATATAAAATATTACTTGTATATTGTCCCCCCACTTTAGAATGTACATTCCTTACCGGCAGGGACCTGTTTTTGCCTTTCTTTCTAACCCCAGAGGCTTAACACGTAGTGAGTGCTTAATAAATGCTTTTTGACTGTTGATTTTTGACTGACTTGCTGACTAGTAGATAACGATAGCCTACACACACACACACACACACACACACACACACACACACACATATATACACATACATCCATACACATGTATACACACACACATATATATACACACAAATGTGTGTGTGTGTATATATATGTATACATACATACACAAATGTGTGTGTGTGTATATATATATATAAATATATATACATATAAAATATTTGGCAGAGAAAAGGACAAAGAGGTAGATAGTTGAGATACTAGGACAAAGAAAATTTCTTTGGGTTTTATTTTTCATTAATAAGAAAAAACAGGGTTGCCCCAAATATGTTTGAGGGAGCAAAGAGGGTAGGGGATGATCATGAGAATTAGTTCCTTGAAGACAAAAGAGTATTTCATTCTGTGTTGAATACAGTCTCTTTGAGTAGAAAACACAGAACCTCTCCATTCTTTTCTTGAAGGACCTCTAGAAAGTCATTCTGAATTTAGGACTGCAAAATGATTATAGAGGTTATCTATTCCAACCCTCACTTGACATATGACAATAACTGAACCCAAGCTCAAGTTAAGTTAACCTTGCCCAAGGACACACAGGCAAGAAGTGATAATAAGTAGTAAAGCTGGAATATGAACGTGATTCCTCTGACTCATTTCTTTTGAATACATTTTCTTCATTTTCCTCTTTTTTTCAGAAAGAACAATGCCATTAGTTTTTAACAGATCGCCATTGTGTAGGAGAAGACAACACAGCACAGTCCAGAATACTGGGTTTAGGGTCAAGAGAACATAAGCTTGCAAGAATTCAAAGGGACATGAGAGGTTCCCCACCCCTAAGCCAACCCTCTCGTTTTATATAGGAGTAAACTGATTCTCAGAAATGTGAAAGTGACATCTGTCATCTCCCAGGAGACATGGCTTCATTCAGCTCCTGGCTAACACAGTGTAACCTTGAACAAGTCCATTTCCCATCCTTGAGTATTCCTTTAGTCATCTGCAAATTGGGAGATTATCCATCTTGTCCTACCTTCCACACAAGGTAAAGAGGAAAAAGCATGGCAACCTTAAACTCCTCTAGAGGTGAGTTATTATCATGGCCGATAAGTTGCTGACATTGCTAATGCCCTGACATAATTTGAATGCACACTTTAACCCCAGTAGAATCTAAGTTAGTTGAAGGCAGGGACAGTTTAATTTCAGTCTGTTTCCTTCTCACCTTAATGCTATGCCTGGTTCTGCAGTAGAAGATTAAGAAACACCTATTGAATTGCATTGTCCACAACAAATCTAATACACTGTGTGAAATGAAATATCAATGCTACCTAGAATAACACATACTGAGTTTCTTTCTTTCTTTCTTTTCTTTTTTTTCAAGACAGCCTAGATCACCTTCATGGAACTAAGCCTGTTTGGTAGACTGTACTAAAGTTTCTCTTGCCTGAAAGCAACTGTATACTTGAAAAGAAGCAAGAAATGCAGGCTTTGGAGAAATGCTAACACTCTTTTTTCCCCCGGTGGCTGACAGTCATTATTCTTTCTACCGCAGTAAAGAGCCTCCTGGGCAGCAGAGAGAGCAGATGTCAAAAGGCCAAGAGCTCTACAAACTGAGAGAGGAGGTGAAGCCACCAAGGGTGGGAAGTTATTTCTATCTAACCCCAGAGAACACCAGTAATGGGTTGGGGCATTGTTTTGGGCTCAGCAGCTCTACTTCTGTTCTCACTTAAGAGGGCCAGGAAAGATAATGACTTCCTCATGTAGCTATGTAAACAGAACACAGTTCAACAATGGAAGCTTCTAGGAGACTTTCTAATCACTCCAGAGTCTTCATTCCAACACATGGAGTCCATTACTCCACTACTTAACCACACTTAAGAGTTTGTCTCTCTCAAACACTCACATTTATTAAGTGAGGATTGATTGCTCCTAATAAGATCACACAAAGATGTATCCCTGCCTCTCTAATCACCAGTTCGCAGGAAATTACCTTTACCCATAAAGGAGGCTTTCTAATGCTTCAAGAATTATTTCTTTATACCTAAGGGAAGAGATTTAACATTAAAATTTGTCATTAGAATTATTTTTTTTTCCTTTTTCACTGTGTGCCATAGTGGATAGTGCTGGGGTTGGTGTCAGGAAGACTTAGGTTCAAATCTCCCATTTGGCACTTATTAGCTGTAGGATCCTAGGCAAGCCACGCACCTCAGGCAACTAACTGGGACTTTTTCAAGGAAGAAAGTTGGATACAGTAGAAAGATCTCTGGAGTCAGAGAACATGGGTTTAAATTCTGTCTCTCTGTGATCACAGGCAAGTCACTCCCTGGGTCTCTGTTCCTAAGTCTTCAGGATTTTCTGGGTCTCTGTTTCCTCATCTGTAAAAGGAAGGGAATGTACCAGATGGCCTCCAAGACCTCTTCCATCTCCAGGGCTGTAAACCTGTGATCTTAGACTAAGTCCTTCATCTTTGTTGATGGAGGGGTTCCCACGGTGGGGAAGTTTTCTCTGATCAAATCAAATCTTTTCTATTTGCACATCTCCTTTATCAGATTGAAGTGGACTCAGGTACTCTGCAAATGGATCTCCTTCTATTCCCTACACTTTTCTTTTAATGTTTGCCCATTTAAGCTGCTTCCCCCCCCCCAACACCTACAATTTCTGGCACTGTGATGTTTCTTTTTTCCCTGGCCTCATGGGACCTCTCACTCCTGGCCACTTCTAGCAAGTTTTATACTACACATACCCTATTGAGAATTGACACGAATATCTCAATCAACAAGCATTTATGAAGTGCCTACTGTGTACCAATTGAGCTTTTGAGATGACATGATTGAAAATTGCATAGGATAGGCAGGTATGGCTGGGTGATGATAGAAGGAGCTCACGAACTGATGAAATCATAGATACATTTGAATATTTGGATTTATGCCAGGCAGGAGGCATGCAAAGTGAATAATAATAGCTAATAATAAGTTAATAACAATAGCTAACATTTATGTAGTACCTTAAATCTTGCGAAGTGCTTTACAGATGTCATCTCATTGTATCCTCAAAACAACTTGGTAATATAGGTGCTTAAATGAATCAACTGTCTCCTGCTTTTAGGGAGCTTCAAGGGAAGTGGCATCTCTAATTATAGCAATACTTACAGCACCTGTGATTTCATCAAATACACCATTATTGATTGTTAAGCATCCACCCACTAATGGATGCTTTACCCATAGTAAAAAGTCACTAAGAATAAAAAATTCAAAAGGTCACCAGCCTTTGGGGCTTTTCTACACTGGTGTGTGTTGTTGTTTGTCCTTCGTTTTAGAAGAGGACCAATGACCTCATAAGTGATGTCTTGACTTGCCCATGAATTGGATTTAAGTGAGACAGAGTTGTTAAAGTTGTCAGTCTCACTCTCTCTTCCTGAGTCTAGACTGGAAAGGTTATTGAGAGATGCTAGTGGAGCAAAGGTATGGAAATGGCATTGGAGAGTGGGGTAGATGCCTACTCTACCTCAAAGCCCTATGAAGCTAAAGAGTGGAAAAAAAGAAGGGGTGAGCACTGGAGGGGACTACTCCAATGATGTGGAGTATTCAGGGGAAAGTCAAATTTCAAATATTAGGAGGACTTAGTGATATAAGAAGATATTGAGAATATAAGAATTTCTTAACTGAGTTTATCAAAGGGGAACGATAGGGAAGGTACCAAGGAAGGAAAATGACTAAGGGGATGGTCCAGCCGGGCTAAATAAGTATGACAGTATGGGAGAAGGTTGCAGTGTAATGGAATCTGTGCCTAGTATGGTACATTAGAATGGTTGGGGTTAGGGTGATAATAATAACAACAAACATAATAACAATAACGACTCACATTAATATAGCGCTTTAAGTTTTGTGAATAACTTTCCTCATGACAACTCTATGAGTTAGGTGGGATCAACATTATCCCCTTTGTTACAGAAGAAGAAAGTGAAACTCAGAGCTTAAATGACCTCCCCGCAGTCACACATTCACTAAGTGCCGAGGGTGGGATTTCATCTCAGTCCTCCTGACTCCGAGGTCAGCACTTTTCCCCCTTTGTCACCCATCAGAAATTTGGAGAAAAGTCAGAGGAGTATGTTAGCCATGAGGAAGTAGGACTATTGAGCAGGCAGAGGTGTTTTGTGGGAAAACTTGTAATCCTATTAGGAATGTTGGTTGATAGCCCATCCTCTGTCTAGGTCCCTCCAGGTGTAGGAGCACTTTCATTTCCTGAGTTATCTCCACAGGTTGAAATCATGGACAGACTAAGATGTTTCAAAAACATATACCACTTCCTGCATCCCCTTAACAGCAAAATGGAACTTGTATTATGATCCTGGCCAATTTACAGATCAGAAATCAACCAAGTTATTGAAGATCAAACTCATTCCCAAGTCTTAAAGATGACTTGGATGGACATAGCTTCCCTTTTGTTTTTTTAAAACCAAGAGTTAGAAAATTATCAGAATGTTTGTGTCATGAGATTATCTTCCCTTCCTCTGAGTGGAAACTATGCTACAATTATTGTCTAAGTCAGTCAATAAACATCTACTATGTATTTACATGTGCCAGACTTTGCTAAGTGCTAGTCTGAACAAAGCATGAAGGCAATTTACAAGACCATTAAAGGCTCTGGATAGACATTTCCCAGGGGGTAAATGACCTGCAAATCTGGAATCTCTGGACATGGAAAAGCGAAGATGTGCAGCTGGACTAAGGCTGGTGTGAAAGGTTTAAATGTGCCCCAAGGGGGTCAGTCTGCCCAGATTTCTATACTTGGAGGGACTATCTACCTAGAAAATAATTACAGATCTTTGCAGTATTACTATCATTTTTGTTCTGTCCATCTTCTCATCTCATTCAATCTAACATGTATTTATTAAATGTTGATATTTATAAAGTACTTAGGTGAGATAAAGATAGAAAGAAAACAGCCCCTGCCTTCAAAGAGCTTACATTTAACTATTCTTAGAGCTTCACTGCTGGTTCTTAAAGGTTCGGAACCTTCGTGGACCCTTCTTTGTGAACACTTCTTTGCAAACTAGTGTCTTGCACATGAGGTGAATATTTGAGAAATGTTTGTTGTTGTTATTGATGATGATGACAGAGGAAAACTTGGGCCTGAGATAATTTCCCAGCTATTATTTTAGAGATAACAATAGCTAAGTTGTAATTTCCTAGTTTAAGGTTAAATTATGACTTGTCCCTTTCCCCAATATCTGGCCTTTGCTAGAATATCAGTGTTTTCACTTTGTCTTTTTTTAGCCAAATGAAGACCTAGAGAGTTGTAGACTAGTGAAAACAAATTCAGTATCTGGGAAAAGTGACTGTTGGCAACAGATTGTCAGCTGTTTGAGGACCACTCTAAGTAGGAGGAGGATCATCACAGAAGGGCTGGTCACCTGGTGAATGAATTCTTTGAGAGTAGAGATAGGTGAAAAAGATGAACATTAAAAAAAAAAACCCTCTAACTCTGAGTCTTGGGTAACTTCCTTCCAATTTCACAGTGACAGCTATAAAATAGGGGAAAAGAGTTAGGGGGTACAAAGTACCACACTTTTAAAATTGCCTACAAACATTAGTTTAACTGCAGGTAATCAACAAGCAATTTTTGTCTGAGACTCTATACTAGTATAACTGTGTGTCCATGCTCAGCATGAACCCTCACAGTGTAATCCCTTGCATGGGACATGGGTCACTAAATCTCTTGCTCTGGCTTGATCCCCTCAACTTCTGCTCACACCAGCAGGTCTGGGTTCTTGAAGAAGGACCACCATGACACAGCTACAACTCAAACTCCCTCACGATCCTAAGGGTAACACAAGATACATTTATTTGCCAGTGTAGCTCATGAGCTCCCACCAGCATGCTTCCTCTTTACATGAAATTAATCATCACAACACTATTAATTTTAAAACACAAAACCTTTACTTAACAATAAGGCAAATCAAGAATAATAACTATAGTACAGTTAACCCATGAATCTAGGCCACATTCTTCTACCAATGTAAATAGATATAGTACTTTATATCTTTCACAAGTTGATTTAATTCTTTTTCATTATATAATAGCTTATTTTCTACCCTAACCAAACTGCTCAAATGTGAAAGAATAGTACCTCATTCTAGGAACAGATTCAGAATAGGAAGGGACGTTATCAATCATCTAGTCCAACACTCTCAGTATACAGTTGCAGAAAGTGAGCCTCAAAGAGATGCAATGATTTGTTCAACATTACACAAGTAATAAACAGCAGAACTAGAATCTGAACCAATGACCTTTAACTTCGAACCCTCTGCTCTTATACCATGCCAGAGGAGTATGTTAGCCATAAGGAAGTAGGACTATTGAGCAGGCAGAGGTGATTTGTGGAAAAACTTGTAATGCCATTAGGAATGTTGGTTGATAGCTCATGGACTATCAGGGGTGGAAGTGAACCACAGCTACATGAATATTGTTACTCCCATATAAGTGAAACCAGACAACAGAGGTTCTACAGATATGTGAATTATCATTAACCTGGGAAAAAAAGGAAATGTTTATTATGTACAATATGTAGGATAAGTGAGATTCATGACATATATGTGTCCCAAAAGTCTTAGTTCAGTTTTATGTTATTAAAACTTCTCCACTGAGGTTTTTGGGACATCCTGAATTACCTATCTTCCCCTACGTAAATGCAATAGTCATTTAACATGTTACTGAATCAGTTACATCGATTTATAAAAAAAAAAAGCCTGAAAATATTTATCTCCAGAAATCTCTTCTCTTCTCCATCTATTCTTTGCCAGCTGGCTCATATTCATTTTCCCTTTCATTACAGGAAGCCTGGACCGAAGGCCATTAGCAGTCTGTCATAACTTTTCCAATGGATAACTCTTTTGGCTCTGAAGAGGGAGCATGCTTCCAGCTGTAATATGGCCCTGAGATGCAAAGTGCCTGTTTTTGAGGTGTAGCTTAATGCGTTCTTTGATTATTAAACAGTGGACCTTCCCATTTCTTGAAACCCAATGTGAACTAGAGCTGAAGGACACAATTTACTCAGCCAATCTGGCGGGGAAATCGGTCTCCTATGTTCAGTGGATGCTTAAATATTCTAAAGCAGCTGCTGGCATTCTTGTTTGGCTTGTAAACACGACAAGAAGTCATTCTGTTGTAAAGGAGTTTTATTTCCAAAAATAATAAATGATGCAATGCCCTTCCCCCTGCTCCACATTTATCTAAGGTGTCCAAGTTCCAAATTAACCCAGGCTGTCCATGACAAAACTTTTAGAGACTATACAACAATAAATTCCTTGCACGTTGGTAGAATTCTTCTTTGCATACCTCAAAGGATTTCATGTGCTCTAATTATATATTCTTTAATGTTTGAATGTCTATATTTTAAATGCAATGGTTTCCTCATCTGTTAAATGAGGAAGTTGGAGTATGTAGTGTTTTGAGGTCCTGTCTAGCTCTAGGTTTATGATTCTAACAAATGGTATAATTATGTGTGATTAATATATTCTATTGGAAGGCTAATATGTTACTTGAATAATCGGGTGATTTGTTAGACTTTAATAAGAGGAAGTTCCTAATATTTCTTTTTACCCTTTAAGTCTATATTTATAGACCTCCCCTCCCCTCGCTTCCCTCAGGTTGTACATTTGACTCTACTGAACAACTGAGAAGTTACAGAAATACTTTCATCTAAATGACAGTCATATGACAGGGAATGATTGACTTGTAATCCTCTTTCCCCTTCATTGCTGTTTGTTGTTCAGTCATTTTTCAGTTGTGTTTGACTCTTCATGACCCCATTTGGGGTTTGCTTGGCAAAGATACTGGAGTGGCTTGCCATTTCCTTTTCTAGCTCATTTTACAGATGAGGAAACTGAGTCAAACAGGATTAAGTGACTCACCCAGGGTCACACAGCTAGTAAGTGTCTGAGGCCAGATTTGAACTTGGGAAGATGAATCTTCCTGACTCCAGGCCTGGCACTCTATCCACTGTGCCACTTGAAGGTAAATACTAGAAGGACATCAGTGTGGTTCAATGGAAAGATCCCAGGATCAGGAGTTTGAGGATCTAGATTAGAATATTGGATTTCTGCCTGCTTGCTGCTCACCTATGTGACTGTACAAATCACTCCACTCTCTGAACCTCAATTTCCTCTACCGTAAAATGAGTGGTTCAACTAGATGACCCCTAAGGCCACTTCCAGTTTCAAATCTGTGATTTTTGATCCTAGAGCTCTTCCATTCTCCACCTCTATCTGCTGTATTTTAGGAAAAACTCTCCTCCTATGTGTATGAATCAATTTTTTTGAAAGTGTTTTTGTCTTGGGTCAAAGTGTTCTTAGCCTGTTACATGCTTCTGGCTGCTTTCAGTTTTTAGGTTATGTAAACATTTTTATTCAGAATTCATACTGCATTCAGAAGTGTACAGAGTTTTTCAAATTACAGTGAGACAATGACAGGTGCTTGTTCATAGGGAAGGTGCCAAATAGAAATGGTTTCATGAAAATGCCAGACAGCAAAACATTCGGTGAAGCTGATTTTTCTTTAAGGATCAACATCATAGCACAGCTGAGAGAACCCTGGGTTTGGAGCTGGGGGCTGGGGGAACCTCTTTTGACTCTGTCAGTTACTATCTGTATCACCTTAGACAAGCCACTTCATCACTCTGGGCCTCAGTTTCCCCATTTATAAAATGAGGGGTTTGGACTGGATGACCTCTAATATTCTTCTCAGATCTAAATCTACGCTTCTATGATATTTAAGCAGGAACACAAGCTCCACGATGAATTTTGTTTCCACTTAAAAAAAATCAGTTTCTAAATCTTCTACATACAACCATAACTATGCTTATACAATAAATAAACAAATAAATAACACAAGCATCAGAACCCTCATGTGACTTCTACGTAGTCCAAGGTGAAGGTCTGGGCATTTGTTTGGTTAATCTGAATCAATACTTTTCAGGGCCCAATGGACATTGTGAATGGAATACTGATTAAATTGATTATCAATTAGATAGGGTAGTGTGGACATTCACTCTTCAAAATCTTCAAAAGCTTTTCCCTCAGAACAAAAACCACAACCCACAAAAATTTTGTGATTTAAACCTCAAACATAAAAAGGGGACTACTTGGGATTGAATTCAATTCAACAAATATTTATTAATTACCTGCAAAGTATAAGACATGTGTTGGATGTTAGAGATGCAAAGAAAAATGTGAAAACAACTCCTGCCTTGAGGAGCTTACATTCTAATGGGGGGGGCGATGTGCAATTATGTATATACAAGATATACATACATACTATATTTCATACTATATATTGTGTATATATATATATATATATATATATAGATACAGAGACAGACTGACAGACACAGAGAAAGGGAGACTGGAGAAAGATAAAGAAGCTAGAAGGTGATCTCTGAGTGAGGGTACTAGCTGTTGGGGGGAGGGGCCAGAAAAGGCCTCCTGCATAGAATGGGAGATCTCTCAATGTTGCAATGCCCTCCAATGATGCAGAGGCAATTTACAGATTTAGAGAGGTGCCTAGGGACATTGAAAGGTTAAGTGACTTACTCGCCATCACGCAATTAGAATGCATCAGTGGAAGGATCTGAACCTCCATTCTTGCTGGCTCTTAACACTTGCCTTCTGTCCAGATTGTCTCTCCCAAAATATAAGGGTCAGAATTTGTATGTCAAATGTCTTGACTTTTTTTTTTTTTTTGTCTTCTGGAACGCAGAAGAACTGGCCTGGAAGATTTACCAGAATATCATTCTCTTCTCTAACATTCTGCACTGGGAACTCTCCCCTATTCTGTGTGCCCCCAGTCATCTCTTTCAACCCCACAGACCTGACACACACAGGTTCTTCTCATCCCATGGAATCACAGACTTTAAATCCTGACCTTTTTCTCAAACTTTGTGTGTCTGTAAGAATATTTACAAACCACTTTAATTGTCTGTGAAAGGGACTTTTAATTCCTGAGGTTTAAAGCTTCTAGAAAGGAAGCACATAGCAGAAGGCAAACCAATCAGCAAGCCAGTAGTATTTGATAATGGTTCATAAAGAGCACGTCATTGTCTAAGGTGCCTGTTGGGCATGGGCACAGCTGGCAGGCAGTGCTCCATGGTACAAAAAGAAAGAACAAGCTTTGGATACCAAGGACCACATTCAAATCTACCCTCTGATTCTTACTTCCTGTGCGACTTTGGGGAAGTCACAACTTCCCTGGGTCTCAGTTTTTTCATCTGTAATGAAAATGTAATTTTCTTGTAATGAGTGGATTGGACTAGATCATTTCTGAGGTCCCATCTGGCTCTCAATCTATAATGCTTTTTGTTAAAAAACAGAATATGTGATTTTATCAGTATAGGGAGTTCCTGGAGAGAAATTTCCTCAGTCAATGCAGAATGATATATTTTTGGCCAAATTAAAAAAAAAAACAACTTGCTGATAGATTGCTTGAGTGACATGTATATGTATATATGTATACACACATGTATTTTAAGGTGAGAGAAAAACAACCGAACATATCCAGTACAGGTTTGTTGTTTTGTTTTTTGTTTTGGTTTTTTAGAGAGGCAATTGGGGTTAAGTGACTTGCCCAGAGTCACACAGCTAGGGAGTGTTATGTGTTTGAGGCTGGATTTGAACTCAGATCCTCCTGATTCCAGGGTCAGTGCTCTATCCACTGCGCCACCTAGCTGCCCCACTTCAGTACAGTTTTTGTAACAAAAATTTCTGTTTGACATTTAGGCCCTTCACAACTTGTCTCCAACCTGTGGGAAAGTCCAGCCTTATTGCCCATTACTTCCTTCTATACACACTGAGGTCCAGCCAAACTGGCTTTCTTGCTGTCCCCTGCACGTGGTGCTCTCTTTTCTGCCCTTGCAACATTTATTCCCCATGCTTGGAATGCACTTCTTCTGAACTTCTGATCTCAGAATCCCTAGTTTTCTATAAGGCACAACTCCATCAGTCACCTCTTACTTGAAACTTTTCCTGAACTTTCCAGCAGCTAGTGCCTTTCTCCCCACAAATCACCTAGTATCCATTTTGTATATATCTATTATGTAGATGTTGTCTTTTAGCTATCTGGCTAGGCTAGACTATGCTCCTTGAAGGGAGAGACTATTTTCATATTTATTTTCATATTGCCAGTGCTCAGCATAGTGCCAAAACACACACCAGGTACTTAATAAATGCTTATTGGATGAGTGATGATTTCCCACTCCAACCTACAAAATAACTAAGATAAGTTACCCTTCTCTTATTTCATTCTTTGTTTTCCTGGGGAAATCCTGTGCCCTTCACAGCTCTCCAGATTTTGAGGTAGGCTCTGGCCAGACATGTAAGCACAGAAGTCTTTCAGTTAATTAATTAAGAAGAGAACTTCTGAGGGCATCCCCTGTAATTATAGAACATGTTACAAAGGGAGCTCTTTAGAAGTTCTGCAAGACACACACACACACAAAAGTAGTGACTGATGGGGGAAACTCAACCACCTGCTAAGTAAACCACATGAACATTGAACTCCCATCACACATGATCTCATACTACAGGAATTCTCTGGAACAACTGATGACCAGAGCAGTTAGGCTTTATATTTAGGGTTTTCTTTCTTTCTTCCTCTCTCCCTCCTTCCCTCCCTCTATCTTCATTCCTTTCCTCCCTCCCTCCCTCTGTCCCTCCTTCCTTTCCTTCCTTCCTCCCTCCCTCTCTCCTTTCTTTTCTTTCTTTTCTTTCTTTCTTTCTTTCTTTCTTTCTTTCTTTCTTTCTTTCTTTCTTTCTTT